>NW_028318294.1:3807500-4168750 GCF_062004578.1 Staurois parvus | reverse complement strand
AATAAATTTCCATGAAAGGTTTGGCACCTAGCCTGCAACGTCTACTATTCCCTTTCCATTCTCTTCCTCATTTAATCATCCTTGCCTTATTTTTGCAGTATTATAAGCAAGGTCTTTGACTTCCCAGTCTGGTAAATTTGCTGCAGACAAAAGATGGATGTTCACAGATATGGGGATTAAGACTTGATCATTTATTCTGCATGGATTCATATTAGAATGACTGTAAGAGACAACCTCGAACTAAGAACATGATCTCAGTAGGAGATAAGATATGCTTACGTTTTGGAAGACAATCTGTAACAAATTGTGTAAATTAACAAAGAATGAGCATACCAAAAATAACTTTGTATCATTCAGATATTCATGTTTTATATTCTGATTTCTACACAGTTGCCACTTGGAGCTCAACTTCAGCCACAACCTAGTCTTCATGTGCGACAATTTAATTCACGGAATGCCCGCGGCGTAGCCCTATGGTGGGGAGTCAGACAGCCATTCACACTTGAGTGTGTTCCGACATGTTCTAACTGCCACTTGTCTGGGTTGCAGAGCAGTTTACGGAGTAGTAGAAGAAATAACACGTGTGTGTGTTGCACCGTTGGTGGAAAATGAGTGACAGGAATCTGGAGTAGCAGATTAACCTCCCTAGTGGTCTGATTGTGTCCATATTATTGTGCTCAAAGCGGTACTTTTTTTGCATGGAAATATGTATTTTTTTTAATTGTAGGCCTGTAATTCTTAGGAATAACTCACTGAAATCTGTCCGAACAAGAGTCTAGTAAACATCCCTGGTATGTTAAAATTTGAAACACAAAATCATAAATTATAATTTAATAAATAATCATTAGAAATAATAATATAATAATAATACATTTAATTCAATAATGTAATCAAACCAAAAACACTGAAGTTTTAAATAGAGCGCCAAGTTCGCACATCACTAAGCAAAGTCGCAAAATCGTTTTCAGTGTCTGATGAGGAATTTCCCCACGAATCATTATCACTCTATTCTGCAAGTGGTTCTGATTTACTATCGCTGTTCTCTAGCTGATCTAAAACCGCTTTTGACCTAAAGGGACGCTTTTTGGACGCCATGGACATTTCTCAGTTTCGAGGCAGAAAGAACAGTATAAATGCAGACAGGACACAGGACAAAGCACTCGGGACAAAATGTATGTGAAATGGTTTGAATCAGTAATGTTTTACTATGTGATTTTAGTGAATTTAGTGAATGTCACTTTTACAACTTTCAAATTTCCCGCCAGTTCCGTCCCCCGTACGTCCCGACATCGCAGGGAATGGAACCCAGAAGACAGAGGCCGGCATCGGCCGGAGGACATTACATGGGACACTGCAGGAGGGACATCGCGGGAGCGCAGGACAAGGTAAGTGAAGAAGAGATCCTGGAGCAGCGCTGCAAGGTATTCCCGAGTGTAGTTCGGGGTACCACTTTTGGTGCTGAAACTTTACCCCGAGCTACACTCGGGAATACCGCCAGGGAGTTTATCATCAAATTTTGAGTGAAAATTGGCAAAAGCACAAATGTAACTTTAGCTCTCTTACAAAGGCTTGGGAATTTACAGGCTTCATTAGTACCAAAAAATTATTTAAAAAAGTACAAACTTTTTATTTTTTTGTCAAAAAATTGTAAAACATAATGTCATGTTTCACATGACTGTCATATGCCTTTTAGTGTTCTTTGTATTTTGTCTCTGTTCCTCCCTTTCCTCTGGTTTAGTTCATGCTGTATAGATAGCTCCACCCTTTCCCAGTAATGTATTTCACCTTCTAGCCTTATGTCATGAAGCAGATCACATTCTGATCTCTTGACCTATCTGATGTTCATTGTTGTAAGATTCTCTCAGTTTATGGAATAAACTTCACAAGATCTACAAGGTGTCATCTAGATCGAGTCACTGCCTGTGTTATTCAACTAAGATTGGAGTTATCGCTATCTCATCACAAATGTAAGTTACAGAGATCACACTTTCAATGCTTAGTTTGGAGAGATAGAACACACAAACATACAATACACCATAAGCCTTTTATAAGAGAGTTATACAAGGAAAAAAAGGGAGATTCCTGATCATAAGCCAACATCCCCAAAACAACACAATAGTGAGAAAAGAAGGACCCCCTAAGGCTTGGGACTTTAAAGGCTTAACTAGTACCACACAATTATTTAAAAAAGTACAAACTTTTAATTTTTTTGTCAAAAAATGAATGTAACACATAAACATACAATACAATACATCATTCAGAGTCATAGTACAGCATCAAAATCAGAATATGAAATGACATGATAAGGATACCCAGTATGACTGTGTTTGACTAGCCATAAAATATATATATTACGATTTCACCATTAGTATACACAACTGCAGAAATATTATTCTAATTGATCCAACGCGTTTCGGAGTGACGTCACTCCTTCCTCAGGCAAAAAGAGAAGAACTCTGCATATGGATGACATCATCTACAAGATTAAACATATATTCGCTTGGAACATTTCTCATATCCACCACAACATTTAACACCTTTTAATCTGTAGATATACTTACAATACATAAAAGTGCAAAAGGAATGGTTGATTAAAAGACATGATGCTTCAAAATACCGCCTCGTATGACTAAGGGCCGACCTAACCCAGGTAGCGGAAACCCCCCAAAAAATATTTTTAATGGGTAGTCAAACACAGTCATACTGGGTAACCTTATCATGTAATTTCATATTCTGATTTTGATGCTGTACTATGACTCTGAATTATGTATTGTATTGTATGTTTATGTGTTACAACAATTTTTTGACAAAAAAAATTAAACGTTTGTACTTTTTTAAATAATATTGTGGTACTAATTAAGTCCCAAGCCTTAGGGGGTCCCTCTTTTCTCACTATTTTGTTGTTTTGGGGATGTTGGCTTATGATCAGTAATCTCCATTTTTTTTTCTTGTATAACTCTCTTACAAAAGGCTTATGGTGAGCATTCCATGAAGAAATCAAGTGTTTTAAATGGCATAGGTGGTTTAAGGAGGGGCAGGAGGATGTCCACAATGATGAAAGGAGTGAGCAGCCAGAAACGCAAAGGGCAGATGCAGATGTTGAAAATGAAAAGGTTACAGAAATCTGATCAGAGAAAAAGACCAGAACTCTGGCCTAACAAGTGTATTCTCCACCACGACGATGCTCCTGCACATGAATTTCGAAACTTGACCAACCATCTTATTCCCATGGCTTAGCACCCTGCAACTTTTGACAGTTTCCAAAATTAAAAAAGGCCTTAAAAGGACCACAAATTTTATGACACCTTGGACATTAACCTCAGACATACTAAGTGAGGTTTCTTGTGAAATGAAGGCATAAAACCATCAGATATCTACAGAGGACTTCAAGCACAGTACGATGATGAGACGCTTATCTGCAATAAGACATTTGAATGGTTTAAATGTTTCAAAGATGACCATACGTCAGTCATTCCTTGCCCACAGCAGTCATTCCTGTGAACATACGGACCATGGAACGCCTGATCCTGGATAATCGACACATAATCTGTCGTAAATTGCACAAGAGACAAATCTTTCTGTGGGAACATTGAGCAAAATCATTTATGAACATTGGCATTTTCAAAAAGTTACTGCGCGTTGGGTACCAAGACAGCTTTCCGCTATTAACCTGCACAGAAGAGTTGAAGTCATTGCATTTGACAGGGAAAGCCCTGATTTTCTGGATCGCATCAATACATGTGACAAAATCTGGGCACATCATTTCACTCCGGAATCAAAGCAATGGAAGCATGCGGGCTCACCACCACCAAACAAATTTTGACCTTCCTCCGAGTGATTTCCAATTATTTGTAACCCTAAAGAGTTCCTCGGTGGTCAGAATTTCAGCACTGATGATGCACTGAAGCAGGGTGTGCTAGGATGGTTCAGGCCAGAGGCAAACTGACCATTTGGGAACTCAGGCACTGCCTGAGGGCCCGGGGACAGTAGGGGGCCCCATGAGATGCCCCTGGTACCTTTCATAGGCTTTTTTGAGTGTGATTTGAGTGTGGGCAAGGACATTAACCCCTATTGCCTGGGGGCCCCATGAGTTATCAGTACACCCCTGGTTCAGGCGTAGTGACAAACCTTTCTATACTGAAGCTTTCCAGGCATTAGTTAAACTCTGGGCTAAGTGTATAAATGTAGGGGAGTATGTAAAAAAATAAATGCAGTTTCCACTCCTGAAAATGTGTACTTTTATTGTATCAATTCAAAAGTCCCAGTTTGTCTTGAACGCCCCTCGCACATTGGACTATACTGGGGATTTTTTTTTTTTCAGTAAAACTGGAAAGTGCAAAATCTGGTCCAACTCATAGAAACCGATCAGCTTCCAGGTTGTATTGCCAAAGCTTAACTGAACAAGCTGAAGTTAGAAGCTGATTGGCTGCCATGTACAGTTACACTAGATTCTGAGTGATCCAGTTTTAGTAAACCACACCCATTGTGCCAGGTCCTTTTTTTTCTACACCCGAATCTCTACAGGCTTTGCTGTACATCTTTAATTCTTTTGTTTAATCAAGGACCAAGATGACGAAACTCTTCAAATGGTTCCCACACTCGGATAATCAGGACAAACCACTCATAGTTGGACCGTTGTTGATAGAGGCGATATTATTGTTGGTTATATTAGCAAAACAAGGCCAATTAAGAGCTAATTCTGTCTCATACAAGGTCATGAGGAGCAGATAAGGCAGCTGGAAGACCAGACAATTCCAATCTGGCTGATTCATAGGGAATAAAATATCTGACAAACATCATTTTCCTGCCTCCCTAATGTGACTCAGCAAAATGTTACAGAATAGTGTTCTCTGTTTTTTCTTTGTCTTTTTTTGTTTCTGTAAAAATGTTACTTTTGGCCTTGTAACTCTAAGAAAAGGATTCTGTTTTTGAAGAGTACAGAATTGCACCTTATTGTATTATATTTTACTGTATTGTATTATAAGTTGAAGAAAAAATTAACCAGTTCCCCGCCGCCCTATAGCAGAATTGCTGGTACAGGGCAGCAGGGCTGCGCAAAATCACGTATATACTGTATACGTGATCATGCATTTCTGGGTAGGGGGC
Source organism: Staurois parvus (assembly GCF_062004578.1). Lineage (NCBI taxonomy): Eukaryota > Metazoa > Chordata > Amphibia > Anura > Ranidae > Staurois > Staurois parvus. The sequence goes on along the minus strand of NW_028318294.1, from coordinate 4,163,644 downwards.
GCGCATGCACCACCCTACCCGCACTGCCATTGGTGGCTACAGCTGTCGATCACTGGGTCCAGGCCGGAGATTCCCCACTGATACCCAGCGATCGCTGAGTAACAGTGACAGGGGAGAGGTCTGTATGTAAACAACACAGATCTCTGCCCTGTCAGCACCGACATACTGCTTTGTATTGCTCTGCATAGCAGAGCAATACAAAGCAGTATGTTTTCCTAGTAAAACAGGAAACAGCACACAGTTAACCCTCTGATCGCCCCAGAAATCCAGTACCATTAGTACAGTGTCAGTGCTTTTTATTAGCACTGATCATTTTATTGGTGTCACTGGGGATGTCAGTGGCAGTTAGTCAGTCCCCCCCCCAGTGTCAAAATGCCTACCACAGTCCTACAGTCCCACTATAAGTCGCTGATCGCCGCCATTACTAGTATAAAAAAAAATTTAAATAAAAATCCCAGTATATATACCACCATTTGTAAACACTATAACTTTCACGTAAACCAATTAATTTACAGGTATTGGGAATTTTTTTAGCATAGACATTTAAATTAAATTTATGACGAAATTTCATTTTTTACATTTTATTACTGGATATGTTTTATAGAAAAAGTCAAAAATATAATTTTTTTTCAAAATTGTCTGTCTATTTTTATTTATAGCTCAAAAAAATAAAAAAAGCACAGGCAATCAAATACCACCGAAAGAAAGCTCTATTTGTGTGACATAAATTTCATTTGGGTGCAGCATTGCATGACCGCGCAGTTTTCAGTTAAAGTAACACAGTGCTGTATTGCAAAAAAAGGCCTGGTTAGGAAGGGGGGTAAATCCTCTGGAGGGTAAGTGGTTAAATTGTGTTTAAAGGAGTACCCCAATTTTACAGTTGAACACCAAGCAAACTATTACCTACATAGCTGAATAAATATATGGAAGCTTCTTTATCTTCCAAGGAATTTGCATTTCTGTTGCATACAGTCCTATGATTCCTAGATTGTAAGCTCCAAGGAGCAGGGTCCTCCTATCCAGGGGCGGACTGACTATTTGGAAACTTGGGCACTGCCCGAGGGCCCGGGGTCAGTAGGGGGCCCCATGGGATGCCCCTGGTACCTTTTTCATAGGCTTTTTTGAGTTTGGGCAAGGACACAGGGGCCTCATGATCCCCTATTGCCCGGGGGCCCCATGAGTTGTCAGTCCGCCCCTGCTCCTATCCCTCTTGTATTGAACTGTATTGTTGCTGTATTGTTTCCCCTTATATTGTAAAGCGCTGAGCAAACTGTTGGCGCCATATAAATCCTGTATAATAATAATAATACTAATAATAATGATTTACAGTCCAGACAGTAGAGCCAGTATACTGATCTAATCATTCCTTGTTGCGGTTATGCTATACAACTTGGTCAACTCAATTTGCAGTTGGCCAGTGAAGGTATGATTTGGTACACTGGTTGCCACCCATTCACTTTGCACACACATTAACATTCAATGTGTCATGCTTTACCTTGCTTATTTATTTTCCACATGCATTAATATGCATAATGTCATCTATTAACTTGCATTGCATTAAGGCAGTCCATTCAAATAAAGACAATGCATGACACAATGCACATTAGCGTGTGGGTGTCACCACAATGCACCAGAACGGCAAAGTGAACATGAACCCTTGAAGGTGAAATTTAGACAGTTTTGAAAACCCGCACATCAAGAATGCCTGTAATAGTGAAAGGTGTGCTATACCTGGTAAACTGCTATATTTAAGAAAAGCCAAAAACCATGTTTCAGATCTGCATGGTTTTCTCCTTGTGGAAGCACATTCATGGCAGACATCTTCAGGGTAAAACATGAGCTTTATTTGTCACAATTAGAAAATTCCATAATTGATCCTGACAATTACGTGTTTCTGCCCAGTATGGGCCTTTTAGTCATAGCTATGGTGGATGGCGTGCAGGAGCCACTAGAGAGCACTGTGTCTGCACTGACAGCTCAGGATATCGGAGGTTGACTGGAGGTGAGTTCCAGATTGTTTTCCTCTTATCTGGTGGACCAGATTGTGTCTTGCTGCCCCTAACCTACTTTCAGTCTAACCCAGGGGCAGACTGACTACTCATGGGGCCCCCGGGCAATAGGGGATCATGGGGCCCCTGTGTCCTTGCCCAAACTCAAAAAGTCCTATGAAAAAGGTACCAGGGGCATCTCATGGGGCCCCTTGCTGACCACGGGCCCTCGGGCACTGCCCAAGTTTCCAAATGGTTTGTCCGCCCCTGGTCTGACCAATGTTAATCCCCCTTGACTGCCTGAGTAACACAGTTTAGATTGGTCACTTCTCTTATGCTATCAGATGACTAAAAGCTGTGAAATTCATGGTAATCTGTAGTTTAACTTTACAGCGTATTTGAGACCAGGCTATGGACACTCAATTATTTCCATATCCTTAACAAGAAATAAATGTGCTTTAAAATAATCCCCCAATTTTCTCCGTAGCTGAAGGCACTGTAGAACAATTCATCTTCAAAATTTATAGCAGAATCACTAAAGTCATCCAGATGTTCTCTCTGCAACTTAGTTTTCCCTGCTTCCCCTTCCAAAACTAACTCAGTAGGCACTGCTCTGGTAGAAGAGAAAAGGGGGTGCTGAGCTTCTAAGAGAACTTTCACAATGTCTCTGCTTTTGAATTGTAAAGAGAGGGAGTTGTTCCACTGTACCTGCAGCTATGAGGGTCCAGGAAAGCTCAGTTTCAAGCCTATTTACTGCTTGTTTAGTTAAGAATGTGAAAATACTGGCTACAGGTTTCCTTAAAGCTGGAACCTAATCTTTTAAGTGTATGTTAGCCCAGAATTTCAGATTTTACACTGTATGTGTACGTTTTTTCCTATGGATGTCAGTAAATAAATTGTCTCAACTTTTGATGTTTTTGACTGCTTTCAATACATAATGATCCTGCCAATTGGCACACCCTGCTTTTGCAATTTCACCACGCCAGTCTTGGAAGCAGGTTCATGCTGGCATGGTCAGTTTGCATATCAGAGCTCCCTTCTTGGAGATGCAGGACACTGTTCTCATGCACAGCATGCCTGTATCTCCTGTAGTCAGTATGAAGCCAAAATCAAAGAATGCGATAACAGAGGTCTTAGAGTGAAGAGCAGTATCTTCCAACACACAGCTGACTTCCTGTCTAGTAATCATATATTAGAATATTTGTAGCAGGTATGCTTGGATCTCACTTAGACCTGTAGAACTAGCCTGGACTGCCAAATTACATAAATGTCAAATATTTTTATGCTGTGCAAGAAAGACTATTTTACATACATACTAATGAATGTAGTTTGTACCTTTTTCTATATTGTACATACAATATATCTATGTTTAAATTTAGTTCACATGCTCCTTTAATTTAAACATAGTTTTCGTGGAGGACAGTACAGAATACTACAGGAGGTGAGTAGCATACTCCTTTATTCGGAAGGAAGTATTGCATTACGAAAACATGTAGTGTATTTGTGGAATGTCCTTTCAATTGAGGTCAAACAAGTATGTCAATTCAATCGGAGATTCAGGTCATTATTAACCAGTGGTGTTGATTAAAGCTGAACTCCAGGATAGGCAAATATTGTCTAAATACAAGAGTCATGTGTTTCCACCTATACTCCAAAGACTTGCTGGTAACTCCTGGCAAAATTGTCCCTACTAAGTCTATGAATGTAAGTTAGGGACTTTAGATTGTATGCTCCTTAAGGGACTAATGTGGATTAATGTGAATGTACAATATATATATATAGTGCTACATAAATTGTTGCCATTATTGAGTACCTCTAATAAATAAACAAGAATTTAACTCTTACAGTGCAGGGGGTGCCCCACTGACGGTAGCAATTTTTCTCTCCCCAGAGATGGACTTTAAATAGCCCTTTGGCCTGAATGGGCAAAGGAAGGGGAAAGAAAAGGAAAGAGAAGAGAAAGATGCCTAGCTAGAGTAGACACATTTCAACTGGCCTCAGGCTCCTGTAACAAATAGAGTGTCATTAAAGATGATTTTCTGGCTTAACCGAAGATTTGTATTTACTCTTTGAAGAGGGAGGGTTACTGGGACAGCTACTGGTGCAGACTTATCGGAGAACAACAGGTATCAGAAAACATAAACCAGTCATAAGTGATGCGATTTTCTTTCATGCAACCATGGGTTGGCGGAAACAAACATGCTTGATTCCCCCATCAACACAGTCAGTGTTGATGGGGGAATCCCTTCTTTGGAGCTATTGTGTTCTCCAGGCAGGGTAGCAGGGAGGGGGGGAGACATATCTGCCAGGAGAACACAGCTGCTGGCAGTAATTGCCTGAAAATCCAACAGTCTGGTTGTACCCAATTTATACAACAATTAACTTGGGTACCATCAGCCTGTCCATAAATGCTTCTAATCTTGGCCAGTGTCTGAACCAGCCAAGGTTCGGACCATCTATGGCCGGCTTTAACTTTATGTTTTTCACTATAATTAATGAAAAGTTGAAGTCTTGATTAATGACTAAAGTGCAAACTTTTGTAAAATATCGGAGAACAACAGGTATCAGAAAACAAAAGCCGTCCATAAGTGATGCGATTTTCTTTCATGCAACCATGGGTTGGCGGAAACAAACATGCTTGATTCCCCCATCAACACAGTCAGTGTTGATGGGTGAATCTCTTCTTCGGAGCTATTGTGTTCTCCAGGCAGGGTAGCAGGGAGGGGGGGAGCCATATCTGCCAGGAGAACACAGCTGCTGGCAGTAATTGCCTGAAAACCCGACAGTCTGATTGTACCCAATTTATACAACAATTAACTTGGGTACCATCAGCCTGTCCATAAATGCTTCTAATCTTGGCCAGTATCTGAACCAGCCAAGGTTCGAACCATCTATGGCCAGCTTTAACTTTCTGTTTTTCACTATAATTAATGAAAAATTGAAGTCTTGATTAATGACTAAAGTGCAGACTTTTGTAAAATATCGGAGAACAACAGGTATCAGAAAACATAAGCCGGCCATAAATGATGCGATTTTCTTTCATGCAACCATGGGTTTCTAGAAACTAACATGCTTGATTCCCCTATCAACACAGTCAGTGTTGATGGGGGAATCACTTCTTCGGAGCTATTGTGTTCTCCAGGCAGGGTAGCAGGGAGGGTGGGAGCCATCTCTGCCAGGAGTACACAGCTGCTGGCAGTAATTGCCTGAAAATTCGACAGTCTGGTTGTACCCAATTTATACAACAATCAACTTGGGTACCATCAGCCTGTCCATAAATGCTTCTAATCTTGGCCAGTATCTGAACCGGCCAAGGTTTGAACCATCTATGGCCGGCTTTAACTTTCTGTTTTTCACTATAATTAATGAAAAGTTGAAGTCTTGATTAATGACTAAAGTGCAGACTTTTGTAAAATATCCATAATAAATCTTAATAAACTTTGGGATCTATAATTATTTTTTTGTGGTCTAGTTTATTGTGGCCTAGCTTGCAATGTTCAACTGCGATGTTGTAAGAACATTAAAACTAAAGTATTTTGGGGTACTCCGCGGTGGGTAAAAAAATGCTACTTTAAACGTAATAATGATTCAGATGTATTTAAAAAAATCCATTAATTTTGCCTTTGAAGCAGCATTTTTGAAAACACACGACATATAATTTTGGGATTGAGCGTAAAGACCACGGAGCTAATAAATGTTTCAACATTTTCCTTTACCTGTAATTTGCAAGTCTGCTTGTGAGATAACCTGTTTACTTTAAGAACTCTGAGAAAACTAACCCATGAATTAAGAGAAAAAATCAAATGGACAAAAAAAACGTTCAAAGCAAAAACTTTTAAATGTGGCATCTTTCAAACTGAGTCAGTACATACAAAACCAACGTCTTTTTTTTTTTTTAAAGCAATATTTTTCCCTTAAAACCAGTCGCCTTGTCTGGACCAGCACAGTAGGTGTTCCTGGAGAGATAAGTGGAGATAAGTTAAGCACTTGGAATGTACAAGGGTCTTCAAAAGGGGACTTATCACAAGTGCTAATTGCTCCCTTCATAGAAGCTGCTGCCATTCACCACCTGTCTAGAGTTTGAAGTGGCAACCTATAAGTCCCACTATGCACTTTTTAGCTGTTGTAAAGGTTCAAGTTCCCAGTCATTTAAAATAAACTTTTTTTTTTTAAATACAGTTCTAGGAATTTGTCTCAACTTTTTAAGTGTTCTGTGGATCTTGAAGATAAGACGATTTAACAAGCTAATGGTTGAACTGATAAACTACTGAGCAGGAGCACAAAGTTCACTATAATCTTGATGAACAGTGATCTCTGCACGTTCAAGAGCTGGAGACAACGCTGCACATGAAGCAAAGAGAGATAATGAAGGCTTCAAAGAGGAGCCATTGTTTGATAAGGGGGTGGTGTGTTTCTTGGAGGGAGGCCTGACCAACAGCTCAAATTCTGCAGCTGTCTATCTGCACACACACATCCCCTAACATCATAATTAGTAGAAATTATCTCCAGCCAACAGTAAAAACCATGCAAATGGCAGCTTTATTCTTCTTGGGTGGGGGATGTCTGGTGAACTCCAATAGAACCTCCATTTAACCTGCCCATAGACCTAAGATAATGGTTGGAAGTGTATGTGTGATCTGACTGTTTGAAACTTTTTTGGGTCAGATGCATATATAAACATGAAAATTATGGTCACTCAAATTTTTCAGTCTATGCTCCAACAATGCTGGCTTATATCTGAGTGAACACCAAGGATTGGGTAAATGTTTCAAACCTCCTTGATCTGTTGTTCTGGTTTTAGAAGCTGGAGGTATGTGCATGGGCAGTAGAAAATCGGCTACTACCAAAAATGACTGGATGGTGATACATATGTCTAATATCAACGGCTAGCTTTAAAATTGGGTAAAGGTGCCATTTTATTTTAGACCTTCCCTACTAACAAGTGGTCCATGTATGACCCATCCCCGCCTTTAAAGGCTGATTGACATCTTAAGAGTTATCAAATTGCTGGGAAAAACACATTTGCGTGAGGAAGCATCTTTGCAGCTCTAGCATGATTGCTTATTTTATCTCTCATACACTGAGGATACTTTACAGCAGGTAAATATATTCTGCAGATGGAATAGTCGAATGAACAATGGCAGAATGCCATTGTCCTAGTCCTTCTCTGCTCTTACTTACTGGTACACAATGTGGCAAAAGTCATGCAGTACAATGCTGAGTCAGAGAAAGAAGGTCAAAGAAGGCATTACCAAGGGTGTAACTCGTTGCGAGGCCCATAAGAGGGTTGCTTAGTTGGGATTGCGTTAGTAATGTTCTCTTCATTAAAGAAATATGTGCACCTGCCATTTCATCATGACAATGTGTCACACTTCAATATAGCCTACATACTTTGCAATAGGTTTCATTTTAATATATTTATTTATTACAGGTACTTATATAGCGCAATATACATATATATTGTACATTTACATGATATATATCGTATTTTTCACTCCATAAGATGCACTTTTCCCCCCCCAAAAAATGGGGGAAAATGTCTGTGCGTCTTATGGAGCGAACATGCAGCAGTCAGCCTGGTATTTCCCCCCCCCCCTGTAGCCATCGCCGTGTTAGAATACCGAGCTGGCCGCTTGGCTCTACTGTGCAGAAGAACCTGCTCCTCGGTTCTATCTGTTCCTCGGTCCAGCGGTGTCCTACTTTCACCTGCCGTCTTCTCTCCCCGGCGCCGGTATCTTCAGTGTGGGCACCCAGCTGTGACAGATTTTGGCTTCACAGCCGGGTACCCACTGCGCATGTGGGAGAAGAAATGCACTTTGTGAATGGCCCCGTAGTCTTGTGGAACCTATTAAGTGTCCCAGAAGACTACTCGGAGCGAGAGGGGAAGGACAACTCCACTGAAGTGGGAGAAGGTACCTGTCAAATTTGGGTCTCTGGTCATCTCCTGTAGTATGTCTGCAGTCTCTGGTCATCTCCTGTATTATGTCTGCAGTTTCTGGTCATCTCCTGTACTATGTCTACAGTCCCTGGTCATCTCCTGTAGCATATCTGCAGTCTCTGGTCATCTCCTGTAGTATATCCGCAGTCTCTGGTCATCTCCTGTAGTATGTCTGCCGTCTCTGGTCATCTCCTGTAGTATGTCTGCAGTCTCTGGTCATCTCCTGTACTATGTCCGTAGTCTCTGGTCATCTCCTGTACTATGTCCGCAGTCTCTGGTCATTTCCTGTACTATGTCCACAGTCTCTGGTCATCTCCTGTAGTATGTCTGCAGTCTCTGGTCATCTCCTGTACTATGTCCGTAGTCTCTGGTCATCTCCTGTACTATGTCCGCAGTCTCTGGTCATCTCCTGTAGTATGTCCGCAGTCTCTGGTCATCTCCTGTAGTATGTCCGCAGTCTCTGGTCATCTCCTGTACTATGTCCGTAGTCTCTGGTCATCTCCTGTACTATGTCTGCAGTCTCTGGTCATTTCCTGTACTATGTCTGCAGTCCATTGGGTCAGAATTTTTTTTTCTTGTTTTCCTCGGTATATATATATAGAGATATATATATATATACAGTATCTGTATATATATATTATTTATGTAGATATAGAGGTGAGCATGATTATTGTCAGTAAAACCCCAAGGTTGCACTATTCTATGAACCCTTTAAAGGAGTACCCAGATGTACTCAGACTTTGATATAATTCATGTTTTTAGCAGCTAAAATTGCTATCGTGACTGTTTGGAAGAGCCTATTAGTGGATCTAGCTTCTTTCTCTATTATGATATGACGACCTCTCATCATTCATGATGGGTTGCGTTGTATTATGATGGCCATGCTTCTGTTATTTTCTTATGTGGAATAAAGTGGGCATCTGGCACCGGCCTACTTAATTCTTACTCATTGACCTAGAACGCCCACTTCTTAGATTTCAACTTTCTCACCTTTGGTTGTCTTATGATGGTATATTTCCACTTAAATAACCCATCCTCTATGCATTTGTTGATTGTTTCCTTCAGTTGCGCCTGCGTTGCGGGATTTAACGTGAATCTGCCATCAAAGGCCTACAGCTGTATTGTTATTCTATTGTTTAAAACATTAATAAAAACACTGAAACAGAAAAAAAAACAACATCAGTCAAATTAGTAGAGAATTGACAAGTACTTTATATAAACCCAACCAATAAATGTCCCATATAACCCACATGGAAGAAAAATATATTTGAAATATATTTTTAAAATACTCTTCTTAAATATATTGCTATATATTTGAAATGCTACAATTTTGGCCATATTCAATATATTTTCAAAGTATATTTCAATATATTTAAAAAAAAATCTGAAGAATATATTTTTTTAAATATATATTTTTTAAATATATTCTTCAGATTTTTTAACATGTAAAAATGTAATTTTAACATATATTTTTACATATATTTGTAAATGCATTCCAAAGATAAAGATTTGTATTAAAAAAAAAAAATACAAATGTATTTTTAAATTTCAACATGCAGTATATATATATATGTATTGTGACAGTGTGGCAATCTGTCACCCTGGATTCTCAACAAGGCAGGTTGAGGGGCTCCAGGATAAAGGTTTGATACGGAGGAAAGTGGCTTTTCACTTTCCTCCTTTGTTTGTAAGGTCTGTTTTGGGATCTGGAGCCTGGAGATTTCAAAGAGATCTGGGAGGGATGAAATCTCCAATCCTGGGACCAGGTTTTGGGAATGGCCAGGAGACTGATTGCACAGGTGTGTGCAGGCCTCTTCAGAGAGTCAGGACCAGGGTTCTGGGCTCCACCCCGGCAGATAGGAGTCAGGAGGGCTCCACTTGGAAGACAGGAGGTCATTGCCTGGAAGTCAGGTGGGCTTCACCTAGGAGAGGTGGAAGCCAAAAGCAGCAAGGGGCTGCTAGAGACTAGCTGTGTGCTAGAGGCCAGCGGTGTGCAAGTGCCCTATTTTTGGGAAGAAGTCTGCAGGAGACAGACAGCAAGCTGAGTGTAAGCCAGGAGGCTGAACCGTTGTTTATGTGGATGATCGATACCTCTGTGTGGGAAACTTCTGTTTGAACTTTCATTTAAATAAAAGTGGGCTAAAAAGGCCCTTAAAAGAAAGCGAGTAGCTGTGTGCGTTTAAAAGCTCTACCACTTAGAAGCAAGTTCTCACAGTATATATATATATATATATTTATTGAAACATATTTTGAAATATATTGAATATGGCCAAAATTGTAGCATTTCAAATATATGGCAATATATTTGGGAAGAATATTTTTAAAATATATTTCAATTGTTCTTCCATATAGGAAGCTATACATTATTAGTTTAATTTCACAAGTCATTTTCAATCTTCCTAACTGCAGTTTTCATTAAAATAGTACTCTGTGATCCTGCCATGAAAGTTGTTTGAACACTTTCTGCGAGAACTCTCTGTTCCAACCCTGTTGTCCTTCTGTGTTGTGACATCGTCAAATGCTTCCAGTTGGGACTATAAGCAATTTTTGCCAATGTGTAGGCATGCTCTACAGTTGTCACCATTAGGAAACTTGCCCTGATTCATAAGGATACGTTTCAGGTTCATATCTAATGTGGGTTTGAATCAAATAATGCGTGTTCTCCAAACACGGAAAAGTTTCTTCACAGTGAGAGCTGTGAAAATGTGGAATAGACTCCCTCAAGAGTTGGTTCTGGCCAGCTCAGTGGATTGCTTCAAAAAAGGCCTGGATTATTTCTTAGATACACAGAATATAACTGGATACTAACATTTATAGGTAAAGTTGATCCAGGGAATATCCGATTACCTCTCGGGGGATCAGGAAGGAATTTTTTTCCCAGCAGGAGCAAATTGGACCATGATTTGCTGGTGGTTTTTTTGCCTTTTTCTGGATCAACTGTGGGTGTAAGATTATAACTTTTTTTTTTTTTAAATGGTTGAACTGGATGGACTTTTATCTTTTTTCAGCCAGATTAACTATGTAAACTATGTAAGCTGGAACTAACTGCCAAGTGGGATGATGAGGAGGGACAACAAGGGGAAAATGGCCAATCTACTCCCCATTCCATAGGGAATCCAAAATTTATCAGTTTGAGGAGGTTTTGTATAAGAATCTTTTTTTCCACATTTACAGATAGTAGCAGGATCCCCTCTGATGTTCATAGAAAGAAAGAAAGAAAGAAAGAAAGAAAGAGAGAGAGAGAGAGAGAGAGAGAGAGAGAGAAAGAAAGAAAGAAAGAAAGAAAGAAAGAAAGAAAGAAAGAAAGAAAGATTGATTTGTGTTTCATTTTGAAAGTGACTTTTTTCTGCGATCCTGCTACCCTTTGGTTTTATAACAGGTCTTACATGTTTTATTTTTGCCCTTGGCCCACTTACGCCTAAAGTCAGTCCAGTTTATAATGTATGATAAACATTGTTCAGCCATGTACACAAAGACATGCAGATGTTCACAATGTGAATGTCAATTCCTCACAAAATATAAAGCCTCTATTGTAGCCAAGATTTCCTTCACAGTCATCAGCCGCTTAGTTATTCCCAAATAGCGTTTTCAGCTAGAGCCCACACTATCCTCTAAATATAAAATCTCAGCAGTTAACACTTCTCCACAGCCTGCTATGAGTAGATCCTGGATTCCATTATTTATCTCAGTCCTCTCCCTCTCCTCACTTCCTGTTGTCATTAATTTTTAATCAGGCATTTAAAATAAATAAGTATGCAGAGTCACTGTGCCTCTCTCTGTGCATGCGATGGATGTTTTGGGTAAAGTAATAGTGCAGAGAAGTTGAGAACATTTAATCTCATTCTAAGTTGGCCAAGTAGCAGAAGAGGAAAACACGAGTGGTGCTCTGGTTTAAATTGTGTAGGAGACATAGGAAGAGTTCTGACATGGGGACAGTAAGACAGAACAGTGGTAAACACTGCCAGGGCCAACAGAACCCATTCCATGAATATTTCCTTTGTTTTGTAAAACCTCCTTTTGGTTTCATTTGGTCCACCTTACCATACCCTAACAGGGTGATGCTTAATTTCTGGCAGAAGACCAGCTAACATCCTAGCTTACACAAGATGGCAATAATATTTACAGATTTATTTCTGTTTCTGTATACTTACTTGTAGTTTAGTTAGGATCCTGACACCACTGAGGCTAATCTGAAGGCTTTGACCTTGTAACCTTACATAGACAAGCTTTTACTTGTCTATGTGAGTTCCTAATAAGGTCCTTTAACTCCCTTGACTTGAAGGTAGCCCATGTCTATGGTTAAATGAGGAAAAGTTTACCCTCCCATTCTTCAAATGCTCTCTATAATTTAGTTGGCTACATTAGGGACTACCCAAAATAAAAAAAAGTGGAGCTACTATTTCACGGAAAAACAAAATAAATGGAAAATCCTATATTGCAAGAGTGTAGAGATGTGCTTGTTTGGGGAGACGTCATTCAAAGGACAGCCTGTGTGCTAAGAATCCCTAGGTGCAGGCAAGAAACATAATTGTAGGGTTTCCATTGAGCTTAGGAATTGGGCTTTAAAGCTCAACTCTGTACTGGCCACAAAAGTTCCCCTCATCCTGGCAGATGCAGAATAGTTTTTACCAGCTCATTTGTCTTACCAGCAGATGATTGCTAAGCCTGAAATGCTAACCCTGAATCCATGGTCTTGCAATCTCCTTTACTGATCGATCTGGTATTTTGGTAGTATCAACTGATCTTGCCTAAGCTGCTCCTCTTCTCCAGCCAGCCATCTTTCTTGCAGACATAATTATGTGCAATGCAGAACCGCTGGCTACCACTGGTTCTGCATTGCACCTGATGATGGTTTGGAATCTAACCCTTAATCCACGATCCTGCAGCCTTCTTCACTGATGGTTCTGGTATTCTGGTAGTATCAACCAATCTTGCCTAGGCTGCTCCTCTTCTCCAGTCAGCCACCCTTCTTGCCAACATAATCATGTATAATGCAGAACCACTGGCCACCATTGGTTCTGCATTGTACCTGATGATGGTTTGCAATCTAACTCTCAATCCACGATCTTGCTGCCTTCTTTTCTGATGGTTCTGGTATCCTGGTAGCATCAACCAATCTTGCCTAAACTGCTCCTCTTCTCCATCCAGCTGCTCTTCTTGTCAACATCAGAATGTGCAATGCAAAACCCCTAGTCACTAGTGATTTGCATTGTACCTGATGATGGTTTAGGATCTGCCCACATGCGGCCCCTGGAAAGTAGAAACAAACATTTTAATTTTCACATGTTGGGAAGGATGGAGGTTATAATGACCTGCCTGGAGTTGAGCTTTAAAATTATTATCCCGTGAGTACTAAATGTTAAAGAATGCAGTGCTTTCATTTCATAGAAAGTACTGGCAGATGTTGAACACCACTTTACTCTCTTCCCCAAGACTCTAGGTCAGCAATGGGCAAACTACAGCCCGCGGGCCGTATACGGCCCGGGGGACCTTTTAATCCGGCCCGCGGAGCGTGGCAAACATTGGCTGTCAGGATGTAGGCGGGGCAGCGTGACAAACGTGAGGGGAGCTAGGCTCCTCTCACAGTCCGCCCTGAAGACCGGAACGGCACGGGAACACGGCGAGAGGAACGCGCGGAGCAAAGGTAAGTGAATTGACACAATATGGGGAATGAATTACTATAGGGGGGATGAATTACTATATGGGGGATGAATTACTATGGGGGATGAATTACTATATGGGGGATGAATTACTATGGGGGATGAATTACTATGGGGGATGAATTACTATATGGGGGATTAATTACTATAGGGGGGATGAATTACTATATGGGGGATGAATTACTATGGGGAATGAATTACTATGGGGGATGAATTACTATATGGGGGATTAATTACTATAGGGGGGATGAATTACTATATGGGGGATGAATTACTATGGGGGATGAATTACTATGGGGGATGAATTACTATATGGGGGATTAATTACTATAGGGGGGATGAATTACTATATGGGGGATGAATTACTATGGGGGATGAATTACTATGGGTCCGGCCCCCGGGTCCAATATATGAACCCATTGCGGCCCTCAAGTCAAAAAGTTTGCCCACCCCTGCTCTAGGTCCTCTGTTATAGAAATACTGGACATGTTACTACGGTCATGGGCACCCATTTCTCCTGTTCTGCAATCTTGACCAGTGATCCTGTCCATCTAAGAGACAGGCCAGTAGTAAGGTGCATGAGGTGTGAAGGGGTTAGCAAAAGGTTCAGACCATAGTAACTTGGCTGGCATTTGCAACCAAGTTACCATAGCCAAATGGGTTATGGTGTGCTTTAGAATAAAGTGGGTGTGGAAAGCAGGCATGTGGAAGTAAAATATAAACTCCCTTTTCCTAATATTTAATGACCACAAGTAAGCTCTACACGTGGCTACTGGACTAAAAGCATGTTGATGTAATTACTGCAAAAAAGAGCTGTTATTGATGACTTATGATGGCCCCGTTACATATAACTGCATTTGTTACACTGGTCTGTTATATAAGCAGTACTTTTAGCTACAAGTTCCTTGGAGTGCTTATCAGGCCTGAACCTAGCGTATTCTGGTGAGGCTGATTAGGATGTAGTCTGGGGATTTTTTTTTTTTTTTGTCATACTGAGAAGAAGCTTCAAAGAGTATCAGTTTTCTAACAGTAGTCAGGTAAGTATTGTGAAGGAACAGGGACTTTTTTATTAGCAGTAGTGATGGGCCTAACACCCCCCTGTTCGGTTCGCGGTTGGACATTTATATTGTAAAGTGCTGAGCAAACTGTTGGCGCTATATAAATCCTGTATAATAATAATAATAATAATAACATTTGAACCTAACAAAAGTTTAGCCGCAAACTTCAAACTTAATGCAAGTCTATGGAACTCAAACTTGTAAATTCAAAAATGCCCATTTTGAAGGCTTATATACAAGTGGTTGGCCATAAAAGGGGTATGGGGACTTGGGTACTGCCCTGAGGGACATGAATCAGTGAAAACATTTTTTTCAAAAAGTACTGTTTTTAAAGGGGCATTCATTTTTCATTACTTAAAGTAAAAAAAAAAGAAAAAAGAAAAATTCCTTTAAATATCATGTCTGGGGTCCCCTTAAATTAACTACAAAGTTGCACATCTGTACAAAAAAACAGCGTGGGGTCCCTCCTAAAATTCCTACCAGATCCTTGATCCAAGCACAAGCAGGCCAGGAAAGGGGGAAATGAGCGAGCGCTGCCCCTCTCCTGAACTGTACCAGGCCACATGCACTCAACATGGGGGTGTTTTGGGACAGTGGGGGATCCCCCCCAAAGCACCTTGTCCCCATGTTGATTGATGGGGACAAGGGCCTCTTCCCCACAACCCTAGGCTGTGGTTGTGGGGGTCTGCAGGGGGTGACTTATCAAAATCTGGAAGCCCCCTTTAACAAGGCGGCCCCCAGACCCCCCCTTGAGTATGGGGTACATAGACATCACCCCTAGCTCCACCCAATTGTGCTGTGATTGGCCAAAGCTTTGCACCTGACCTGCGGTCAGGTGCATTGCTTTGACCAATCACGATGCACTTTCAGAGTTCAGTGAATGGTGAGGCGCAGTGGGCGAACAGCCTACCAAACACCCTTACCATTCGTGTGTTGTCCGAACACACAAACGGCCGATGTTCAAGTCGAACTTATGTTCGGCCCATACATCAAGCCCATTACTAATTAGCAGCTATAGGTTTATAGGCCTCTTATCGAAAGCTAATGATGCTGACCATACATTTGCCAATTTTCAGGCATTTTCAACCACTTTCAACCAGCTTTTGATCTGCAACAAAATGGATCAACACTTTCTTCCATGAATAGTTTTGGTGCTGTTGATCTGCTTCATTATTTTTGTGATATTAAAGCTGGTGGAGGCTGGTTGAAACTGAATTGTTTATGGTCAGCATAAAGAGTATATCTTTTGATTTTTCAGATTAGGATTTCCTCCCTGCAATGATATCTGTAGTATAGTATATAGGTATACACAGGTATCACTGTATAGCAAGTGCAAAGGTAAAACTGTATAGCATAAATTCATACACAGGAAGCTCTGTACATCAAACATAGGGATCACAGCACTGCAATGTACATATTTACTGAGCTCCCTACTGTACAAATACAAACAGCACTGTACTCACATACACACATTACTACACAGCAAGGAAACACGGCACCGCGTACCCAGGGAGCACAGCACTTCACATGAAGGAAACACGGCACCACATACCCAGGGAGCACAGCACTGCACAGGAAGGAAACACGGCACCACATACCCAGGGAGCACAGCACTTCACAGGAAGGAAACACGGCACCACATACCCAGGGAGCACAGCACTGCACAGGAAGGAAACACGGCACCACATACCCAGGGAGCACAGCACTTCACAGGAAGGAAACACGGCACCACATACCCAGGGAGCACAGCACTTCACAGGAAGGAAACACGGCACCACATACCCAGGGAGCACAGCACTTCACAGGAAGGAAACACGGCACCACATACCCAGGGAGCACAGCACTGCACAGGAAGGAAACACGGCACCACATACCCAGGGAGCACAGCACTGCACAGGAAGGAAACACGGCACCACATACCCAGGGAGCACAGCACTGCACAGGAAGGAAACACGGCACCACATAGCCAGGGAGCACAGCACTGCACAGACACAGGAAGCACATAGCTGGACATTTACGGGCGGCACTATATACAAAGGGAGCACAACACTACATACTGTATAGTGGGACACACAGGGGGAACCACACTGGACACACACGGGGAGCACAGCACTGGACACAGAGGGAGCACAACACTGCTTATAGAGGGAGCACAACACTGCATATAGAGGGGCTCAGGCCTGGACACACAGGGGGAACCACTCTGGACACACATGGGGAACAGAGCACTGGGCACACGGGGAGCACAGCACTGGACACTGAGGGAGCACAATACTGCATATAGAGGGGCTCAGCTCTGAACACACACGGGGAACCACACTGGACACACACAGGGAGCACAGCACTGGACATACACAGGATGCACAGCAACGGACACATACAGGGTGTACAGCCCTGGACATACACGAGATGCACAGCAATGGACACATACAGGGTGCACAGCACTGGACATACACAGGATGCACAGCAATGGACATCTATAGGGTGCACAGCACTGGACACACACAGGGAGCACAGCAATGGACACACAGGGAGCACAGCACTGGACACACGGAGAAGAGCACTGCACACACAGGGAGCACAGAACTGCACACACAGGTATCACAGCACTGGACACACAGGGATCACAGCACTGGACACACAGGGAGCAGAGCATTGCACACACAGGGAGCACAGCACTGCACACACAGGGAGCATAACACTGGACACACAAGGAGCAGAGCACTGCACAAACAGGGAGCATAATACTGGACACACAGGGAGCAGAGCACTGCACACACAGGGAGCAGAGCACTGCACACACAGGGAGCAGAGCACTGCACACACAGGGAGCAGAGCACTGGACACACAGGGAGCACAGCACTGGACACACAGGGAGAACAGCAATGGACACACAGAGAGAACAGCACTGGACACAAACAAGGAGCACAGCACTGGACACACAGGGATCACAGCAATGGACACACAGAGAGAACAGCACTGGACACACAGGGAGCACAGCACTGGACACACAGGGAGCACAGCACTGGACACACAGGGAGAACAGCAATGGATAGACACATAGAACAGAAGTGGCACAGAACAGCACATAAATAAGCACAGGAAACAATGTGGCATTTTATTTCTTTTTCCGTCACATTCATTGCTATGACCTAGTTCCCATCATTCAGTAGTAAAACAAGCCATCATCACTGTACTATACGAAGAAAGCATTCCTCTCTATTTAACAAACAATTGGTTTTTGCTAATCCAAATCTAAGCAAAATGATCTTTGTTCAGGATAACCACCACCTACCCGACTCGGTTTCTGTAGTGAGCGCAGATTCTGTTTATCAGTGTAGTATATTTTCCCAATAAAAGCTAATTAAATTTTATTAATGCATATCATTTAAATAGTAGTTTGTGACTCTAATCTACAGGTTAATGTACCTTGGTAATTGAGTTTTGTATATTCAGCTTGAGTCGTGGCGGCGGTATGTGGAGTGTTACTCTGGTAATTAGATGATTAAGCTGTATGAGTGGAAGTAGTTTCTACAAGGGTCCTGAACCAACATCACAATACCCAACATGCAATGTAATTTTCTCCACTGACCCATGACTAAAGGGCTGTATTGTTTATCCAGCAGCCTGCTTCTTGCCTGAATCTATTAACAGCTGCTCTAATTGGACACCTACAGATAATGCTTATGTAGGTTTTTATTTGAGGAAAGGCTAATAGGCATTATTTGCATGCCATTATTAGGAGATGGTTCAGCGAGGGGCATGGGGCATGGTTGTCTGACCTCGGGCAAAGACTTGCCAGACAATGGCAAGAATCGGGCATACGTCTCAGATTAGGTATAACCTGCGTAGATCAGGCAATGTGGAATACGTTTTTAATAAAAGGAACATAGTTCAAGCTTTAGCAAAAACGACACATTTTGTATTTCTTTTACAGAAACCAGAAATAAAGCCAGACCACTCTCACCTCTTCAGTCAATTATGAAATAGTAAATTGTGCTTTGTTGGTGCTTATATATCACTGTAGGGGCCTTTGTCTTTCGTGCCGATAGTTTAGATGCTACATAAGCTACAGGGGCGTCCCTAGCAGGGGCGGACTGACCATTTGGAAACTCAGGCACTGCCTGAGGACCCGGGGTCTGTAGGGGGCCCCATGAGATGCCCCTGGTACCTTTTTCATAGGCTTTTTTGGGTTTGGGCAAGGACACAGGGGCCCCATGATCCCCTATTGCCCGGGGGCCCCATGACTTGTCAGTCCGCCCCTGGTCCCTAGGGTTGGTGTCACCCGGTGCGATAACACTTGGTGACACCCTCTCCAACAATCCTTGCAAGATTGTTTCGGATCTGCGGATTGGGGAACATAATGGATCAGACTCCAATCCATTATACTCAATCTGCAGATCGGATCCATCCTGCGGGGATCGTCGGCTGTCTTTACAACGTAACTTTTCGTGGAGCGGGTCCGGTGTCACCCCATATAGGTTTCATGGCGACGATCCATGCAGGATGGTTCGAAACTGCGGATTGGGGAACATAATGGATCAGACTCCGATCAATTATGCTCAATCTGCAGATCGGATCCATCCTGCGGGGATTGTCGGCTGTATTTACAACGTAACTTTTCGTGGAGCGTGTCCGGTGTCACCCCATATAGGTTGCATGCCGACGATCCCCGTAGGATGGTTTTGGATCTGCGGATTGGGGAACATAATGGATCAGACTCCAATCCATTATTCTCAATCTACAGATCGGATCCATGCTGCGGGGATCGTCAGCTTTCTTTACAACTTACCTTTTCGTGGAGCGTGTCCGGTGTCACCCCATATAGGTTGCATGCCGACGATCCCCGCAGGATGGTTCGGATCTGCGGATTGAGCATAATGGATCAGATCAAGGGCGGACTGACAACTCATGGGGCCCCCGGGCAATAGGGGATCATGAGTTCCCTGTGTCCTTGCCCAAACTCAAAAAAGCCTATTAAAATGTTACCAGGGGCATCATGGGGCCCCCTACTGACCCCGGGCCCTCGGGAACTACCTGAGTTTCCAAATGGTCAATCCGCCCCTGGATCAGATCCATTCTGTGGGGATCGTCGGAGGGGTTGTCACCAAGTATTATCGCACCGGGTGACACCAACCCTAGGGACGCCCCTGCCCCTTCCAAATCCCTCCACAACATTTTAATGGATTACAAATCAGGGCTTAAAATAGGCCAGTTGATAACCGGCCATCTCTTCATCTTGAGCCATTTCTTGGTGGATTTGCTAGCGAGATTCAGTTCAATTTAACGTAAAAAATCCATTTCATGTTCAACTTTCAGAAAGGTGGATTCACATTCTCAACAAACTTTAATACAATTAATTGTTCACTTGATGACTGTAAGCTGCCCTTGCCTTGAAGCAGCAATCATCGGCTTGCTTTACAACTTACCTGCGGTAGGTGAGGCGCGCACCCCCCGCACCTGCCTCGGGACGCCACTGATAAGCTACTAAGTGTATCTTTTAAAAGTTAATATTATGATGGGGGGTAGGATTACGTTTTGGTTAGCATCAGGGCTGCTGTTAGTAACCACGGGGGCCCCATACAGCCAACCTGACAGGTCCCCCCCCCAATAACATAGTTTACTATGCTTCAGTTATGAATGAACACAGTGAATGATTGGAACCAATCATTCATTGTGTTCATTCAGGAAAGGAAGGGTCTGGTAAATGTGACATGTTTACTGGACCATTCCCCCGCTCTCCACCCTGAAGGATCCCATTGTGTGCTTGCAGCACACTGCGGGGGTAGGGGCACTCAGGGAGGCCTAAACAGCAGGGGGAAATGTATGGTGCACAGTGAGGGTGATGGGTGCAGCAGGGGGGGCAATTACTAAAACTTGTATGAGTCTCTCTGCAGCAGCTGAAAGCCAGCAGGAGGGAGAGGAGAAGAATCTGGCTTTCAGCTGCTGCAGAGAGAACTATACAGGGATCGGTTCCAGTTATTGTCTCCACCGTGCTGATCGCCCTTCCTGCCTACACCTGGTTCAGCCCACTGCCTGGGCCCCCATGCTGGCCTGGGCCCCGTACAGGAGGACTGATGGTACCCCCTTATCCTCAGCCCTGGTTAGCATTAGGAGTTACACATTACAAGTTAGGGTTTAAAGTGTTACTAAATCCACAACCGTAAAATCAGTCTGTATATGCAGTAAAGCATGCTTGTTATACTCACTGTAGAATCTAAGGGGATAATCCTCTACATTGTATAAAAATGCTGTTTGATCCTGACTTCTCTGATCCTCCCCTTCTTTCAGTGCCCCCCTCTTATCTCTTGATAATACATATTGTGTGGAGACACTCTGAACATGCTCAGTTTGGTGTGTATTGCTAGAGAAGTTTTTTTTTTTCTTGGGAGAGTGCATGTGATCAGCACAAGGCCAATCAGTACTGTCCAGACAGAGGTCAGGGGTTCTGTATCTTCCTAGAACAGAATGAAAACTCCTCCTACAAGCTTTAACCAGTGCTCTAACACTGGTGACACTAATAGAAGTCACAAGACTGCTCTGACTGCTGATGAGAAAAGGTATTTAGCAGTTTAGATTTACTAAAATAATTGCAATTCCATGTTCTGTTGGAAACCAGATATAGTGAATGCAGGGTCCGAGGTTTAGCAACACATTAAAGCGGAGCTCTACCCAAATTGGGAAGTTCCGCTTTAAGTCTTTGTCCCCTGCTCCTCATTAAGGATTGGCACCTTTGGGGAGCAGATGACCAAATTTGACATGTACCTGCTTCCACTTCCGCTGCGATCGCCTAGGCAATTGGAAGCAGTAGTTGACCTCCCCCCTCTCTCCCCGTAGTCGTCCGGGACACGTGACAGGTCCCAGAAGACTATAGGACCATTTACAAAGCGGAGCGCTTCTCGCACATGCGAAGCCGCAAGCTGTCACAGCCAGGTTCCCACACTGAAGATTCCGGTGCTGGGGAGAGAAGAGGGCTGGTGAATCCAGCCATGGTGAGGACACGGCTGAACTGAGGGACAGGTAAGTGTCTCTATTTTAAAAGTCAGCAGCTACAGTTTTTGTAACTCCTGACTTTAATTTTTTCAGCTGGAACTCCGCTTTAAGGCTTGGGTTTTTTTTTTGTTTTTTTTATTGAATTTTGCATAAAGTGCAACACACAAAATAATAAAAAAAAATGCAAAAAAAAATATCACGAATGACACAGGGGCAGAGTCCACAGAAAGAAAACATTTAAAACCAAAGGTGTACAAAAACCACATTAGTAGTAAGCGCATGGCTTGAGCACTTGGTGTAAGTTGACAAGATATACAGGTGAAACTCAAAAAATTAGAATATCATGCAAAAGTTCATTTATTTCAGTAATGCAACTTAAATGGTGAAACTAATATATGAGATAGACTCATTACATGCAAAGCAAGATAGTTCAAGCCGTGATTTGTCATAATTGTGATGATTATGGCTTACAGCTCATGAAAACCCCAAATCCACAATCTCAGAAAATGAGAATATTGTGAAAAGGTGCAATATTCTCGGCTCAAAGTGTCCCACTCTAATCAGCTAATTAAGCCATAACACCTGCAAAGGGTTCTTGAGCCTTTAAATGGTCTCTCAGTCTGGTTCAGTATGAATCACAATCATGGGAAAGACTGCTGACCTGACAGTTGGAATCCTGGTCTTCCATAACACCTCAGCAGTGCCACAGGCTGATAGCTTCCATGCTATGCCGCATTGAGGCAGTAATTGCTGCAAAAGGGGCCCAAACCAAGTACTGAGTACATATGCATGCTTATACTTTTCAGAGGTCCGATATTGTTCTATGTACAATCCTTGTTTTATTGATTGCATGTAATATTTAAATTTTCTGAGATTGTGGATTTGGGGTTTTCATGAGCTGTAAGCCATAATCATCACAATTATGACAAATCACGGCTTGAACTATCTTGCTTTGCATGTAATGAGTCTATCTCATATATTAGTTTCACCTTTTAAGTTGCATTACTGGAATAAATGAACTTTTGCACGATATTCTAATTTTTCGAGTTTCACCTGTATATTACCCGCCAGGGGGAAGATTTCAGAAGGCTAACCTGAGAGAGGTAGAACTAAATCTTAAGTATCCATTGATGTGGCAGTAGAGGAGTTGTCAATCCAGCATGACCAGATTTTTGTAAATTTCTTTGAGCAACCCCTGTTGCTGTATGTAGTTTCATAAAGTGGCAAGTTAGTAAGTTAGAAGAATAAGAACATCAAAAGACTCAAGAGGACCTGTACCGCCTTTGTTTTAGCCAGTTCCTCTACCAGGCCCAACAGACAGTATCTGGGAGAGCATTGTATTGGGATGTGAGTTGTGGAGCTAATATCATGAAGGACAGCTGCCCAAAATGAGGCAAAAGCTGGGCAAGTCCAAAATATATGAAAACAAAATCATATAGGCTTAGGTTAAGATTTTGATTAGGATAAGTTAAAGTCCAATTGTGCCTTGGGCCAAAAATTTTTAAAAGTGGATATCCTACAGCTTTTTAAAGCAGGCCTTCACCCACCCCACCTAATTTCCATCATTCCATTATTCCCCATGCCTCTCTCACAAATGAATGTTTTTTCTTAATTTTTTCCTTTTAATATAATTTTTAGGGAACACATCCTAGCACGTCTGGGTTCTGGCCTAGGCAAGAATGATATATTTAATTGCCCTCAGCCCCCTGAGATGCACATGCCATGCACCCCAGGAGACATCAGGGTTCTCTACAGTGCATGAATCTCAGGACATCATCAGGAGGCTGGTTGTCTCTTCCTGGTTCTTCAGTGCATGCACATCATCAGGAACCAGCTGCAAGAACCCAGAAGATACAGCTAAATCCTGATGATGTCAGAAAAATAGATGATGGTGTGTTAATGATTGAGCAGCAGCAGAGCAGACGAGCAGCAGATACCTCCAGAACATTGCTGTATTTTCTGGGTATGTGGGTAAGTTTTTTTGCGGATAATCCAGCAAAAATGTTAAGGGAGAACATAGATGGGGAAAAGAAGTTCTTCTTTAAAGTTGAACTTTACTCGAAAAAAAAAATTCAAACAGATAGACTTTTATTGCAGAAGAGACTCCAAGAGGATGCAATCAAAGCTTATTACCTCCTAGCAAGTTTCTAAAGATTTTACACTGAGTTGTGAGGCTCTATGTACAATCTCAGCATGGCTTGGTGCTTGGAGGAGCTAACTGCCGTGCGCAAGCATGGGAGTTACATCATTCTGGGCTGGCCAACCAAGCTGGCTGAAGGTGGTGAACCTTTAAGAATATGGCAGCGGAGACAAGGGAGCTTGCAGACGTCACAGTGCTGGAGGGTAGGAAAGCACTGTGGACTTTGGTTCACCACTGTTCTCCACTTCCTGTGAGCCCAGGGTGTCAAGGCTTTGCTGCTGTCCTGGACTCACAAAAAAATGCTGTGGCAAGCTGCACCACATTATTATGGCCCTGCTGTCTGCAGCATTTAGAATCTGACCACTACCGGTGGAGGAAGAGGGTGAAGAGGACCCGTGATGTACCTGATCCCGCTCAAAGACATCTTATACAGGTAATAATAATGTTTTATTTTTTTAAATGATGGGTTGGGGTGTGCTTTGATGGAGATGGGGGGTAAAAGGGGGGGTTCTTTATTTTCGGATTGTTTATTCTAGGATTTAGGTTCAAGCTTAGCAATGATTTATTTTTTAAATTTTAGATGGAGTAGAAAGAATTAGAACCAATTTTTTTTTACATTTTGTGGCATCATTGGGAAAACCTCCCCTCTCATTCATTCTGGGTGGCAGTGTTGACCCGGACAAAACATGTGGGAAAATCACCAACAGGGGCACAGACAGCAATAAAAAAAAAGGCAGGGGCCTCACTCTACCCTTCCTCTACTTGGCCTGGCTGTTGATAAGAGATCTATGCATAGGTTTATTCAATATCCATTACAAGAAGCAAAGATAGAAGTTCAGAAGCACATAGCAACCAATCATATTTCACTTTACTGAAGCTAGGTCAATTAAAGTGAATTTGTGTTGTTTGTTTGGGGTACCATCAGGGGCGGACTGACCATTTGGAAACTCGGGCACTGCCCGAGGGCCCGGAGTCAGTAGGGGGCCCCATGAGATGCCCCTGGTACCTTTTTCATAGGCTTTTTTGAGTTTGGGAAAGGACACAGGGGCCCCATGACCCCCTATTGCCCAGGGGCCCCATGAGTTGTCAGTCCGCCCCTGGGTACCATATATTGCAATTTCTCTTTGTTTATAGCAACATAGCTGCAGATCTAGAGGCCTCAGGGAACGCTTAATGCAGTATGTGGCACTTACTTACTTGGTCCATTCAGCACCCTTTTTTACTGCCTCTCCTACATGGCCTTCTTTTTACCCCCACCCCTTCCTATTGCCATTAAAATAAAGTCTGACTATTCTTCACATCTTTCTTGACAAGGGAGTAGCCCCTCACTCCTGACAAGGGAGCAGCCAAAATGTTCCATTCGCATGGTGGGGCAGTCTTTCTTCAAAAGAAATTCAGATGCAACTCTTTTTCCAAAGGCGTACAACCGCACATAACTCCTCCCCAGAGGTCTTCTATGCCCTGGAGTATAAAAGTATGACGGGCATGAAGTACTTCCCAGCTTATACAGGATCCCCTATTAAAGGGACCTAAACCCATTACTGGTCAATAAAGAAGGGGCAGTTTTCAGCCCTGGGCCCCCTCAAATTTTATGTTTTATAGTAGGATAGAAAGGAAGGTGCAGGCCTACTTGGCCTGTAAGGAGCTTACCATTACAGATATCTACACTTGTTATTGGGCAGTGGTAGGGATAGGCACTGGGGCCCCTAAAATTATATGTTTCATTGTGGAGCAGGAATCCACCCTGGTCCCGCCATGAGCAGTAGATTCCTTTTCCTTTACTTCTAGCACTTTTCTTGAATAAGCCTGCTAACGTTATTACAGTATCAGCCTCCGTATTTGTCCAATCCTGGGTCACAGAGGGAAACAAAGCTATTGATTTGTGAAACACTGGATTCCCCTCTGGCCTGGGATCAATGCCAAAGAAGTTTGGCCAAATTTCGATTTTATTAGCAAATGAATTGCAGTTCGAGGATGCCAAAATGCGAAATTGATATTCATTAGCAAATTATCTCTAGGTTTCTAATCTCTCTATTCATTCCTACGGTGGGCTGGGAGCATTCAGAGCCTAATACGTGTTCACATGGCTGCAGCAGAGATATTTGAATCCTGTTAAATGGGAAGGTTTAGTTTACACAGCCAGATGCATCATCCTTCTAAGCACCATTGTGTGCCATCACCGGAGAGCCATAGAAAAGACAGCAAGTCTACCTCTACTGAGTACATTTATTATACGTGCACAACACATTTCTGCTGAGCAGTTGCAGACAAGCTTTTAACTTCTCGAGTTTTAAATTAATATCACCCTAGCAGCAAAGGATTTTAGACAGAGTGTCTAAAATATGTGTAGATATCTGGGGAGTGCAATGAAGAGAAATTACTGAGCTTAATGCAAGGTCTGAAAGTACAGTGCATGGCGGATCTCTCCATTGCTGGTAGAAACAAATGCTAACCCAAAATATAAAAAAAAGTATTACGAAAAAAATGCAGCTTTGGAAGCAAGTTTAATCATACAGTGACTTGCTTATTCTATCCAGATAGCCCTCTTGTACTGAATTGTATTATAACTGGGCCTTCTCCCTTCATTGTGCAAACTATTGGCAACTTAGAAATCCTATATAATAATAATTTGCTATAGCCAGATCATGCACTCAGCTGGTTTTAGTTTTTATCCATCACAGGTAAAATTCAGTATACTTTTCATAATGCTTCTGGGAGGATTTCAGTCTCTTGCTACATGATTCTGTGCCAAGGTGTCTAACTCTTAAATAATGTTTTTTAGACTTGGTGAACATCCAGGGTCATCCAAAAAAAAAGTGTAATGCCCTTCTAGATAGGCTGTTGGTTAAATTTAGCTTGGGTTTCTGCTGTAACTAGAGGACTTGGAATTCTTTAGTCTGGTCTTCTCAGATCTCCACAGACTGGGAAATTAACTACCTCCCCTTGTCTCTTGAAGAAGCTTCTGGAGGTTAGGGTGGGAGGATTCAGATACCTGGCCTAAATATTTAGTAGAGCCTATCCAATCCCTGGGGAGGTATGCCCAGATGATGGATGGGTTCCTGTTAAATAGTCAAGAGCCCAGAGAGGAGGTTTCTTCCCCTGTGTGAGAATGGATCTGTAAGCTCCAGGGGGCTGATTGCCCTGGAGCACTCTTGGGCTGGACGTATTTGTTGGGGCTGCACCTATGGACTGTATTTGTTCTAGGGTGCCATGAGTTGAGCCTCTTCATGTGTGCTGAAGTATTCATGGTCTCCAGCCATGGAATGTGGACTGCTTCAGTTCCTATTACCTGCTCTACACATCACTGCATGGTCTCCAGCTGTGCATCTATAGACTTCCTTAGTCTGCCACTACTACCTCCATGAATACTAATACTACTACTAAGATAGAGGTGTCCTCCACTAGCAGCACATTTCATTTTGGAGTATCCTGCATCAACCTCAGATCCCCTCCCAAGTTCAACTAGCAATATTCTAAAAAAAAAAAAACAACCCCTATCCTGCTTATTGAGCTAACGTGTATGAATTTCTACTGTGTGCCTGGCTGCCTTGCACTGACTTGGGGATAAAATCTGTTGAAATCCACAGTGGCCCTTATGGGGGTAGCACTATATAAAGATACTGGTAACCACAGAGATTTACTGAGTGAGACTGCCACTGGTTCCAGATTATATCCAGGATGAGCATTTGGTTTCTTTAGTAAGTGACCTCCAGAAGTACTCCACTTTTTGAAATTAAAGAAAGGCATTTGGTTAAAGCAGACCTTGCACCAAAAGGTTAAAAAATACAATTAACTTACCCTCAGCTTCCCCCTGAGATACCTAGGCAAGTGTAAAGTCCCTATGCTTCTGGTGAGATCCTAGGAATGCAGAGAATCCCAAATCAAGAAGATGCTTCTGTCCTGTGCTGGAGTGAGATTTGGTATACTCATTGTTAGAATCCTGTTGCAAGAAGGGTGGTCATCCACTCCATTGTGCAAGCTGGCGGTAAGGTAAGTATACGTTCTAACTTCTCCACAGATGTTTGTTTTTATAGACCCCCTAAAAAGTTGTTTGTACTATGGGCTCCATCAGCAAGTAGTGGGAGCATTGTTTTGTAAAGGGGGCTCTAATGGTAGTGTCTCAAGCAGACTCATGTAAAGTTCACCATACAAGGCTTTAGATTTGTCCAATTTCTGTTTAATTGGCTAAAATTTGAGCAGTGGGTGGCTCTATTGGCACTACCTGACTTGACAAGAGTTGATTTTAAAATCAACCAGGTATAGTGGAAAATTGTCAGCTGACCAGTTACTGCTTCCTATCAGATGCAATCACTGTTCAGGTATTCAGACAGCCACGGTACACTTAATTACCCCACCCCTACCCCTAGCAGAACATACTCATTTGTCACTCCATTCATCCGCCAACTGAGAAGAAAATACCTGGTACTTCCAGGTACGAAAGAGCATGTGACTCATCCTATAGGATGGTGCTAGGCCAGTCACCAGTAATTTCACATGAGTCCATAGCCCTGTGAGGCCATAACCTGAGCCACTTATGGCTTTTATTCAATTGCTTGTATTGTATTACCATCCAGCCAAGTAGAATCACAGGAGAGCTCAGGCAAGGTGAGTAAGTGCCTCCGGAGAGGAGTGAATCTTTAATTTTGCTCAGTGTGGACAAAACCAAGTGCACTTTAACGTTGAACTCCAGATATTATCTTTATTGTTTATTTAAATGGTCCAACTATGACCAATGTAAGTTTGCATATTTCACACCCAGGGGGCTACTGGGGAAGCTAACAATCACTGTAGTAGTTGTTGCTGCCACAGTGATAACCACGATCTTCCAGTTCTGTGCCGAGTGGTTTCTTCTGCACACTGACCTCAGGGGGTCACTTGCTTGGCACTAAGGCCATACATAGAACACCTTGCCTTTTTTAAAATGATTACAAGGTGTTCTCTAATTGCACAGGGTAGAGATTTTGACATGACATCCCCTCCTCTTCACCTTGTCCAATCAGATAATTTCTTGTATTCATTGAAAAAAATAAAAGGCATTATGTAAATGGTGGCAGTCCTGAGCAAGTGATCCTCTGTGGTCAGTATACAGCAGGGAAGCCACTTGCACAAGACCTTGAGAATTGCAGTGATCAGTGTAGCAGTGCCAACTACTACAGCGATTGTCAGCTTCTCCAATGGCCCCTCAGGTATGAATTATGCATACTTAAATTGGTTCAAGCTGGATCAATGTAAGTATGCAATAAAAAATTATGCCTAGAGTTCAGCTTTAAAGTGCACCTGGCTTTGTACATACTAGGCAAAGCTAAAGATTCATTCCTCATATGCAGGAGCACTTACCCACCTTACTTTCACTCTCCTGTAATTCCATTTGGCTAGTGAGAACAGGAGAAGCCACTTAGTCATAGTCATAAGATCCCATGCACACTGAGACTCCTCTAAACATTTTTCTCCTGGCATTAGAAACGCGGTTCAAAAACACGCCTAACCCACATGGAAGAAAATATATTTGAAATACTACAATTTTGGCCATATTCAATATATTTCAAAATATATTTAAATAAATAAATATACAGTACATATATATATAATATATATATATATATATATATATATATATATACACACTGTATGTTGAAGTGCGTTTTTATTACAAAATATATGAAAAAGATTTTTAAAAATACATTTTCAAATATACTGTATGTCTTTAAAAATAAATGTAATCTACATTTTTGGAATGCATTTACAAATATATGGAAAAATATATGTTAAAATGACTTTTTTATGTGTTAAAAAAAATCTGAAGAATTATTTTAAAACAAGATATTTTTAAAAATATTTTCATATATTTTGTAATATATAAAAAATGCATTTCAACATGCAGTATATATATATATATATATGTATATATATATTGAAATATATTAAATACGGCCAAAATGTTAGTATTTCAAATATATGTCGTCAGCTGTGGGTATAGGATTATATAGGATTATAATTTTTTTTTTTGTTTTTTCTCTATGGTTGAACTGGATGGATTATAAATTGCATACTATTAATGTGATTTAAGCCAAAAATACATTATTCAACAAGCAAAAATCAATAATATATTAAATAGGTATACTATTAATATATATAGTGATAGTCCCAAAGTCAATTTATCTATTCCAACAAGTGCTTTTTCTTGCAAACGTGCCCTTCAAATTTGAATATCAATATGCGCTCACCTCAATGGAAGCCTAACTTTCGATTAGGCAAACTTAACTGTTTAATAATAGGATTGATCTTCTCCTCTCTGTTAGTGATATACAAGCTGATTGGATGTAATTCTGTATGCCATCCACCAGGGTTTCCTTAATGGTCTCCTCCATTAGTACAGATTAGATTGCTTGGATCTTTCCCTTTATTTGCTGCCGGATAAAGATCTATCTTTCCATCTCTCCGTTTCTCCTTATCTCTCCACGGTTTAAATATATGAAAGAAAGAGAAACATAGTGCCTTATCCTTGTAACACCTTTTATTTTTGCACGGTATTCTAAACACTCACAATATTGTCAATAAAAACAAGCCTTGTATATATCCTCCTCTGTGTGTGCTAAACACACAGCCTATACTCGCCGCTGTGATCTTGAGTTCGTGGTGACGTCAGAGCCCCTCCCTTACGCGTTGCGCCACCGGGTTACGTGGCTTCGTCAGGGAGATGACAGGGGGATTCAAATGCCTATAAAATAGGCATATTTGAGCTCATGTGTGCCTAAGGCCAAAGTTGCTGAGGTTATGGCTTCACAGGGCTATGGACTCTTT
This sequence comes from Staurois parvus, assembly GCF_062004578.1. NCBI lineage: Eukaryota > Metazoa > Chordata > Amphibia > Anura > Ranidae > Staurois > Staurois parvus. The sequence continues at coordinate 4,133,066 of NW_028318294.1, read as the reverse complement.
CCCTATGAAAGCACTGATTACATAGTTACATATAGCTTCAAAGAAAAGCTGGTAGGTTAATTAGATCCTGTCTAAATTGGCCCTAGTATGTGTATGTATGAATGTAAGTTAGGTACCTTAGATTGTACACCCCTTGAGGGTTAGGGACTGTGAATGTACAATATATATGTAAAGCGCTGCGTAAATTGATGGCGCTATATAAGTACCTTTAATAAATAAAAATAAATAAATAATTAAAGTTACATACTTAGTCTGGTTGAAAAAAGACCTTTACGTTTTACCCTGTCTATCTGAAAGAGAGCATAGCCAAGAATATTAAAGTGTTACGAAACCCACAACAGTAAACTCAGTCTGTATATGCAGTAACTTATGGTTGTTATACTCACTGTGGAGCCTAATCCTCTGCATTGTGTAAAAAGGCTGTTTAATACTGATTTCTCTGATCCTACCCTTCTTCCGGTGTCCCCCTCTTATCTCCTGATAAGACATATCATGTGGAGTTACTCTGCACATGCTCAGTTTGGTGTGTATTGCTAGAGAGGGTTTTTTTTTTCTTGGGAGAGTGCATGTGATCAGCACAGGGACAATCAGCACTGTCCAGACAGAGGTCAGGGGTTCTGCATCCTCCTAGAGCAGAAAGAAAACTCCTCCTACAAGCTTTAACCAGTGCTCTGCTGGACACTGAAAAAAGGCACAAGACTGCTCTAACTGCTGATGAAAAAAGGTATTTAGCAGTTTGTATTTACTAAAATAATTACATTTCTATATTCTGTGTACTGTGGGAGACCAGATATAGTGAATGCAGGGTCCTGGGTTTAGTAACACTTTAATAGCCCAGTCATGTGAGGATTGAAGCCAAGATTCAGCAATATCACCTAAATCATAGTTCTCTTTGTACACCAAAGCTTCCAACTCACCTATGCTTGGCAGACTTCTGACATTGGTGAACAAACACTTTACTTCATTATCTTATCACATTTTGCTCTTGTATTTTGAATATCTTTTTTAGTAGTACAAATAGTATTATAATTTCCAATGGTTGTTTATAACATGGGAACTTTCTTATCAAATGCCATAACCCTCCCTCCATCTTTCCCCATTCCACCCTCCATTATTGTCTGACCCCTAACTGACCTGTTTGCACCATTGAATTCTAGTTCACTCTCCCCCCTTAATCCTAGTTTAAATACTCCCCCGACTTTCCCATAAACCTTTCCCCAGGCATAGCAGACCCCCTTCTATTTAGATGCAAAACCGTCTTTAGCATATAGGATGCACCCCAATGAAAAGTCAGCCCAGTGCTCTAAAAACCCAAATCCTTCCTTTTTACACCAGATCTTTAGCCATGCATTCAGTTGTCTAATCTCCCCCTGTCTTTCCTACGTTGCGCATGGCACAGGCAATACTTCAGAGAATATCACCTTGGAGGTCCTTCCCTTCAACTTGCAGCCTAGTTCTTTAAATTGTTTCTTAAGGAGCCTCCACCTTCCATGTATTCTGTAATTGGTTCCAACATGAACCAAGACAGCTGGGTCATGCCCAGCCCCTCTCAGAAATGTATCAACCCGGTCCACCACATGGCAGGGAGATAGCAAGCTGTTCGGTTGAGTTGAACCTGGCGACAAATTATTCAGTTATCAGTCCTGATTTTCGAATCCTTTATTATCACCAACTGTCTAGGCCTTCCTGCTCTTCCCTCACCACCCGTGCTAGATGGGCTGCTCTCCTGGCTGTTAGGGGTAGCAGTGACATCCAGGGCTGCCACTTCTACATCTTCCCTCAACTTAGCAAATTTGTTTTGGTGCTCAAACACAGGACTGGCCTTCCTTTTCTGTGAGCCCCAACCATTCCCCCTAGTTACAGTAACCCATCTTCCTACCTGATAATTCTAACTTACCTCTCCATCCTCCACACCAACCCCACTGCCCACCTGCTCAGTGAGCAGAAGGCCCCTTTCAGAGTTGTCCTTTCTGCTCAGTGTTGCAACGTGCTCTTCCAGATCTCCAATGGGAGCTTCTAGAATGGCAACCTGCTCACATCCTTGAGCTGTTGCACCACCTTTGCATACGTAGGACACTCTGTGCACTGAGCAAAACCTTGCTAGCACCCATTATCCCATTACAATACAATTACTTAGAGGACATTTAGGATGTTACTTACAGATTAGATGACTCCTGTAATAACTCCTGTTTTTTAACTCTCCACTTTTGTTCCACAAATTCCACATGCAAGCCAGCATTAAGTGTGAGCAAGCTCAAAACTGAGTTCTATAGAAACTTATATACACTCTTGAAACATTAACCGGTCCCCTAATTAGCTGACTGAAGGAAAAAACAGGGTTGTTGAAAAAGAATCAGAAAAGCTATGGACTGTTCCCAAAAGCAATGATGAATGGCCTAGCCCCGTCCCTTTGGATGAGTCACCTGCTTCTTCATACCTGGAAGTACCAGGTATTTCACTCTTTGCTGGAGGATGAATGGTGTGGCAATGGCAATGGCAATGTCAGTGGCAGTGGCAATGGAATGGGGTGATTGTCAGCTTCTCCAGTGGTCCATTAGATATGGGATATACTTACTTACAGCAGGCCAAGCTGGACCCATGTTTCTATGCAACTAGGATCTTACCTGGAGTTCAGCTTTGAATTACGGATTTACGCAACACCTTTATAAAACTCAACTATTCTGTTTATTGAAAAAAAAAATACAGGGGTAGTGATTTTTTTTTAGTTGATAATACCTAGCACTTGACAAGCGAAACCCATTGCTGTTCCTTTACCACACTGCCTAGACTGTTGTACCATTAAGTTAGGGGTTGCCCCTCATTTGCATGTTTATAGGGTCTTGCACAGAGCTGTGTAGCTTCCAGGCAGCTGGTGAAATGCAGACCTGTCAGGTAGATCTATTTTTGTCTTCTCTGCTTCTTTCTGTAGGGCATTGAAAGCACTGGTAGACTGCCAAACCATTCCAGCTCTTTCCCTCGCATTCCCCTCCACTCACATCAAAAGATTCTGTGAAATTGTACAGATGTACTTCCCCTCGCTGTTCCAGGACCCCGACTCGTGCCATTAGTTGGTATTTAGCATGGACATACTGTCAGGTGAAGTACTTTGTAGCAAGTATAACACAATTTGCTCTGTTAATTGGTTCTCCTTTCACATTCCCCATTACTGTACCCACTGAGAGAACTTTAGAAGATTACAGCTGAGACAGCCCTCAGCGTACACTGTGCAGCGTTCTGGATTAACTGTTTTGCTGCTAAACTTTGCTGCCGATGGGTTCATGGGTGGCGGTAGGATTCACTTGCTTTCATGGGTCCAAGTACCATAATGATCACCACAGCCTTATTGCAGGGGTAGCACCATGCTGACCAAGATGGTATAAAAAAGGAACAGTATGAATCTCTAATCAATAGCCAAAACTTTTTTTTTAACAATATCAAACAATAGCCAATAGTATAAAAAGTGTACCAATAGTATAAATAATGTATAGTGTATCAATAGTATCAATAATGTATTGATAATATCAGTAAGGAATAGTGTATTAATAGCATCAATAGTATAGTGTATCAATAGTATCAATAATGAATTAATAGTATCAATAGTGAATTAAGAGTATCAAAAGTGTATAGTGTATCAATAGTATCAATAATGTATTGATAATATCAGTAAGGAATAGTGTATTAATCAATAGTATAGTGTATCAATAGTATCAATAGTGAATTAATAGTATCAAAAGTGTATAGTGTATCAATAGTGGGTTAAGAGTATCAATTGTGTAATAAACGTATCAGTAGTGTATTAATAGCATGAATAATGTATCAATATTATCAGTAGTGTATTTAAAGTATCAATAGTGTATAAAGTATCAATAGAATTAATAGTGAATTATTAATATCTGTAGTGTTTCATGTATCAATACTATAAATAGTGTATGTATAGTATCAATAGTGTATAGTGTATGTATAGTATCAATAGTGTATGAATAGTATCAATAGTGAATTAATAGTATCAATAGTGTATAGTGTATGAATAGTATCAATAGTGAATTAATAGTATAAAAAGTGTATAGTGTATCAATAGTGGGTTAAGAGTATCAATAGTGTATTAAATGTATCAGTAGTGTATTAATAGCATAAACAATGTATCAATATTGTCAGTAGTGTATTTAAAGTATCAATAGTGTATAAAGTATCAATAGAATTAATAGTGAATTAATAATATCTGTAGTGTTTCATGTATCAATACTATAAATAGTGTATGTATAGTATCAATAGTGTATAGTGTATGTATAGTATCAATAGTGTATGAATAGTATCAATAGTGAATTAATAGTATTAATAGTGTATAGTGTATGAATAGTGGGTTAAGAGTATCAATAGTGTATTAAATGTATCAGTAGTGTATTAATAGTATGAATAATGTATTAATATTATCAGTAGTGTATTTAATGTATCAATAGTTTATAAAGTATCAATAGAATTATTAGTGAATTAATAATATCAGTAGTGTTTCAATACTATTAATAGTGTATCAATAGTATCAATAGTTTATGAATCGTATCAATAGTGTATTAATAGTGTATGAATCGTATCCATGACAGGCAGTGCTACCTGTCAAACTCTGCAGCCCGAGTTAAAATTGCTGCGGCCACGTAGCAGAGCATAGAGGCTGTGGCATGTGTACAGCCGTGGCCACTATGCTCTGCTGGGTGTACAGCTGTGGTCGCTATTTTCTGCTGTGTGTACAGTCATAGCTGCTATTCTCTGCTGTGTGTAAAGCTGTGGCCACTATGCTTTGCTGTGTGTACAGCTGTGGCCGCTATGCACTGCTGTGTGTACAGCCGTGGCTGCTATTCTCTGCTGTGTATACAGCCGTGGCTGCTATGTTCTGCTGTGTGTACAGCTGTGGCCGCTATTCTCTGCTGTGTATACAGCCATAGCCGCTATTCTCTGCTGTGTGTACAGCCGTGGCCACTATGCTCTGTTGTGTGTACAGCCATGCTCAGTATTCTCTGCTGTGTGTACAGCCGTGGCCACTATTCTCTGCTGTGTGTACAGCCATGCCCACTATTCTCTGCTGTGTGTACAGCCGTGGCCACTATTCTCTGCTGTGTGTACAGCCATGCCCACTATTCTCTGCTGTGTGTACAGCCATGCCCACTATTCTCTGCTGTGTGTACAGCCGTGCCCACTATTCTCTGCTGTGTGTACAGCCGTGGCCACTATTCTCTGCTGTGTGTACAGCCATGCCCACTATTCTCTGCTGTGTGTACAGCCGTGCCCACTATTCTCTGCTGTGTGTACAGCCGTGCCCACTATTCTCTGCTGTGTGTACAGCCGTGTCCACTATTCTCTGCTGTGTGTACAGCCGTGTCCACTATTCTCTGCTGTGTGTACAGCTGTGGCCACTATTCCCTGTTGGGTGTGCAGTCGTGGCTCCTATTCTCTACTGTGTGTACAGCCATGGCCACTATGCTCTGCTGTGTGTAAGCCTCGGCCAGTATGCTTTGCTGTGTGTACAGCCATGGCCACCAGGGTGGACAGAAGGGTCGGCTGCCCTAGGCACAATGGTTTGCTGTGGGGATGGGAGTGCCTTCCTTCTGTTACAAGGCCGACAAGAGTAGTGGCAGTGGCAGTGATTTTGACTAACAAGTGTCTGCTGGGCGTAGGATCCCCTAAACTTGCACATTATGAACTGGAGGGGCACAGTTGGGCATATTTACCCTTGGCACTGGATGACCTTGTCACGGCACTGGTGACCGCTATAGCCATGTTAAAATTCTGGAGAGCCGCCGGCGTGGCAGTAAAACTATGGCTCATCCACCTGTTTTTACTGTACCCAGGCCACCAATGTAAAAAAATCTTTCATAGTTGTTTTATATATCTACCTGGTGTTGAGCTTTAACCTCCCTAGCGGTCTGATTATGTCAGTATTTCTGTACTCAAAGCGGTACATTTTTTTGCATGGAAATATGTATTTTTTTTATTGTAGGCCTGTAATTTTTAGGAATAACTCACTGAAATCTGTCCGAACAAGAGTCTAGTAAACATTTCGGGTATGATAAAATTTGAAACACGAAATCATAAATTATAATTTAATAAATAATCCTAAAAAAGTAAGAATATAATAATAATAAATTTAATTAAATAATATAATCAAACCAAAAACACTGAAATTTGAAATATAGCGCCAAGTTCGTATATCACTGAGTAAAGTCGCAAAATCGTTTTCAGTGTCTGATGACGAATTTCCCCACAAATCATTATCAACTCAATTGAAATGGTTTGATACAGTAATGTTTTACTATGTGATTTTAGTGAATTTAGTGAATGTCACTTTTTGTCATTTTCAAATTTCCCGCCTTTCCGTCCCCCGTACGTCCCGACATCCCGACATCGCAGGGAACGGAACCCGGAAGGCGGATGCTGACATCCGCCGGAGGACATTACAGGGGACACTGCAGGAGGGACATCGCGGGAGCGCAGGACAAGGTAAGAGAAGAACAGATCCCGGAACAGCGCCGCATGGTAAGCCCGAGTGTAGCTCGGGGTTACCGCTTGTGGTACTGAAACTTTACCCCGAGCTGCACTCGGGAATACCTCCAGGGAGGCTACACATCCAGCATCCATCAAAAACGAAAATATTAGTTTTGGATGGACCGACCCATTCAGTACAGGATACAGATCAAGTTTCTTGATTGTCAAACAAATGTTTGTTCCTGAAAAAAAGATGATATTTCTGTTCCATGTCATCTGGACAAGACATAGAAATCTCAGTACGAGCTCTGCAGGTTCCTTTTTGCAGGAGTTAGTTGAAGTGAGCAGCAGAAATGTGCATAGCCCCCCGTCTGCTGTACACTATTCACACAAACTGATCCACTAACCAGCTTATGTAGGAACATAATGTATTCAGCGTGAACCAGAAACCCCACTCGCCCATTCCCTGCTTCCTAATTTGATTGTAATTGTGTGTTTTCTGATACTTTGTACATCCAGCCACATTAATATCCAGACTCATGCATAATAAAATGCCCTATCCAGCCTCGCAAACATTCTCCTACCGGGAGAGAAAAACAAAGAAGTCATCCGGATATTAGATAAAAATAATAATAATAGTGATTTGATTCTGCCTCGTGTACGCTCCACTCTGGTATAGGCATAGAATCTTTTATGTAGGAACCACAGACGGGGGATTGGAAGTTCTCTGCCTCTTCTCTGCTGCCAGATGAGAAAACGGAAAGAGCACCTGTTATTTTGGAGCAAATAACGTGCTACAAAATAAAATAGGGAACCCAACCTGTCTTTTATAACCACTTGAGCTCGGGAAGGTTTTACCCCCTTCATGACCAGGCCATTTTTTGTTATTTAGCACTGCGCTTATTTAGTACTTGCGCATGTAACGCTGCACCCCAAAAAAAATTCTATAACTTTTTTTTTTTTTAATAGTTGAACTGGATGGATTTTTGTCTTTTTTCAGCCAGACTAGCTGTAACTATATAATATATTTATAAATATAATATATATCATATATAATAATAATATAATATAAAAAAAAAAAACAGTGGTGATCAACTACCACTAAAAGCTCTATTTGTGTGAAAAAAATTATAGAATGTTTTTTGGGGTGCAGCGTTACATGCGCAAGTACTAAATAAGCGCAGTGCTAAATAACAAAAAATGGCCTGGTCATGAAGGGGGTAAAACCTTCCCGAGCTCAAGTGGTTATAAAAGACAGGTTGGGATCCCTATTTTATTTTGTAGCACGTTATTTGCTCCAAAATGACAGGTGCTCTTTCCGTTTTCTCATCTGGCAGCAGAGAAGAGGCAGAGAACTTCCAATCACCCGTCTTCATTGTCATTCCTTCTTGATCCCCCGACAGCCAATCGGATATTCCCTGGATCAACTTTATCTATAAATGTTAGTATCCAGTTATATTCTGTGTATCTAAGAAAGAATCCAGAACTTTTTTGAAACAATCCACTGAGCTGGCCAGAACCAACTCTTGAGGGTGTCTATTCCACATTTTCACAGCTCTCACTGTGAAGAAACCTTTCAGTGTTTGGAGATTACATTTCTTTTCCTCCAGACATAAAGAGCGCCCCCTTGTCCTCTGTGATGACCTCAGGGTGAATAGCTCTACACCGAGTTCACTATATGAACCACTGATGTATTTATACATGGAGATCATATCTCCCCTTATGTATTATACATGGAGATCATATCCCCCCTTAGGTATTATACATGGAGATCATATCCCCCTTATGTATTATACATGGAGATCATATCCCCCTTATGTATTATACATGGTGATCATATCCCCCCTTATGTATTATACATGGAGATCATATCCCCCCTTATGTATTATACATGGTGATCATATCCCCCCTTATGTATTATACATGGAGATCATATCCCCCCTTATGTATTATACATGGTGATCATATCCCCCCTTATGTATTATACATGGAGATCATATCCCCCTTATGTATTATACATGGAGCTCATATCCCCCTTATGTATTATACATGGAGATCATATCCCTCCTTATGTATTATACATGGTGATCATATCCCCCCTTAATCTCCTCTTCTCAAGAGAGAATAAATTCAGTGTCTCTAATCTTTCCTCAAAGCTGAGCAGCTCCATGCCTCTTATCAGTTTGGTTGCCCTTCTCTGTACTTTCTCCAGTTCCCCAATGTTCTTTTTGTGAAGTGGTGCCCAAAACGGAACTGCATATTCCAGATGAGGTGTTACTAATGATTTGTACCGGGGGAATATGATATCTCTCTCTGGAGTCTATACCTCTTTTAATACAAGAGAGGATTTTGCTCGCTTTAGAAACCACAGCTTGGCATTGCATGCCATTATTAACTTGTGATCTACCAGAACTCCCAGTTCCTTCTCCACCATTGATTCCCCAAGTTGTTACCCCCCCTAGTATGTATAATGAATGCACATTCTTAGCCCCCAAGTGCACAACCTTACATTTATCAACTTTAAACCTCATTTGCCTCATAGTTGCCCAATTAAACAGTGCATTGAGGTCGGCTTGTAAATTGAAGGCATCCTGTAAGGACGTTATTCCACTGCACAGCTTGGTGTCATCTACAAAGACTGAAATTGTATTTTTAGTCTCAGACCCTATATTGTTTATAAATATATTAAAAAGTAAGGGTCCCGACACTGAACTTGGGGTACACCACTGACAACCCCAGACCATTCAGAGTATGAATCATTAACCACTACTCTTTGAATTATATTATTATAAATATATTATATTATTATAAACATTATATATTATTATTATTATATAAATGAAAAAAGACAGAAAAGTTTGAAAAATAATAATGATTTAACTTTCTGCTATTAAACATATCCAATTAAAATGTTTTAAAAATCTAGTTTCTTCATCAATTTAGGTCAAAATGTATTCCTCTCCATGTCTTTGGTGGAAAAAAAAATCCCAAAATGTTGCATGAAAGTTACAGTGTCTACAAACTATGCTATATATACTGGATTTTTTTATACTACTAAAGGCAGTAATTAGCAACTTATAATGGGACTGTGATAATGTGAAGGCAATCTGACTTTAGGTGACACTTGGTGGGAATTGACTAACTGACACTGACCTCACCAGTGACATTAATATAGTGATCAGTGATAATACTGTACACTGTCACTGTACTAATGACACTGGCTAGGAAGGGGTTAACATCTTGGGGTAATCAAGGGGTTAACCTAGATTGTAAGCTCCAAGGAGCAGGGCCCTCAAATCCCTCTTGTATTGAACTGTATTGTTACTGTATTGTCTCCCACTATAATGTAAAGCGCTGAGCAAACGGTTGGCGCTATATAAATCCTGTATAATAATAATAATAATAAGTGTGTGCCTAACAAGTTTTAATTTGTGTAATGTGTGCTGTTTTTTAACTAAAAATCTATTTTGCTTCTTCTCCCTGCAAAACAGAGTGATTGTTCCCTTTGTACAGAGCCCTGTGTTGATTGTCTAAAATGTGGCTATGCACCTTTGTCTTATCACAATTAAATAAAAATGTTTTATTTATTTATTTATTTTGTATAGGAAAAACACCACATTTTAAATATTTGATGTTTCTTTGCTTTTATTTGTAATTTTTTTAATTGGGAAAAAGGTCTCTTTAAGGATAAAAAGGTTAACAATTTTAAAAAGGTTTAAAAAAAAAGTTTAAAATTTAAAAGAGGTTAAAAATGTAATCATTTCGTTTAGAAAAAACAGCACAAACAAGCATTTTTTAAAAAGTATTTATTTTATTTAGAGAAAACAAGCATTTTAAATATTTATTATCTCTGTTTTTTTATTTCACTGTTCTGCATTTTTGGTTTTTAGTTATATTTTATAGGAATTGTGCATTTTTGTATATGTAGCGCAGCATTTTTTTCACTGACATTATTTTATCATTTAGCTCACTGAGACATGGGTTGTGTGCACTAGCAGCTACAGTTTTTAAATTATACTTATTTACGTATTTATTCATTTATATTTTGTATTTACCAAAGTAAGTGCTTGAGTTATATTTATAATTTTCATTTTAAATACTTGATTTTTCTTTGCTTTTGCTTGCAATTTTTTTTTAAATTGATGAAAGGGTCTCTTTAAATTACAAATTGTTCAAGACAGTTGCAAAAGTGTGCCTACCGATGACTTACAATACACAGTTGGGTTTATTTACTAAAACTGGAGAGTGCAAAATCTGGTGCAGCTCTGCAGAGAAACCAATCAGCTTCCAGGTTTTATTGTCAAAGCTTAACTGAACAAGCTGAAGTTAGAAGCTGATTGGCTCCTATGCAAAGCTGCACCCCATTTTGTACTCTCCAGTTTTAATAAATCAACCCCATTCTGCTAAAGTCAATCCCTGTTGAAAAAGTCCAGATGTGACGAAACGCGTCCGGGGCACGTGACGTAGTGACGTATTGACATTTCCGGAAGTGCCGTGGTGGCCATCTTGGGTTCTGGAACACGCAGCTGTGCATATCCTTGGCACTTCCATCTACCACCTGGCTCTCCTTCAGAGTTGTCTATGGGAGGTGTATGGAGAAGATGAGTGATATATTGTTTGGAGGCAATCCCATCCTTACTATGGATCCTATGCTGGTTTTATCTACCTTAGGGTAATTATGCACTTTTACTATATTGTGTGCAGAGGGTTTATTTATTATATTGTTGGAGTTTGAACATCTCACGATTGCTGTGGCACTTTAGTTTCTGCATGTGACACGTGTGGCACTATTATAAAGACCTAGGATAATACACTATGTTTAGATCTTTTATCTTTGAGGTATATGAAGATTTTCTGGAGTTCATCATCAAATTTGCCCTAGGATCTGAATTATTTTGAAATCACCTGCAAGTGTGTTTTTGGACTTTATCTGGAGTTTATTTGGACATTGGGTTGTATTGATATTATTGATGTGTTTATTTATTTAAATCAAGTCTGCTATATATTTTTTTATATTTAGTTTTATGTACTTTAGGGGAAGGATTGCTTAGTGACTTGATTGGTTATTGTTTGGGGTGTGGTGGGTGTGTGCTGTCTTTTTGTTATATTAGTTATATTTATAATTCTCATTTTAAATACTTGATTTTTCTTTGCTTTTGCTTGCAATTTTTTTTTTAAATTGATGAAAGGGTCTCTTTAGATTACAAATTGTTCAAGACAGTTGCAAAAGTGTGCCTACCGATGACTTACAATACACAGTTGGGTTTGTTTACTAAAACTGGAGAGTGCAAAATCTGGTGCAGCTCTGCATAGAAACCAAGCAGCTTCCATGTTTTATTGTCAAAGCTTAACTGAACAAGCTGAAGTTAGAAGCTGATTGGCTCCCATGCACAGCTGCACCAGATTTTGTACTCTCCAGTTTTAATAAATCAACCCCATTCTGCTAAAGTCAATGGAAACTTTGTGACCCAGGAAAGCTCAAGTAATTGGTATAGGCCAAATCTGCAGACAAATATAGACATCTGCTCACCAGGGACGGACTGAACATTTAGGCACTCGGGCACTGCCCGAGGGCCCAGGGCCAGTAGGGGGGCCTATGAGATGCCCCTGGTACCTTTCATAGGCTTTTTTGGGTATGCTTTGAGTGTGGGCGAGGACACAGGGGCCCCATGATTTCCTATTGCCTGGTGGCCCCATGAGTTGTCAGTCCGCCCCTGCTGCTCACTGAAGAATTTTTTTTAGAGTTTTATTCTCAAATACACATTTTGTGGAAAAGTTGATTACAATATTAAATGATATGCTGTAGAAAGTGCCCTATGCTTGCTGCTGATGTGTCAGGAAGTTTTCAGGAAATTCCTTAGGTCCACTCCCGAGAGCATGCACCCGAATTCCTTGTTTTCAGTGGTTTTCTAGAGATTAAGGGAGTAGAATTAAAACATACATAGGAACATATCCCTCCTCCATTAAAGAAGAAAAGTGATCTTTTATTTCAGGGGTGTTGGCTGATCTGTCAACTTCAGACTGACAAGTTTAACTCAAGAAAAACAAGACTTAGATTTTTTTTAATGGCACGTCAACCCTTATCTATTATTTCAAAATTTAGTTTAGAATTTCGGGGAGTATTTTGCCCTTCAAGCGACCTGACGTGTGACTAATACTGCTGTAATAAGTGGAACATCGGGATGTACATCTTCCTGTAAAACTCCCACTTTAACACAGCAGCATTAATCCTTAAAGACCTCATAACAAATGTGCTCAGTTCTATTTTAAACACGTATATACACACAACTGAAACTGCTAAAATGGATATTGAACCTTCAGGGTTGGTAAATTGTATGTGGAATGCAAGTGCATTGTAATTTTTCCCAATCAATTGAATAACAGCTGAAATTTTAAAATTGGCTGATAGACAACCTTACTGTAGTTGATTAATTGAGGGAGGTGGAAAAAAGATGGGGTGATTGGCTCAAACTGATATCACTTATGTGCAGCCCAAAGTAGTACTAAGAACCTTTTCTTTTGTTTCTTTTGTTATTGCTTGTTTTTTGTATTTTTTTGCTGTTGTTTTCATGATTATTTTTTGTTTTTGGTTTATCTATGTGTAGTGTTTTTCTGTGTTTATTGTTGGTCTTAGGTGCCTTATATCTGCCCTCGATGTGTTCCCAGTGATGTCAGTACACTTGCACTTTTTGTGCTGATATTTTTCTTTTGGCTTTTTGGGATGTTGCCTTGCTTTTTTGATGCAGTTCTGGTGGACTGCCAGGTAGATGCACTTTTCCTGGTTTGGCGACACCGGTATGTCATCGCGCATGTGCGCAGTGATTTCACTTCTGGAGCATCAGCCATTTTGGAACATGAATATGAGGCTTGGGTATGGAAACAAACAGGGCCCTCGATCCCCTCATGTTTTGCATTGTATTGGTATTGTTCTGTCACATGTTCTGTCCCCCTTTGTAATGTACAGCGCTGAGTGAACTATTGGCGCTTTATAAATACTGTATAATAATAATAATAATAATAATGACCATGTGGTTGAGAATGAAAGGTGCTTGGCATTTTCCATATATGTATCATTGTTTCTCTTGTGGTGGTTTGATAGGTTGATGTGTGTTTCAATGGGGAGACAACCATCCCCCTTCCAATCCTTTTGGGCGTGTACTGTGCATCTGATTTGTAAGTAGCTAGATATGTGGTTATGGTGGGTGTATTCTCAGGAGGGCTATTAAATGGAAGGGACTACGAGGTCTCTTTCATTTTGCTTTTGGCAGCACATTTGTGAGACCGGGTTGATTTATGGGAGTATTTTAAGATTATTGGTATGTAATATTTGGATTTATTTAGGTCATTCCAATATTCTGAGTTGTAGTTGCTTTGATTGGAATTATAGTGGTGATTTGTTATTTTAGATATATTTATTTCTATATTTTGTAGGCAGACCTGCTGACCATTTGTAGGTCCTCTGGTATCCCAGTTATTGCTGTATGAGTGGACCTAGTAACATCAAGGTGGTTTTGGAATAGACAGGTTATTTCCTTTAGCTTGGCTTTCAAGTGATTCCAATATTTTAGAACTATTCTTAGCAATACTGGTTGTGGATTTCGATGGCTGCTAGCCATATATATACTCCAGTAAGCGTGATGGGTGATATAGGTCCCAATGAACTTCTCCTGATGCTGTGAGATTTATATTTATGTTATGTTTTTAGGTTTGGAAAATTTTGGGACTTGGTTCACAGCTCTCCCATTGATGTTCACTGTTTTCATACCTCCCTGCATCTTGGACGGATGTGACTGCATTTTGTACAGTTCTAGTTTGGTTTTTGTAAGTCTGTTTTCGTGTGGTGTTTGTGGGGTTTTTTCCTTTTTTTTTGTCTCTGCCCTTCTGTCTCTTTCTTTTGGGGTCAGGGTATATGTACACTATATTGCCAAAAGTATTGGGACACCCCTCCAAATCATTGGATTCAGGTGTTCCAATCACCTCCATGGCCACAGGTGAATAAAATCAAGCACCTAGGCATGCAGACTGCTTCTACAAACATTTGTGAAAGAATGGGTCGCTCTCAGGAGCTCAGTGAATTCAAGCGTGGTACCGTGATAGGTTGCTGCCTGTGCAATAGGTCCATCCGTGAAATTCCCTTGCTACTAAATATTCCACGGTCAACTGTTAGTGGTATTATAACAGCTATCATTATGATTATAATAGCTAAAGACCTCCAAACTTCATGTGTCCTTCAGATTAGCACAACAACAGTGCATAGAGAGCTTCATGGAATGGGTTTCCATGCCCAAGCAACTGCATCCAAGCCTTACATCACCAAGTGCAATGCAAAGCGTCGGATACAGTGGTGTAAAGCACGCTGCCACTGGACTCTAGAGCAGTGGAGATGTGATCTGGGGTGACCAATCACGCTTCTCTGTCTGACAATCCAATGGATGTGTCTGGGTTTGGCGGTTGCCAGGAGAATGGTACTTGCCTGACTGCATTGCGCCAAGTGTAAAGTTTGGTGAAGGGGGGAATATGGTGTGGGATTGTTTTTCAGTGGTTGGGCTTGTTCCTTTAGTTCTAGTGAAGGGAACTCTTAAGGCGTCAGCATACCAAGACATTTTGGACAATTTTGTGGGAACAGTTTGGGGATGGCCCCTTCCTGTTCTAACATGACTGCACACCAGTGCACAAAGCAAGGTCCATAAAGACATGGATGAGTGAGTTTGGGGTGGAAGAACTTGACTGGCCTGCACAGAGTCCTGACCTCAACCTGATAGAATATCTTCTCCCCCGACATCAGTGCCTAACCTCACAAATGTGCTTTTGGAAGAATGGTCAAACCTTCCCATAGACACACTCCTAAACCTTGTGGACAGCCTTCCCAGAAGAGTTGAAGCTGTTATAGCTGCAAAGGGTGGGCCAACTCAATATTGAACCCTACGGACTAAGATTGGGATGCCATTAAAATTCATGTGCGTATAAAGGCAGGCGTCCGAATACTTTTTGCAATATAGCGTATATAAGTAATTTTAATGAAAATGAACACCTATGGGTTTTTGTATGTTATATGTATGTTTCTTCTAATTGCAGATAAGTAATGGACACCTGTTACAAATGAGCATCGTTATCTGAAGAAGTGGTATAGACCGCGAAACACATTATAAACTAATGCTTAATTCTACTGTATGTACAGTATATTCTCTATATGATGTGTTCATAATAAGATTTGTATTTTTAAGATATTTTGTAATAAAACATTGTATGTGGATTTTAAAAATTGAGAGTCTCCTGGTTGCCTTATAAATACACTGGTGGGTCACCCTTAGAAAAAAGCCGCTTTTCCTTTTTTGGTTGTGATGAAATGTGTCAGCTAATTTGTTTCTGGTATTTTACCCCAACATTGTTTTCAATAAAGTAGATTGTACTGCAACCTTTTGAGCTGCTGGCCCTGTTAACATGTTGACTGTTAAGCAGCGGGGCAGCCGCCTTGCGTGTTTTGGTAGGAGTGTGGGGCAGGACCTGCAACCTATGCTGCTGTAGTAGTTTACAGCTTTTTTTGGCCTTTTTTGCTAAAGGATCTTGCCCATGTGACATGACAAAACAAGAATGATACAGTAATATTTTCCATTTCCATACCAATGTACAATATCTTGTCACCACACTAGGTGACAATAGCTTGATTAATAAATAGTATCTAATATGACACATTGCTGTTTGTTGCTTTTTTTTTTTTTTTTTAAATTTGATTTGCCTGTCACTCTCATTTTCATGTTTGATTCATTGGTTCATTTCTGCTCAAGATATGATTCATGGATCAATTTGTTTGCAAATATGATTGAAACACAGCAAAAGCTATTTTTAAATACTGTCTTTTTGCTGCAAAGGTGTAAAACCGTTAACAAAGGTGCAAAATCAATAATAACAGCAATCTTCTGAGGATTTACCAGCTTCATGCAATTGAAATATATATTATAGATGCACTAGGCTGATACATAGATCTATTGAAATAAACCACAGATTTGGAATAAACTGGACAACAAAATAGGAAAACAGCTATGTATTTTAATGTCAATTTTATTCATAAAATCTATACATAGGTAACTGGAAGAAGAATGTCTGTGTGATAGATATGTGCATGCATGCATTATTTTGCTTTGTTGCTACTCCATAGCCCATGTTCAGACCATCTTGTCTCTGGACAGCCATGTTGTGAACAACCCAGTAGGGTAAAGCAGAATGGACCACACAAAGTTTAGGTTATATTACCACCAGGGGTGCTGCTAGGTTGACAGAGTATTTCTGCTTGATTAAGTACAAAAATGGGCCTGCAATCCAATCAGAAGAGGAGGATATAATCATCAAAGTTCCTCACTTAAAGGTGAAGTCTACATCAAAACAGGGTTTCAGGATAGATGCAATGGTGTTACGCTTCAACTTAGACAGCCTTTGAATGTTGCTCTTAATATTTCTCTTAAGCCTCACCCATCGACCTAAAACCCCTCTGCAGTCGTATTGCAGGTGCTGGGGTAACAATGTGCGTATTAAAAGTCTTTGATATGGCAGCTATGTTTGATGGATCCCCATAACAAACCCACAAAGGGGTCTTCTGTCTCTCCAGTCTCTATTTCCAAAGCAATTCCTCTAGTGGTGTAGACTGCTGACTGTTTTACAGCAATGTTATGGGGGCTTCCAAGCTGTATATACATTCAATTCACCCAAATGCCACTTCAACATGTATGAATCATTGGACCCCCATAGAAATTGCATGGCTTGATATGGCTATGGTTCTACCCTTGGTCTACATCAGTGCCCAGGAGAGTCATATGAGGAGCAGGGGCATAGTGAAAATGCTGTCTGATTCCACCTCTGGAGGCAAATCTCTGGGACACCAATGCCTTGTCTTATGGCAAAAGTGATCTACAGCATATGGGCATCTGTAATGTTTAGAATGCACTTGCGTGCAAGTAGTGCCAGATTTTGGCAACATGGACGTGCTTTAACTTGAGGCTGGTGGGAATAAAGGCATAACTGATGATAATTTGTGCATACTCTATGATATCCTAGAGATATATGCGAAAAGCTTGGCAAATACACATACAACCTAATGTACTTATATTCCCAGATATAAGTTTCTGACTCTTTTCTTGCTGAAGCTAGTACCCAAAGGCCAGACAGAGACATAACATTTCCTCAAATTATCTATTTGCTTTACGGATATTTTAGTTGAAATGGCCTGCAATTTTCACCTTGCAGTGGATCAACTGGCCTAGTAAATAAAGTGCAAAAAGCAATGGTATATATAAAGTTCAGTGACTAACAGCAGCCAATCAAATTTCAGTTTGAGGTCAGAGCAATGGAAGATCAATGCTGGTTGGTTGCTGTGGGCTAATGAACTTCACAAATTTTGGCTTAGTGAGTAAATCAGCATTTATTTAAAGGCTTTAAAAGTAGTTTATAAAAGGTAAGAAACCTGTATTATTATTAAATTATAATGTTTCTAGAAAATACATAGAACATTAGCAGCTATATTTCGTAAGCTCCAGTGACAATGGTAAGGGTGGAATGTTCACTACTGTACAGTGAAACATGCTAGCAACATTAAACACAACCCAATGTGTTAGTGATCTGTTAAGACCACTTTAACATTCTGGTCTTTCTATAAATTAAATAAGCCTGTAATTGCTTTCCCAGCAGTCTGCTACATGTGTCTGGGCTACATATAAATTTAGTTGTTTGGATAATTTATATAGCGATAAGTCAATATAAAGTGAGCCCAAGGGGGTTTGGGGGATCTTCTTGAAGCAAAGTCCCATAGTTACCTCTTGCAAAAACATCATTATAATTACAACCTTGAACATTTTGTTGACCTTGCTTTCCTTATATCCAAACCTAGCAACACCCCTGCTGTCCAGTAATACGGGAGAATGGAGAGAAAGGAAGAAACTCTTCAGATTTTTCAGAAATTTATAAATTTTGATTTAGTTTAAAACATAGAAAATCAAAAATATAAAACCATTAAAATTAACGTTACCAGCAATGAAATCATTTAATCATAAGATATGAATTAAAAGGATACTTTCACTTAAGTCCAAATTGTGGTGGAGAGTGGAGTTAAGAAAAAAATAATAAAAAACATAAGGTGATAAGTATCTACCATTGAAGGGTCAGTCTACCAATAACTGACAATTTTTTGTAGTTGCTGGACATTACAATTTCTTATATATCCCAGGGACTCTGTTGGTGAAATCTCTGTGCTGAATTCCAAGGCCTCTATACCTTCTGTGATCAGCATATATGATTTTTTTTATTCTTTATAACAGACAAAGGTGGTGGGAACACCTCATACTCCCAGGTGGACAGGGGGGACTTATAGCAGGGAGATCTCAGTCTTGGAGTACCTATAACATATAAAATGACAGGGGCTGATTCAGCTCACCACGCTTCACCTATTACTAGATATTTCCTGTTTGGTGGACTGACCCTTTAACACTTCGAACTGGTAATTACCTGGCCTGTAACTATGCAGCAAAGGAGACCCTCTCTTCTGTGACCACTTATTGAGATTGTTTTTTTTAACAGTATATTTAGCTCTGACTTCTCCTAAATATGATATTTATTAGCTTCTATGAAAAAACAAAAATGACTCATTGTTGGTCTGAAAACTGTGAAGTCTTTTTTCTACTGTTCTCTTTCTAATGGTTATATTTTGTGATGGTACATAAGGCTCAAAACAGTTCTTTCTTATGAATTTAATTTATTTTCCATTTAAATTAGAATTTCACTTTAAAACTTTGAAAATGGCATTTTGTTTTAAAATAAAGAGCTGTTAAAATCATTGAAGGGTCTGACCACCAAAAAGTGATATTTCAGCTTTGGATGGATGGTGCAGGTTTATATCGCTTTCAGGTATTGGTGATTCTACTGGCCATTAGACATGTGTGTTTTGTTTTGTAACACATTGATTTTCATCTGAAAATGTGATTTTCTGAGATTCAGATGTATACAAATCTCCAAACATTTACCCAAATGATATTATGGAGGAGCTGGTAGGTGGCAGGAGAATTTGGAATATACAAAGGTGGCCAGAATTACCCAAAATTCCCAGGTTGACTTAATTGACTTCATAAAGTCAAGAATTATGATGGTAAGGGTCTCACTGTAAGGGTCTCCAAACATACATAGCAGCGAATGTTAATGAATAAAAAAAAAGTTTTAACATAATTAACAAATGCATTGGTTTAATTTGTATCATTTGGATGATGTCACATGATGCGATAGCCGTTTAGGCCCATGGAGAAATTAATTAAATTTTCAATTTCTTTCAATAATTCGGATTTAAGTAAATTTGTGATTTAAATTGAATTTGTAATTGTCACAGTCAGTTCAGTTTCACAGTCTAATGCAATTCTTAGGTTTGAAATATGTTGGGCCTCCGAATTTTGCATTATTTATTATGTTGCATCCGAAAATATTGAATCCTTCCAAACAGTTTTGATATATGAATATCAAATCCACCCGAAATATACTGTATAGCAATCTTCCAAAACAAACCTGCAAAATTGTTGTAATTTACTCAGACCAACAAATATACGAAAAGAATGGCAAATATAAAAATAAAACAAATCTAAAAAACGAATCAGATAAACATAATGAATATGACGAAACAAAATTCTTCAATGAGCGAATGCATCTGAAATGAAAAGAAAATTTCTGGTGTGCACATGTCTACTGACTATTATGAGAAGCTCTCACCCTTCCTGTTGGAATTGTTTACCCAAATTATATTATGGAGGAGCTGGTAGGTGGCAGGAGAAGCTGGAATATACAAAGGTGGCCAGAATAACCCAAAATTCCAAGGTTGACTTAATTGACTTCATAAAGTCAAGAATTATGATGGGAAGGGTCTCACTGTTGGAGTATCTGAAAAGTAGAAGAAACTAGGAGCAGTCTTAGCCTATCAACATCCACATATACCTGAAGTATCACTTTTGGATAAGCCAAGCCTTTAATCTTTTTTGCAAAAGAATGTGTTAACATTGCATTATGTGGCCAATTTAACATTCTTCCTTAAAAAGACAGAGGGCCTCCTGCGCTGCATCTCCACAGGCACAAAGTAACCAGTAATTCCAAATGTTATTACAATGCTGTTATGTCAAATAAGACATGAAATCTATAAAATTCAGATTTATGGCATTCACACTATTATTCTTTGCTGGCTATATGCATAATGAAGGTGATGCCCACCACAACTAAACTCCAGCTGTTGCATCATCTGATTGGTGGCTATGGGCAACACCTACCTCTTTCTCTTTCCAGTTTTTATAAGCCTAGTTGGAAGACAGAAATATATCAAAGAGTACAGCAGGCACAATGAACTGTCTGCAGACAGAGGTCTGATGTGCAGGAAGCACTTACTCAGCACATCTAAGTGAGCTCTTTCACTTTTGCATCTTCATTTTCTTTTTTTTGTCTGTAGTGTTCCTTTAATTTTGGATTAATTCCAAAAAAAATGTTACATTCTCTGTCACATTCCAGTAAAGCGTGTACAGTGACAGCGATTTTTTTTTTTCCAATTTAATAATTAACTTTTAGATTTGGTAAGAAAATGCCACTTAACGAATCCAGTGGCAAGAGCCAATTATGATATTCTGCATTCCACTCCACTCCACGTTTCAACTGTCACATAGTTCAACCTGCTCAAAGAAGTTTGTATTTAATAAAGACAAATTCAGTATGACACAAGAGGTGCTATTTGTACATACACATATTAATGCCTTCATGGTTACTCCTACTCAGTAGTGCAATAACAGTGCTAGTACTGCCTCTATTCAGCTATATAGTATATGTTTGCATTGGCTTGTTATTGCATTTACAGCTAAATCACTTACATTAAGTTTATATAAGTACAGCTTTACATTGTATAATATACAAGATGGACAAACATGTGGTCCTCGTCACAGAAAAAATAGCGGAGAGTTATGAAAACAATTCCACAGTAAGGGTATGTTTACACTGACGTGATTATTAAGTCCCGAAGAGTATGAATAAAAGATGAAGGGTTATATTACTGATTTTTTTTTCCTTTTCAATCCTTCAATCTTTAATCTGGTTTTAATCCAGGTTGTGTGTTTAATCCTTCTTTATTTCATATAGGCTTTTATCATTGATCATTTGCATAATTTATAAAAAAGACAAAAATTAATATGTTAATAAAATTCTTTAAAAAAAAAAGACAAGATCGAAGCTGCAGCATGCTGCAGTTGTAAATAGAAAAGTAAAACCCAATTAAGCAAAACGGACGAGAAAAGGGAAGGGCTACATGATTTGTTGTTAACTTTCAGCTCTTTGGAAAACAATTATAAACCTTCCAACAGAAGTAAGAATTCATGTGTGTACATACCCTAACTGTTTTTGAAAAAGAGCTAGGACCCAGATCAACCACTCAGATCTCTGCTTTTGCTACTAACCTGTTCTATAAAATGGCAGGATCTGATTGGTTGCTATGAGTTAAAACACTTTGTCGTAACATTTTCATAAAGGTCCTCAAACATAATTCCCGAAATGGATAAGCAGTTACAGGACGATATACCTCCACTGCAAAAATCTTACAGTAGAGTGATGTTCCTGTATAACAGCATCCTAACCTGAATGCTTTTGTATGGTTCCAAAACTTTTGTAACTAGGCTAGTCTTAGGCCCACAGTGTTGCCGTGCTGTGCCCTGAACCCAGCTGAGACAATGTGACATAAGACCACATTGAGGATTCCTTGTTGATTCAGGTCCATTACTGAACAGTGAGATGACCTGGGAACACAACATGGATGCTATGGTGACATCTAGCTGTATTGTATGAGTTTCCATCACTCTAGGTGTCATTGTCTAGCTCCAGCACCCAAAAATATTCCCACCTTTTTCTGGTTTGGACATGCTTCTCTCTCTCTACAGTTGTAATTACCCCAGCTGACCACCAAAATTTTAATGGGAAGAAGGTGGTCCAGCAGCTTACTGGACGTTCAGTATAGCACTACTCTCCCTTACTAATACTGCTGCCCTAAAACCGAGCTAAAGTGATCTTTTCATTAGAATTACAGAACATTGCGTATTATTTACCAAAGCATCTTGAAGGAAGGCCTATTTTAAAAAGTCTGTGTTGCCAATATCACTCATTCCATTTTTTCTGTCGCTCATCTAAGCTGGACAAAAGAAAGGGAATACCAGAATGGCTCATTTAGCAAATACGGACTGTTTGAGGCTATCCTATGATAAATGAGGCATGTTACAAGGTGATATGTTGTATTTCATGGTATAGGTAAATTATTCCTTTTCGTACATAAAGAAACAAACAAGTGATTTTTATGCCCTTCATGATTTGTGACTGATGAGTCATGGTATATAGTAGAGATGAGCAAACAAACCAGATCCAGCATATATTGTATTGAATTGCCCATGTGGTTATGTACAAGACTGTGCCATTTTTAGTGGCTAGTTAATTTTCATAATACAGGTATGTCCTCCCAACCTATCTCGTACCATTTTGTCCTTTCCCGTGGGTTACATCACCAAACATCATTCCCATAAACAATGGAGGAGCAAAGAAGCAACTATTGAACTAGTGCTATCCATTGGACTAGTGCCATTCATCATTATAACTCACAGTCACAGTGCACCACAGACTGTTGCGCTCCCATTCAGTGCCGTATCATCATCATGATTATTCATCACAGTCTCTCACACTATGATTAATCACTGTTAAAATGCAAATGAAATCTCATCTGTCTGTTGTACCCCCTTTTAATGCACTAAAGTAGGTTACCTCTAACAATGAAGTGCTGCCAGCCACGGACAAGTGGAACATTTTGGGGCTTCTTGGTTGCTTGTACAGTCATCAGTGCAACAACCCTACTAAAGAACTCAAAGATTCTCTCAAAAAGTGACAGATCTGTGTATGTAATAGCACTGGACAGATAGAAGTGGGATATTGGTGCTTTTGGATATAACCCAGAATGAGATATTCAAAGAGGCTGACAAACAGTGGTTGAGCAGTGTAGACTAAACATTGTTCTGGAGTTGGGTTGCTGTCTCTCTGATAGTCTCAAAAGAGGATGTACAGTAGATATAAAGCTTTGGGTTGAGTCTAGAGAAGCACCAGGTTCAAAAATTAATGATACTTCAGGAGGTTTTGTCAAAATTATTCTGGAGATAGCGAATCAAGATAAATGTGTTAGCTTATCTTGATACTCTATATCAGGGGTCTCCAAGCCTTCTAAATAAAGGGCCATTTTGCTGTCCCACAGACTTTGGGAGAGATGGACTGTGGCCAGTGAGAGTAGACTTGGACTTATTGGTCATTAGGAGGAGGAACAGTGCCCCATCACTAGTATTAGTTAGAGGAATAGTGCCCCATTGTTGGTGTCAGTGGAAGGAATTGTGCCCCATCACAAGTATTAGAGGAATAGTGCCCCATTGTTGGTGTTAGTGGAAGGAATAGTGCCTTGTATCACTGCCAGGAAGAATTCCCAAGGGGCTGGATCCTGCACTATATCAAAAAAAATGTGGATTCCTGAAGTGTCATGAACTTTTGTACCGGGTGCTCCTGAATACTCACAACAAAGCTCAAAATGGAACTGGCCTGAAAACATTTTTGTAGTGAAACAAAAGATAACAACCAGTTTTACCATTTTTTC
This sequence comes from Staurois parvus, assembly GCF_062004578.1. Taxonomy (NCBI): domain Eukaryota; kingdom Metazoa; phylum Chordata; class Amphibia; order Anura; family Ranidae; genus Staurois; species Staurois parvus. The sequence goes on along the minus strand of NW_028318294.1, from coordinate 4,108,924 downwards.
CAAAGGTTAACAGCCAAAACTTCCAGGCCATAGTAATTTCTCTAACACTTAGAGTAGGTCATGCAATGAGCATTATTATCTCAGTCACTCAGAAAGTCAATCTCTCGTACACTTGTCAACATAAAAAACAGATACTAATTTACCATTGTTAGCTGACAAATACTAACCATATTGTGTATTTTGTTCTCAAAGTTCTAACAAGTGTGTTTTTATTTCTCTCCCCCCCCCCCCCAAAAAAAAAAGTAACCCTATAAAAGCCCATAGTGGAAATATATGCAAAGTACAGTGAATGTTGACACTACAAACCAAATCAGGTAGGTAAAGTGGATGTTAAGAATGTTTGCTCATCTCTTGTTGATGGGGAGGGGCACCACCATTTACAGTATATGTGTGGTACTAAGTATGGGGAGTGTAATGTCTAGTTGAGGTAGCTGAGATGGAGAAAGAGAGGAATGAAACATAAAGTATTGCTTAAACCACAGTTTATGATTAACTATTAAATATGTTTCCTGAAACTCTGTGGCATTAAAAAAATTCTGCTCTCATGACCAATGTAGTGAAAGACAGTTCTTAGCTGTTGACCAGTGATGTCTGAAATTGACAATGATTAAAAATATCTTACAAAGCTTTTTATACATATGCTTATAACTTAATGGGTGATACACATCATAGACTGTGTAAGGACATGCTAAATCCCTAAACTAATAATCCCTGGCTGTGAAAAAATCATGTAATAATTTAAGACATTCAAATAAATTGTTGTGAACAACTCCATAGTCTACACTGTTTATCATTACCTATGGCGTGTATATATTTGACAATTATGTGTATATAAGTATTTGTCCTGTAGTAATCAATGCAAGATTAGATCAATTTTTGCCATGTGCAAAATATTGAATAGTTCCTTTACATTTGGCATCTAAGAGAAAACTATCTACTAGAATCAACTAGAAGGAAAAAAAATTCTGACCGTGAGAGTACTGTTGGACTTTGAAGAAGGGGACATACCCCGAAAGCTTGTCCTCAAAATTGTATGTTAGTGCAAATAAAAAAAGTATCACGGACAGTAATCAATTGTTTTTGACTGTGAGAGTGAAAGACAACAGGAAAAACTGCTCTTGTTGTCCCCAGTAAGAGTTTCATTGTAAGTGCTTTGGTCTAAAAATCAAGCAAAATGGTCAATTTGTGAATGGAGCTACTTTTTAAAGAAACTCAATCTCTAAAGCCTAACTTTCAAACAAAGTGTTGTCTGGAGAGAATGTGAAAACATACCTTTCATGCTGCCTGCGGCACTGAAAGCCCCCTTATGAATCTTTAGAAAATGTCACTTCTTGGAGTGTTAGATCCCAGTACCCTACTGCTCTCAATAGTTCAATCTGCCCTTTGTCGATGGGAGGATCCAAAGAGCGCAGTGGGAGGGGCAAGGAAATCAACACTTTCAGAAGTCACGTTGCTCTTTGCTGGGGACATTTGTTTGAGGTTTTAATTTTAGCGAGAGAGTCACTTTAATTCTTCTGATTCTTGTTCAGTCTGCAGAGAATTATACAATTCACGAATCACAATTCTCTTCGTTACTAACTTGTGTTACTCTCTTCAGATCAGACAAATCCATATGCAAATATTCAGTAGAATCAAAAAGTAGTGATTCAGCAATTCTCCTGATTCAATCATCGCTACTATCTTTTATTCTTTATAGGCAGTATGGGCAAATGAAATAAAGGCTCTGTCGGGTTGCTAAGAGCAGAAGAACAGTCGTTCCTTCGGGCACTTAGATAAATTAGACCCTGGAGCTCAGGAAAAAAGGATAACCCTTAGCAAGAGAGGCAGATTTGTGTCCCATTGCTGAGTGAAGCAGAGAAAGCCCTTGCAGAAACCTTTTTCTGGCACATTTAACCAGTAATGTTGACATGTCTTCAATAAAGAGCTTATTCAATTAAGGAGGCTTGCTTTTTTCCAACTTCCTCCTGAACCTCCAATTTGCCAAAAAATAAGGGTTTATTTTTGCACAGGACCCTGTTTTCCTCCTATAGTTGCCCCTAATTGTGAGACCACCATTCTTCTTTTAGTCCCTTCTGCATAGCATTAAAGTAGAACTATAGGCAAAACTTGTTTTTCTTCTCATCTTAGATAGAGTAAGGGAGGGCTATAACCAAAGTGTTTTTCTTTTTGCCATCTGTGTCCCATTGGGGAGATTTACCTTCACTTCCCTGTCCCCTATCCAAAACAGGAAGTGAGAAGAAATCCTTGCAAATAAAGGGAATACCTTGGGTCCCCCAGATCACCAGAATTAGTGTCCCCATTGGAAGATTTCCCCTCTAAGAATTTTCTAGGGGGAACCCAAAATTTGGGGGTTTCTCTCACTTTCACTTTCAATGATATGGTAAACAGGTCAAATGAGAGGGTAAATCTCCAAGTGGCACAGACAGTAATAAAATCTAATAAGTATTCTAATCCATCTACACTCTGTCCAAAACAAAAAAAAAGCTTTGTCTTAGTTATACTGTAATGAAATAACCTTTCATTTCCTTCTACTTACTGGCCTTTAATATTGCTGTGAGTTGGTTGAGAAAGGAAGAGCCAGCCAGATTCTGAGGCTGCAGCTAGCCATAGAAAAGAAGTCCCTGGTGGCTAATGCATCAGATATCTTTATATGGCTTCATTTATAATATAGTGATAGTTCTATCACTTTTAAATTGGTATTAGTTTAAACTAGGAGCAATAGTACCCATTAGAAAGCCTTGGCTTCTCACCAGCAACCTATTTACCAAAGTTCGAGTCTTCTAGGATACAGCCATAAAAAACAAAATCACAACGCATTAGAGGTCCCTCAGTGGAACATCAAAGGACTTGATACCACCAAGGCAATGGGCTGTGGGTCCTGGATAACAAAGGTGTTCCAGTACATGCATATACAATTGATTTCTGTTCCTTTTCTTCCCCGTTGGGTAATTTATCCTCAAGAAAATAAAATAGTATTGAGTACTGTGAAAACTTTTTTATATTGCTTTATCTAGCTATAGATTTCCAGTTAGCCTACGGAGGCACATGCCTACGCCTGCACTGTTCAGAAGCAGCAGCAAAATAATTTATGGTGCTCCCCACTTTTCTTTTTTAACCTTCTTTCAAGTTTATACCAAGTTATAGATTTTCTTCCAACTAAGTTGCCTCTGAAAAATTATCCAAGCCATCTACCAACAACATTCTATCGTGTGAAACTGACAAAGCAATTGTATATTGTACTGGTTTGTCACTGGAAGTCTCATCTGAGACAACAAATCACGCATTCTTTTGTCAGGCACCAATGGTTCAAAGGGAGTCTTGGACTTGTTTCTAGAGACAACTTAGCTGGAAGTCAAGGTGGGTGTAGCAACCATCAAGTTACTTATCTAATGAAAAACAGGAAGTGGTTGGTTCAGTGGAAAAAGCATGCAGGCACTAGTGTGGGGCAGCAGACTAGATAAACACAAATTGTACAGCTGAAATTGTGTACCTAAATTACATGATGAATAAACGTTTTGGCAAACCAAAAATATATATATATTGATATATACTAAATTATTGACTTTTACATACCATGACTGTTCAATGGAAGCAAATGAAATGCTGGTGAGAGCTGAGCTCTATACATTAAACTGTATAAGTTTCTTTCCTAACATCATGGATGAATACATTATGATCAGCAGAGACATCTGCACCATGCTTGGCCCCCTCTTTCTTGCCCTGGGGGGTCTCCATTACACTTTCATTCTCCCCCAGCAGGGAAGTGGATTACTTTTACATTTATATACAGTGAAATTTTGTACAGCCGTATATACAAGATTGATTTATTTGCTTTTTAGTGTCTTAAGAACGTTCCACCATCGTTGATGGTTTACTCATTTTTAGTCCACTTTAGAAGTATAAAAGGTGATTAGTTGGACTTTGTAGAATGACTTTCTGTGCCTTTTGTAGAGTTACTGAGATCCTGGGACCTTTTGCTGGCTGAGTATAGAAGGAATATCATCAATATGTAGAAATGTTGGAATCCTGAGGGTTATTGGTATTTGTGGAGTCAGAATTTTGAGTTCACATTGTGTAATTGTGAGTGTAGTCACCTGAGGACAGATTTAAACATGTTGAGCACATTTCTCTTCATTGTCAGGACCAAATCCATTGAAACAGTCATTGGCTTAAAGGATGAAGGACAGATAGTTCCTTCACAGAGCCAGTTGCATATTGAGGATTGTGATTGACCGGAAGCAATTCATACCTAGGGCGGCCATTGTTAGAAAGCGTTATAAAGATCCTAAGAAAAGCATGCAACCAAAAGTGTTGAAGCCAAACGTCCCACCAGAGTCAATGGTATTTACAATGATGAGGTTTCATGGTGTTGCCTGTCCATTGGGGAAGTGAAGCAGTCCTCTCTGTGGAAATAGCTAAAATGAGGAGGGTCTGAAGTCACCAGAGGAGCAGAGTGGGGGAGCTCTCACTGAAGCTTCCCGACTTTACTTCACCTGTAAATGAAAAAGAGCACTTTAGTTTCTGTATGAAAAGCTGGCACAATTTGGTGATATGGAACATTCAATTGGCAACAATGGTGGTAGTAAGGAAAAATCAATAACTCAATGCAATAGCAATGATGAGGAAAAACAACATTATATATTTTAAACAGATATATTACTTTTGAAGCTGATCTCCAGGCAGATATAAAAGACACACAATAATGCATCTACACCATTAACCTCCCTGGCGGTATGATTATTTCAGATTTTTGGTGCTGAAAGCGGTACCATTATTTTGCATGGAAATGTGTAGTTTTTTTATTGTAGGCTGTAATATTTAGGAATAACTCACTGAAATCTGTCCGAACAAGAGTCTATTAAACATCCCGGGTATGATAAAATTTGAAACACAAAATCATAAATTATAATTTAATAAATAATCATAAAAAATAATAATATAATAATAATACATTTAATTCAATAAAATAATCAAACCAAAAACACTGAAATTTGAAATATAGCGCCAAGTTCGCACATCACTGAGCAAAGTCGCAAAATTGTTTTCAGTGTCTGATGACAAATTTCTCCACGAATCATTATCACTCAATTCTGCAAGTGGTTCTGATTTACTATCGCTGTTCTCTAGCTGATCTAAACCTGCTTTTGACCTAAAGGGACGATTTTTGGACGCCAGTTTCCAGGCAGAAAGAACAGTAAAAATGCAGGCAGGGCACAGGACAGAGCACTAGGGACAAAATGTATGTGAAATAGTTTGAAACAGCAATGTTTTACTATGTAAAATTTGTTTTGAAAAAAATGAATTTTTTTTTAAATTTTCAAATTTCCCGCCGGCGGCACCCGTACATCCCGACGTCACAGGGACCAGATCACAGAAGCCGGATGCTGGCATCGGCCGGAGGAGATGGCCGGGGACGCTGCAGGGGACACATCGCGGGAGCGAAGGACAAGGTAAGCTCTGCAGGGACTCCCTATGCAGCGCCGCATGGTAAGCCCGAGTGTAGCTCGGGGTTACCGCTTTTGGTACAGAAACTTTACCCCGAGCTACACTCGGGAATACCACCAGGGAGGTTAAACACCATTAGGCTTACCTGAGCCTGATCTCAATCCAGCGCTGTGCATGAGAGCAGTTGCTCACTTGACTCTCTCCCTCCTCATTAGCTCAGAGACAGCAGCGGGAGTCATTGGCTGCCAATCACAGCCATTGAGGGGTGAGTGGGAGGTGGGGCCAAGCAGGGCTCTTTGTGTCAATAGACACACAGAGCACAGCTCAGGAGAAGCAAGCATGCAAGCATGCACGAATGCCCCCATAGCAAGCAGCTTGCTATAGGGGCATTCCGTGGGGAGGAGAAGCCAGGCGTGCCCATGGCATCCAACAAGAGCTTCTCTTTCATTAGTCAGACAACAACAAATATTTGAGAGCAGAAATGGGAATGGTTGGTGGATAACAAGCACATAACTACCCTTTCCACTTTGATGTCAAATGCATGTCATAAGTTAAGTGACAACAAGCAGTAGGTTGAGGAATTGTTTGCAGCTTTAAACATACCATTCTGTCTGTTTCCATACAACACTTGCCTGTTTTTTTCTGAACAATGAATATCTGCATGATAACCTGCCAATATACAACTGCTTACTGCTGCAATAGCTGGTTCTCATTTAATAAAGAGTATGGAATCATTGGTTTCGATTTATAATACACAACGAGCTGCACTGCTGAATGATATACAATTGTCTGTCCAACTATTACTATAGAATGCTCTTTGAGTGAGAATAATTGCAACCATACATGGCGGAATAGGATTATTTGACAAGGATCAAATGAACATTTGTCTTGCTCTACTAGAATTTGTGAAATAGGCAATGGGCATCTACCCCATTACTTGTATATTTCTTTGGCTAAAGAGCTTTCAACGTCAAAATCAAGTATGAATTTCCCTCTATTAAAGGGAGGCATTAAAATACCACACCACAACCACAAACCTTTGGCTATTGGTTGTGGCACCTCTCACTGACTTGTTTGGCAAGCCGTGGCACCTCTCAAACTCTGCTACCTGAGCTAAAATTGTTGCAGCCATGAAGCAAAGCATTGCAGTTGTGGTATGTGTACAGCCCCATTCAGCTGTAATGGTAGAAATTGATGGGCGATTGGCAGACTCAGCTGCCTGTTTTTTATTCCGCCCAAGTGAAAGAGCCCTAACTCATGCACTGCTTCAACTCACTGCAGCGGAGAAATGTAAAGGAGCACTTAAAGGATAAGTTTACCTTTTAGAAATAAATAATAAATGCACATTTTTTGCAGGTAAAAAAAATGGGCATTTATTTTTTTTTATCTGCGGGAGCCTTGAAAGCATTGCACCAGTGATCAGCAGATCCCTGATGCCATGCAGGTCTCCTGCAGGTCTGTCAGTATATCTGCTTGGCCGTACGGGATATACAAGCAAGCAGATATATTGATAGTAAGAATGAATGAACTACCACAGTTCTTCACAGTGCAGTGGTAGTTCATTGAGGACTACAAGCTGACAGCCGCTAAGGCTGTCGGGACTTGTATTCTCTCATTCACAGATGACAATGAATGAGAGACGTGGCCGTGTGGGCGGATCCCCACACGGTAGTTTTTTTTAAAAATTTGACAGCTAGCGAGGGGGGAGAAGATCCTCCACTAGCTGTCAAAGTGGGGATGGGGGGGGGTGGAGTCCAGGACCCTGAATATGGGTGTAACATGTAACATGTTACGAAAGGTGAACTTATCCTTTAATTCTTTTTGTTAAATAACTGCATTCCCTGTTTTCGATATCTGAAGAATTTCAACTCCTTTATTATTAACAATGTTGAGTTTTACTGCCACATCTAGACACATCTAACTTGCCAGAAAGGTAGTGTAATTCTTTAAAGGCAATATTCAATATGTCTCTTTACTATGCTATGTTCTCTTGGACTAAATTTAAATTCATAGTTTCATTTTCAAAGAGTTTTAGGGCCAAGACATTTTCTGAGCCAAGTCTGGCTGCACTCAGCTCAGGTGCATCTTCCATATTCATAAATAATGTATCCCTGTTTCACAAGAGGAAATACAGTATATCTTTATTCTTGACATCCATCTTGGTACTCCTGAAAGCTAAGAATCCTGGCTAAAGAAACAAAGCAAAAAAAAATCACAGACTAGCTTGAAGAATAAATATTTAGTGTTCATATTACATAGACTTTCATTGAAACGATCACAAGAAAGTAATATTAGTTATTCTTTTCATTTGAGAGGTTATGTCATGTGCACTGAGGACAACACAACAAAATCGGTTATTTATATAAAAACAGCAATAGATTCTAAACACTTTCTCACATAAAAGTATCACATTTAGTTCCACCCCTGAGGAACCCAATCCACGGCCACACCTATTTCAGACGTGCCTCACCCTTTAGGAGCCTGATGATTCTGAATGTCACAAGAAGAAGAAGGAAAAGTTTGGAGGTGTATATAAGAACATGTTGGCCCTATAATATTTCTACCATAGCACTAAGTTATTTTTAGAGATACTTGAAAAACAAATTGAAGCAGAGTTCTTGAATGATTTTGGCAGCACGTATATCTGGGAAAGAAAATCACCTTGAATGTAATTTTGGGTTTTAGTGGCTGTCTATAAAAGATATAATGTATGAAGGAAAAGTTCAATAGCAGGTGACAACATTAATAAATAGGATTAGATTTTGGAGGCACACTAACTATGTCCTGTGTGTTTACCGTATAAATGCTATGCCATAGAGATGAACTGACTAGGCTGTAAATAAATACTCAATGACAATCCAGATATTCTGAGTTAGGACTTCCTACAGTTAAATAAAAAATCAACTTCAGGTAGCAATGACAATCAATTGGTGAACTGCTAATGACACCCAGGGAAGACTTCACTAAAGTCAGAAAAGTCCATTTAATTTATCTAGAGCAGACACATTCAGCCTTGTTTTTCTTTGAATTCCTTGGTAGGATGATAGCAGCTTGCCACATAATTCTCAGCTGTGCAACCTCCCTCTTGTTCTCCAGTGTGTACAGGCAAGGGATTAGTAGACTCATGTAGAGGGTGTTGAACACTAGTACAAAAAGGGGAAACTGTTTTGCCAACCACTTCTTGTTGTGTATCTGTTATGTATCTGGGCCACAGACAGCAAATACTGTAGAACAACCTAACAGACATTCAAGCCATTCTCTATGCTATCTTAACCTAAAGTATAGATATACACTATATTGACAAAGGTATTGGGACTGTCCTCTAAATCACTGGATTCAGGTGTTCCATTCACCTCCATGGCCACAGCTGTATAAAATAAAGCAACTGGGTGTGCAGACTGCTTTTACAAACATTTGTGAAAGAATGAACCCTCTCAGGAGCTCAGCGAATTCAAGCGTGGTCCCGTGATAGGTTGTCACCTGTGCAATAAGTCCATCCATGAAATGACCGAGCAAGTGCAATGAAAAGCATTGGATGCAGTGGTGTTTGGCAGTTGCCAGGAGAACGGTACTTGCCTGACTGCATTGTGCAAGTGTAAAGTTTGGTGGAGGGAAGATGGTGGTGTGGGGTTGTTTTTCAAGGGTTGGGCTTGGCCCCTTAGTTCCAGTAAAGGGAACTCTTAAGACGTTAGCATACCAAGACATTTTGGGCAATTTCATGCTCCCAACTTTGTGGGATTAGTTTGGGGATGGCCCCTTCCTGTTAGAACATGACTGTGCACCAGTGCACAAAGCAATGTCCATAAAGCCATGGATGAGCAAGTTTGGGGTGGAGGAACTTGACTGGCCTGCACAGAGTCCTGACCTCAACCCGATAGAACACCTTTGGAATGAATTAGAGCGAAGAATGCGAGCCAGGCCTTCTCGTCCAACATCAGTGCCTGACCTCACAAATGCGCTTCTGGAAGAATGGTCAAATATTCCCATAGACACACTCCTAAATCCTGTGGACAGCCTTACCAGAAGAGTTGAAGCTGTTATAGCTGCAAAGAGTGGACCAACTCAATATTGAACCCTAGAGACTAAGACTGGGATGCCATTAAATTTCATGTTCGTGTAAAGGCAGGTGTTCCAATACTTTTGGCAATATAGAGTACTTTAACTACCATAGAATTTTGGGCTTGTTCACAAACTGTAAACAGACAGGGACGCATTCATTAAAAAAAATTGAAGAGAAATTAGTTCTTTAAAATTGCATGTACATTTGCTCTATGTGAATGTTGGTACCAGGGGCGGACTGACAACTCATGGGGCCCCCGGGCAATAGGGGATCATGGGGCCCCTGTGTCCTTGCCCAAACTCAAAAAATCCTATGAAAAAGGTACCAGGGGCATCTCATGGGGCCCCCTACTGACCCCGGGCACTCAGGCAGTGCCTGAGTTTCCAAATGGTCAGTCCGCCCCTGGTTGGTACCATTAAATGTTACTAGGCTATTTTCTCTCTAGGTTGGTTGTTATTTATTCAGGAGAATAGAGTAAAACAGGAAAAGTCCACATTAAAGCCTGATGGAGTTGGTAATCATAGCAAATAAGTATTTCCTATGATCGTCAGCTTCATCTAGTGGACATACAGCAGTATTTTCCTGATTCACTCTATTCTTAAAGTAGCTGTAAGGCCCCTTTCACATGGGTGGCCTCCGCCAAGTGGATCCATCTGCTCAGCAGGTGGATGGCAGGTCTGTGTCCACTCCGCTTGTGCAGAGTGGACATCGGCACACTCTGCTGCTCTCTATGGGATGGTTGGATGTAAATGGACGCCTGTCCGTTTACATCCAACTCTCATCCAATTTGATCCACTAGATCAGGGGGTCTCCAAACTTTCTAAACAAAGGGCCAGTTTACTAGCCTTTAGACATTAGGGGGGCCAGTCTATGGCCACTGGGAGTAGAAAATAACCTAGAGTCAGGGCAAGTGAAAAAATAATTGCTCTTTTGGTCAGTAGGAGGAGGATTGGTGTCCATCCTTGGTTCAATCGGAGGAATAATGCCCCATTGTTGGTGTCAGTGGGAGGAATTATGCCACACTGTTGGTGTCATTGGAAGGAATAGTGCCTCATCATTGGTGTCAGTAAGAGGAATAGTGCCCTATCATTGGTATCAGTGGGAGGAATGTTACCCTAGTACATGTGTCAGTAGAAGAAATTATGCCTTATCATTGGTGTCAATAGTAGGAATATTGCCTCAAGGGCCAGATAAATGCAAGAAAAGGTTCACAGTTTGGACATGACTGTTCTAACAGCTACATTTGTAGGAGAGCTTGTTCTGTTAAAAAACAGACTTACTGGTTGGATCACCAGATGCAAATAAAGGAAAAAATGCCAAAAAAAGAAAACGAATGCAGCCATCATATATAAGAATTAAAATATTTGCTTTTGGGATTATTACAGCTTTATTAAGTATCAATATGTGAATGAGGGTATAACGCTGCTGTTTAATGTTGTTATGCTGGTTTGATATCAAGGGTAATATCTACAAGCAGCTGCTGGGGATTATTAATTTATTCTAAGACTGCAGGTGTTTTATGATTGAGCCCAGGTTCCCACTGATGTGGTGCGGCACATCATATGTGATTCGCACAGGAACTTCATGGCATTCCTATGCAAATCACCTGCAATTTCTGTGCGGTGCAATTTAAGCCATACATTTTGTATGGCTCAAATCACACCACATCTACACCAAAATGCTGCAAGACACTTTTTCGGATCGCATGGGTGTTCACACCCATGCAATCTGATTCTGCACATCACACTGCATTTTGCAAACTGATTTCGGGGTGTTGTTAACTTAAAATACATACCTGCAGCTGTTCGCATGAACGGGGTGCAATTATGATGCAGTGCAGAAATCGCACAGAAACCGGTGCGAATTCCACACCTCATCAGAGTGAACTGGGGCTCAAAAATACAAAAAACAGAAAAAAAACTGTACTATCTTGAGTCACTAGTCTAATTATTAGCCACAGATCCCAAGGTTCATGAAATGTTTTCTGTTTACCCATTTGATATCCAATACTTTTTTCCTAGGTATATATTACTTCTACATGTCTGGTCAGTGCAGTAATGTTGGGAACCACATTTCCTTTCCATTTCTTGACTATCATTAACCACTTGACACTCTGCAACGTACTCATATGTCGTGGGAGTTTCAGTGGATATACCAGGATGATCATCTCTATGGTGTAAGAAACCGGAAGTGATCAGTATTTAGTCATTTCCCGTTTTCCCGTTTGCAAACAAACAATTACTAGTTAGGGAAAAGCATCCGATCAAACTGATCTTGGTTTGATACAATGCTTTTAAGGGCAGAGGAGTGTCTAATAGACCCCAGATATCTCAGCAAAGAGTATCTGTTACGGCCCATGCTGTTGTTCATAGTTACATAGTTACATTGTTAGTCTGGCCGAAAAAAGACAAACGTCCATGCAATTCAACCATAAAAAAAAAATAAAGTTATAATCCTATACCCACAGTTGATCCAGAGGAAGGCAAACCCCCCTCCCCCCCCCCAGCAAAGCATGATCCAATTTGCAATCGGATATTTCCTGGATCAACTTTACCTATAAATGTTATACCCAATTAAATTCTGTGTATCTAAGAAATAATCCAGGAGTTTTTTGAAGCAATCCACTGAGCTGGCTAGAACCAACTCTTGAGGGAGTCTATTCCACATTCTCACAGCTCTCACTGTGAAGAAACCTTTCAGTGTTTGGAGATTAAATTTCTTTTCCTCCAGACGTAAAGAGTGCCCCCTTGTCCTCTGTGTTGACCTCAGGGTGAATAACTCTACACCGATACACCGAGTTCACTATATGAACCACTGATGTATTATACATGGTGGTGATCATATCCCCCTTATGTATTACACATGGTGATCATATCCCCCTCATGTATTATACATGGAGATCATATCCCCCCTTATGTATTATACATGGTGATCGTATCCCCCTTATGCATTATACATGGAGCTCATATCCCCCCTTATGTATTATACATGGAGATCACATCCCCCCTTATGTATTATACATGGTGATCATATCCCCCCTTATGTATTATACATGGTGATCATATCCCCCCTTATGTATTATACATGGTGATCATATCCCCCCTTATGTATTATACATGGAGATCATATCCCCCCTTATGTATTATACATGGTGATCATATCCCCCCTTATGTATTATACATGGAGATCATATCCCCCCTTATGTATTATACATGGAGATCATATCCCCCCTTAATCTCCTCTTCTCAAGAGAGAATACATTCAGTTCCTCTAATCCTTCCTCATAGCTGAGCTCCTCCATGCCTCTTATCAGTTTAGTTTCCCTTCTCTGTACTTTCTCCAGTTCCCCAATGTTCTTTTTGTGAATCGGTACCCAAAACTGAACTGCATATTCCAGATGAGGTGTTACTAATGATTTGTACCGGGGGAATATGATATCTCTCTCTGGAGTCTATACCTCTTTTAACCATTTCAATACCGTGCAATTTTACACCTTCCTGCCCAGGCCATTTTTCACGTTTCAGCGCTCTCACACTTTGAATGACAATTGTGCGGTCATACAACATTGTACCCAAACTAAAATTTTATCATTTTCTTCACACAACTAGAGCTTTCTTTTGGTGGTATTTAATCACCACTGGGGTTTTTATTTTTTGCTAAATTAACAAAAAAAGGCCAAAAATGTTGAAAAAAATACACGTTTTTCTTTGTTTCCGTTATAAAAATTTACAAATAAATAATTGTTCTTCATAAATTTAGGCCGAGATGTATTCTGCTACATGTCTTTGGTGAAAATAAGCCAAATTAGGATGTATTATTTAGTTTGTAGGAAAGTTATAGAGTTCACAAACTATAGTATAGATCTGATTATTGATCAATCCTGAAGTACTGACGGCCAATCTAATTTCTTGAGGTCTAAGAATGTCAGAATAGTACAGATGTCCCCCAAATGACCCCTTTTTGCAGAGTAGACAGTCCGACGTACTTCATAAGAGGCATGGCGAGTTTTTTGAAGTTGTATTTTTTTTGTCATAATTTTTCGGAAAATGAAAAAATTAAAAAAATTATTTTCACAATTTTTTTTTTACATACTGTCACCAGTGCAGTACAGCGTCATCATATAACTGGCATGGCAGTGAACAGGGACACTGACTGGTGACAGTATGAAAAAAAATATATATATTTTTTTTTTTTATTTTTTTTATTTTTTTTTATTATTTTTAATTTTTTATTACTTTTTTTTATTTTTTTTTAACATTTTTTTTTCATATTTTACTATGACCAAAGTAGTACAATGTTACCATAGTAACATTGTACTACTTTGGGGAAGTGATCAGTATTTTTTTTTTTTTTTTACACAATTTGCTTATAGCAAAGAAATACTTTGCTATAAGCAAGCATTTACCTGAATGAAATGGATTCATTCAGCTTTTTTTTTTTTTGTGCTTAGCTGAGATTTGGTCACAGCTAATCACATGACATGTGCATGTGATTAGCTGTGACCATTCACAGCTAGGCACTAGTATACAATGGATGGCATCATGAATGAAGCCATCCATTGTATACAACTGTCATGTGACCTGCTGTGATTGGTCACAGCAGGTCACATGGTACCTGCAACGGAGCCGGTACTCGGATCTGTCATCGGCCGTGTCCGAGGTACACGCCCGGTGACAGATCGAGCCGCTGCGCCACTCTGCATTAGCGCAAACGGCGCATGTGCGGGAGCACGCCAAATGGCGTGCACCCGGAGTGGAGAAGCAACTTTCAAGCCGCCAAACGGCCATTGGCCGGGCGGCAAATGGTTAATACAAGAGAGGACTTTGCTCGCTTTAGAAGCCGCAACTTGGCCATGCATGCCATTATTAAGCTTGTGATCTACCAGAACCCCCAGATCCTTCTCCACAATTGATTCCCCCAGTTGTACCCCCCTCTAGTATGTATGATACATGCATATTCTTAGCCCCCAAGTGCATAACCTTACATTTATCAACATTAAATCTCATTTACCACATAGTTGCCCAATTAAACAGTGCATTGAGGTCAGTTTGTAAGTTGAAGACATCCCATAAGGACTTCATCATTCAAGGATTATCATCTCTTTTGATAGCATGTTACGGATCTATTTACTTGTAACATCATCTTTTAAATTTTATCAAACAATTGGGTATTATATTGTATTTTTGTACATTAAAATTCAATGAAGTGTATTTTTTGCCAAAAACAGAAAAAAGTATGCCCAAATACCGTGTGACATTAAAATTTGAAACACCCACCATTCTATTTTCTAAGGCCTCCACTTTAAAAATATATAATGTTTTCTAGCAAAAAAATAATTTTTACATATAAACAAAAAGATTCAGAGAAGGTTTGCTCTTCAAGTGGTTAATCTAGCTGCAAAAAAGACCTTCCTAATGAGGGGCCTTAGAGTAAGGGGGACATTTTCTATGCCTATACTGAGGATTGCCATTTCAGGATTGGCTTTTGTAATACACCCTGTACCTTCAACAAAAAGCCTGAATCTCATGTTCCAATAACTCCTTTCATACAGGCATGACCATAACATATGTATTAATGAACCCATTTGGCCACATCCCCTCCAACATAAGTTATTGCTGGAAATGGAAAATGTAATTATTGTACAAGGTGTTATATACCATCTAAGATGTGAGAAGAGAAAACACCGGCGCCTTGTATATTTCCTAGGTGAATATTAAATTACAAACCCCTTAGCAGCTACCAAAAATGGTGAACCCCTACATAACACCTCAAATGTAAATATATAAAATTATATATATATATATACATTTTTTTTTTAACTATGTAAGATGTATTTTCTGATCCCCAGTAGCTATTGCATTAATATATATACAGTTATGTTTGATAGCTTGTCAAGGTGACACAGTAAATAGTAAAATGCACAATAAATGGCGAGAAAACTGCAACAAAATAATGCTCAAAGCCAACTAAAGTATGTGACATAATCAGTGCTCTGGGTGCAAAAACCACAATAAGCTGAACACAGGATGGGTGACACCAATCCTCCACCAGATCCCCCAAAGGTGTATTCTGACCTTGTAGTTTGACCCTCAATACAAAGATCAGACTCACATGAAGGACACAGAATCTCCAATTCTGCCAGATGGATTCAATCAGCACACAGCACAGCGGTCAGGATTTCACTCCCCTTCATGATCACTGGTTCACATAGGCTCTTAACCTCAAGTTCAACAAAAGAGAAGAACCTCCATAGTGCTCACTGATTATTTTACTTTATTGAAGGAGAAGTAGGCACAGAGCTCTTTTGGCTATATTCCTCTTGTGGATCACAGGAGGGCACTTAGTTCTGCTCTATTCTGACCCATATTCAGCTGACACCGGGATAAAATTCACTATTAGCTGACGTCACTCAGCCAGTCCAGACTCTGGAGGGGACCCGCAGGTACTTGACCACTGACAGCCTGAGCCAGTTGTTCCCACCCCCTGGTGACAATCACCAGCTCTCTGCTCACTGAAAACTGAGAACTGAGTGATCAGCAGTCTTTGATCACCCAGTACTCGGTCTCAGAGATGGCGGGTGATATCACTCCAGTGGGCGGACCAGACTAACAGAGGACAGCAGCTTCTCATCTGAGCTCAACGGGTTCATTTGCATATGAATAGGAGAGGCCTAGCTTCCAAAAACAATGCATGTAACTAAAATGTAACAATTCATGTATCTATGCTATAAAAGTCACCAAAAATAGCATTAACAACACAACAAGATGGACCTGCTTTATGCTTTATCTATCTCATGCGAGTGCAATAACACAGCAAACTTTTATCAGTAAATTCCTGTTTTTATTTTATTTACTACACTTTGAGGTTTTCTTTTGAAAAAAACTTCGTCTTATTTCTTTTCTCTTCCCAGCTATCTGATGTCCCTACTCTGCTGACGGTTCCGTATTATAAGGACTCTAGCTAATGATTGGTGCTAAGGGTTACTTGTGTCTGTTTAATTCCCCCATTGGGGTTCAATGAAATTTCTATATATTTATGTGATTTATTATTGGTAGATGAGTGCTTTTGCTCTGAATAATGATTACAACTATGCATGAGGTAACATCTGTCATTGCACTTGAGATGCACCATCCAATTAGGTAGTTTTGAGTGTGTGGATTGTGAATATTTTTTCTGTGACTTTTTTTTTTACACTTCCTTAATTCTTCCCTAGGTAAAAATGGCATTGTTTGTCCCATTCCCCTTCTCTGCTTATAACCTCCTGGGATATGTCACATGTCTCAGGAGGCTGAAAGACCAATCTCACTCTGCCACATAATTTTTTGCATGTGCACCGGGGATCCGGCAATGATTCTTCAGAAAGTCACAACTGGCTTCGAAATCCAAGATGGTGGCACCGTAAGCCCACAAGGAGGGATGAATTACATGCGGGAAGACAGAGCTGGAATCGTTAGGTCAGAAGCTACAGTTTTTGTTCCTTTTAGTATTTATTCCTCTGTAATGGTATAGCTATAAATAGTATTCTCAAGAATATTCTTCCTCTAAAAAAATGACGATTACTGTCAATGGCTTAAATTCTCTTGGGAGAGCACCTTCACCCCTAACAAGGGTGCTGTCAGAAGCTGAGCTAAATTTGGAAAGTTACTTATTTCATGCTAGGAAAGTAAATTACCACTACAGTATATGATAGGCCGTAACCCCCTGGCCTCTGCAAGACTGAAGAGGTTAATTCTGCATCTTGTGTCACTAGCAAGGGTCACAGCAGATGGGATAGATGGCTGTTGGGATACAGAGACTCATCAGCATCTCACCCCTGGGGAAGGTGATACACTGGGTCATCTGGGATTATGGTAGTACAGCTTGTAAATACAGTAAGTGGCTATATTTTTCAGTGCTGCTTCCTTAACCTCAACTTAGTTATGGTATCCTGTTCCCACTCTGCCGCCTTTCTCGTTGTCCTCAGCTCTGTCACTCAGTCTAACTTGCTCTGCAAATGACCTCCCCAAAATAGTACCTTGCCATAGCTTCAAGAGCATTACAAAACAGAGTTCCAGATATACATGCAGTATTTGCACAGACTGCCATGTTAACTAATGGGAAATTACTTTTCAAGAAGATGTAAACCCAATGACTAAAATTTCATATATGCTTTAACATATTCATATTCAAAAGTCATCTTCAATATTTTAAAATATTCAACATTGGTTAATAAAATAACTGGTGGTCTTGCCATGAAGGATCTTGTTTAGCCACTTCTTGTTTTGGGGTGACAACACTCTGTCACTGGCTACTGATTGTACTCTTAAATTGTCACCCTGACTCTGCTGGTGGAGACCCTAAGTGGTGTCCCTATGATCAGTGCACAGACATGTACCACTGTTTTTACTATCAGGAAGCCTGTCCTGAATAAATGCCATGCAGTCGCCAATTATGGAAATAAGAAGCATTTGTATGCAAAAAAAGTTAAAACTGTAACTTTTATCAAAATAACTGACCCTAGAGTGAGAAAAAGTGAGAACACTGGGGGAGATCATGCATGGGCAATAAAAATGGTCACCTAAATATTTTTCTGGGACAATGACCTCGGAAAAGCAAGCATATCAGAAAACTCAGAGATCCTAATCTGCATTCATGTACTAGGCCAGTAACTTAGAAAGTAGTGAAGTCAATGGATAGGCATTACAGCCAAGGAACTATCACTTCAGAAGTGGAGGTTAGCAAAGGCAGCCTCTGTACTAACTAAATCTTGCTATCTTCTTAAAGGTGATTTTGCAACATTCTAAACAACTGGCTAAAGACTAGGGATGAGCTTGGGTTCAGACAAAACCCAGAAGTCAGCTATCAGCTCCGGCCCAATAAGTGTTGGCCTGGCCATTCCCCATCCCACAGCTAAAGGGGAGGGGGTGCTCTTGACATCATTGACTTAATATGACATGTGGTTTGGTTAAATTACGGCTTCATAATTTTGTTAATATCCAGTGGATACCAATGGTATAACTGTGAGGTTTTCAAATAATAGTTAGGCAGCTTCTACATGCTGTAGGGTTACAACAGTCACTTTAGGCTGTGATGGGGATGGGTAGATTTAGACGTGCCACACCAACATGTTCAGATCCAAAGTAGAGTTAGTTACAACATAACTTTAAAAAAAAAAATAAAAAATATCCAACGTGTTTCGGGGACAAAACACCACCCGCCTCTATAAGTATAATGACTCAAGCAGGGGCGGACTGACCATTTGGAAACTCGGGCACTGCCCGAGGGCCCGGGGTCAATAGGAGGCCCCATGAGATGCCCCTGGTACCTTTTTCATAGGCTTTTTTTGAGTTTGGGCAAGGACACAGGGGCCCCATGATCCCCTATTGCCCGGGGGCCCCATGAGTTGTCAGTCCGCCCCTGGACTCAAATGACAATAACAACTACTAAACACTGAATTAGCAGAGCACTGTTCATCAGCTGGCTCAAGCAGCAAGTTTCTATCATCACTGGGGTCCACATAGTCTGTATCTTTGCTTCTGCTAGCCCTGATGAAGGGGGTGGTGTGTAGACGTTGAAACGTGTTGCCTTTTTTTGTGTTACACAAGTTATGGTTAACTAACACAATTTTGGACTCAACATTACAATGTGGTAATTCACTTCTAGATTTACGGTACCTATGCAAATCTTTTTGGCAGGCAAAAAAACTCCCAAATAAGTATTTCACCTGTATATTTGGCTGTTTACCTGGAGTTAAGCTTTAAATAATGTGATCAGATTTTGTGAAGAGTTAAAATTTCTTTGTTACCTATAAAAAGAAACAAAACAGCACAAACAGAAAAAAAAACACTTGAAGTGTTAAGTCGTGAATCCTTATATACCCGTGTGTTTCTACCTTTAGAAGCAGCAATAAAAAAAACAAGATGCTAGAAATTATCTGAGGAATAAAAATGTACATGATAAAACTCTTCATTCAAAACTAATTGTGAAGCATTTGCTGTCTTTTATTAAATTAGAGAGAAGATGAAATAAATATTTTATACTGGCGGCCACAAAGTGGGAAAATACCGCGTGTTTGGGATTTTAGTGCCCTCAGAGTGGAGAAATTTATCTGCAGCGAGCGGAAAATAGACAGCATGCATAAAATTCAGCAGATTCCCGCTAGTAAAATTATTTATCAACTTAACAAGGGAGGGACCTGGCTTGTGACAACAGGCCAGTGAGAGAAAATACATGCCTTTATATTTTACCTTTGGGTTACTGAGCCAATAAAAATGCCACCTGACAAGGCCCTCACATAAAAATGTCTTTGTAAATGAGCTGCATTGTTAGAGACACACAGGCCAATGTGCAATTTGGTAGCTGCAGACCCAAAGCCGCATAGACGTTTGCTGAGGTGCCACAGTTGGAACCAAACAAGGATGTCAATTCAATGCTTTTAACTAGGGGTATGTATGATTTACACAGGTTCTGGGGATGGCTGATGGGGAACAGGTAAGGTGTACTTCAGGTAATTGCCTCAGGCTGCCCCAAACCTTTGTAAATCATAGGAGAGCCTTGCTAAAGGGATGATTTGGTATGCTTACAACAAACCTACTCTTGGGCTTGTAATTTTGAATACCTCACAAAATGTAAACCCTAACTCTGGGCAAAACCAAACTTTTAACCACACTTCCCTCCTATCCCCTCTAACCCGTTCTCCTATTCTTTCCCCTCCTTGCCTGGTGAAGGCACATATACTCACATAAGCCCCTGATCCAGGTGTCTCATTGTCACTAGTTCCTGTGTGGGGAACCACTGATCTAGTGCTACAATGGTGGCCTGAGACCACAGGTCTTCATTGATGATGTTGTACCTCTCTCTTGTCTGAAAGGACCCTGCTGCCAGGCATCTAAAAGAAATTGTCCATATCTCACAGGCAGTGACATGGACAATCAAAGATGGAAACTTCTAGGAGTTAAAAAGCAAAGGAGAAGGCTTGGTGGCCTGAAACCACAGGTCCCCTGCCATCACCCTGTGATGAAGTTGTCCTCTTCTCTCTCCTGAAAGCACCTCTCAACCAGGCACCCTCTAGGAATTGTCCATATCTCACAGGCATGGACAACCGAAGAAGAATCTCTGCAGGAAGTAAACAGAAGAAAAGACTTGCTGTGGAATCACATCATTGCAGCTTCAGATAAGTTAAAAAGGGCATTATTTTTTTCACTACAGTGATCATTTAGAGTGGGATGGGAGGGGGACATTTTTATCCCAGAATTGGACTTTAAAGCATACTCCAACTTTCTGACCATGTTTCATGTTACACTCATATTTACGGTATGACATGAAACATTGTCACATTCCCCCACCTTCAAACTGACCCCCTCTTCACTTACCTGAATCACAGTGTTCTTCTTCCTATAGTGTCCTACTTTTTTAAATGTAGTGGAGCCACATACAGCTCCATCATCCATCCATTCACATAGATCTGTGAATGGGGTGACTATAAGTCCCATCTGTCTTATAAAATGGACCTAAAGATCATGACGTAGCTCAAATGCAGTGACATCATTACATTTGTAGTCCATTGTTAACTTCCCCCAGCCCCTTGAACAAGGTAAGATGAGCAGACAGCTAAATACAAAGATGGGATATGCTGTATGCATATGGGGAAACTGTTTTACCTGCCAGAAGATTTCTATTCCCACCCCGTGGACAGTGAAGGAGAAGCAGCAGACTAATGAGCTCTTTTCTTTGTCACTCTGCCCTGTCCTTCTAGCAGCATGCTCCTTGTCAGTGCATGAGCACTGCATATTAGTAACAAATTAAATCCACGTGAAAAATAAAACCAAAAAATCCCCTACCTAATGAACAGTTGCGGTCACTACAAGAATATAGTGCTCACAATAATATGAAATTAAGATTGTGACTGTGTTATATTCTGTCATTAAGATTGTGACTGTGTTATATTCATTATAAATGCATATTTTCATAAAAACAAACTCGTCAAAAATTAATAATAAAGTGTGACACTTTATTATGAATTTTTGATGTATTGTTTGTATGCACATATGTATTTATAATAGGTATAGCACAGTCACAATCATAATTTCATATTTGCATGAGCACTACAGCCTAATGTACTGGTTTCTTGTGCCGCTTTTCCCTCTCACAGTATAAGTCCTGCTTTATAGAGGATAGCAGGCGGTGGATGCCAGGTTTAACTTAGTTACTTGCATCCGTGCCATTCAAAAAAGAAAATTTATGACTAATTTCTAAAAACAAATATTTGTCTTTTATATCTGCCCAGAGTTCAGCTTTAAAATGAAAGCAATTTAAAGTGGTTGTAAAACTTTAAATATACCCAGAAGTGACTGGCCTTGGGTGGTACACAGGGGTAATTTACTAAAATTGGAGCGTACTAAATCTGGTAGAGCCGTGCGTAGAAATGTAGCACTACCCCCTAAGGAGTTGCTGAAGAACTGGGTCCCCCTAAAGTTCTGCAGAGCCAGACATCACACATTTTCCATTCAGACTTGCATCAAGAAACAGAAAACCAGTCCTTGAGCTTTGTCTTGAAGTTTTATTAGGGATGTAGGACTTGGACGGGGTAAGGGGTGTATGAATGCCCATGGGAATGGCAACTGAGGAAAAACACCCTGAACTATATTGCAGGTTCCAAATTCACAACTTCTCTTCAAGGAGAGCTCTCCAGCTTCTCTTGGTGTGCCACCTGAAACCCCACATAACTCCTCTTATTTACCCAGTTGTCTAGAGGAATCCCTGGGTAAGGGAGTCCAAAGCTTCTACTTAAAATGTAACAGTCTCAGGTGTAGAGCTAGTCAGGTTTCCCAACCAATTGCTCTCTCCCCTCTCTGGCCCAGGGGGTGTAGGAGTACCTTCCCTGCCACCAAGTGGTTCTCTCTCAGGGGGCCAGTGAAGTCCACAGCTTTTTTACCTTCACGGTACTTCTGCCTAGAGGCAAGCCCCCTCCAGCCTGGGCTCCTTACTAGGCTCCTGAATCTCAACCTCACTTCTCCATCTTCCATCCGCATTCTCCTCCTACTGAGTAGGCTCTCTTAATTTTAAGGGTTGTCCTGGCCCCTTTCCAACCTCCTGTTGGGGATTGGCCAGGTTCCCTGAAGAGTACAGGCCAACCACTCCTCAAATCCACCCACTGCTTCTAGGCCTTCCTCTAAAGCTCTAGAGCAGGGGAAATTCCAGAGAGGCTGGCCTGCAGAGCCTCTTGACGTGAACCACAATTTGACCCCACTCTGGCTATTACACCTGGGCTGCTGCTCAGTCCCTATCTAACCATTGGAGTCTAGCTCCCCCTAGCTACATAGGAGGGCAATACAGTAACCAATAAGCTTCCAGGTTTTATTATCAAAGCTTAATTGAACAAGCTGAAGTTACAAGCTGAGTGGCTACCATGCACAGCTACACCAGATAAGGGGTTCTCCAGTTTTAGTAAATTTCCCCCCTTTTGTCTCCAGGACAGAAGGTGAAGGTAAAATTTTCCAATACAACACACACATCCACTACACTATACAAAAAAAAAAAAAGTAGAGAAAATAAATATATTTTAAATAGCTTAAAAAAAATACAAATATGGTCTGACTTAGTGGAACATGGATTTGACCTGTGTCTTATACTTCATATATGTGATTTAACAATAATTTAGTTGTGCTTTTTTTTCCTTAGCGAAAAGAAACAATGGATGGCTAGTAGAAAGAATAAAGTGAGATACTGGCAATGAGATGGAATTGGAAGGTTACTATGTTCACGGGAACCTAAGTGTTAAAAGATACTCAAGCTGGGAGATCTGCATATAGAATACATCTGAACAGACAGCGTAGCATGGACCTGTTTTTGCATTATGTGTGAATTTCTCACTCCAATACCCTTCCATTAGGTAAACACACTGAGATCTTGCTTCAAACAAATCACACATTGCCATATTTAAATAATATGTCTTATCATCACAGGACAAATCAGAATTTGTTGTCCCCTTACTATCTATACTGTAGTTGACATTTACTCCCCTTTTTTTTTTACTTCTGGTATTTTTGACCTAGATTTCTAATTTAGTCGGAATAATTAACCATAAGTAAGTGATAACCAATTATTATCTATCAGTCTGAAGCACATGGATCACAATCAATCATTCTGCCAGATAAAAATCAGATTAAGCCTTCTGGCGGCTGATAAATGTGAGAACGCCCCCCTGAGATCTTGGTTTTAACTTATAAATGCAGATAGGTCAGGAACCAAACAGTCGTAATGGAAGACTATGAGAATATGGACAACCTAAAGAGGAATTTCACCCTCCTCCCCAATTTTTTTGTTTTTGGCACCCCCCGCTTATCTGATGCTGGTATGGTCACATTTCAACTACTCACCCACACAGAGGATCCAGCAGTGTCCTGGAGCCTCTGGGGCCCTGCACAGCCATGTTCATCTGTGACATCATTGTGAGGCTCCACCAGCTCTTCCAAGTTCTGGTGCAAGCTACTGATGATGAGCCACTAGGCCCACCTCCTCCTCTGTTAGCGAATGGGGTGACGTGCGGGGGCTCCTAATGCCTTTTGGGATATGCACATCACATATCTCAGGAGGCACCGGGGGCACTAATGTCATTAGCCTAGGCAAATTATGGAGAATGGGGGGGAAAGGGCGGATTGCATCCAATATTAAGAAAAAAGGAAAAAAATAATCCAATATACTGTATGTGCAGCAGAGGGTGGGATGCAGAGGATCCAAATCAGTTGAATGAGTGAAGATCCTCTTCACAGTTTATGTATAGCCAAGTCTCTCTATATATATATATATATATATATATATATATAAAATGGGTAATCCTCATTAGGTTATTTTTAGCTGTCTGTGCCACACTGGAGATATTTCCCTTCACCAGGACATAAAGAAGGGGAGAATCTCCTTAGCTGGGACATAATCAATGATAAAACTTGACGGGAGGTCTAACCTTTTCCCACTTTCCAAAATGTTTAAAAAAAATTCTTTACGTACATATTTATATTAATAATACTATTAAGCGGTAATACTTAACAACCTTCCTCTTTGCAAGTATTTACTATATGTGATGGGAGGCAGCTATATTTGTTTATTACATATGCAGGCTCTGCTTGCTGCTGAATAATAATGCAAAGTATTGTTGCTTCTATGGGCCAGAAGTAGAATCTCAACAATGTAGACGCTGACCACATATACATGGATTTGTTTTTTTTATTGATCAATCTGTTTATTTAATTAATCTGTTGGTGGAACCTAATGTTTAAGTCAGCAGCAATGGAAAGCTGGGGTGCATCAATCCAGCCATTTATAATAATAACAAATCAATCAGAAAACACTGGCTGCTCACCACAAATTACACAAATAATGCCTCTTCTTTTTTCTAAGTAATCAAATAATGCCAATACCAGTTATCTATTAAAAGAGAGCTCATCACAACCACCGGAATTTACCAATTCAAGTATTTTGATTTTCTATTTGAATTTGGGGGTAAAATAGTGTGCAGGAAACTATTGATGTTTTCCAGATTCAATACAAATATTGACATGATCAATTAAAAAAAGGAATAAGCCGATAAGTGTGAATAACATTAGCATGACCACAGACAGAACAATAAACAGGGGAATATCTTTCTGCAACTGAAAGTGCTGGGATTTGGCCAACAGTGCCTGTATGTTGGAGCACGTCCTTCTCAATGATCACTCCCTTCATTCCAAAATTTTCCAACAAGCCAGAAAAATGTTTTAAATAGAAATATGTTTGCAATTACAAACACTTATACTATCAAAAACAATAATTATCACCCATAAGATAACACTACAAAGCCCTATCAAATTGGGGACCAGGTTAGGTCATTTGTTGCCGCCTTGGCTGAGCTGATCTCAGAAGCGAAGAAATTGTAATCACGTTCAGTATTATAAAAGACCACTGAGGGCCTATAAACATGCTTCCTTTTTTACTTCAAATTATGTTGCATTAGAAATAAGGCCTGAGCAAAATATCTGAAAAAATCAGAAGATTTCAGCAAAATATTGCCATTTTGGTGAAACATATTGAAAGTTTTTTTGTTTTTTTTTGTTTTTAAATGAAGCTTTTTTGAACTAACCTGGGCCTGTTCTTGTGCAAAAATATGGATCCTAATCAGAACATTTCTTTTACAGAAAAAAAAAAAAGTGCAAAAATATATATAGGTAAAAAATAAATATAAGTGGCAGTACACAATAACAATTAATCACACGCAAAAAAGGAAAAAATAATTACAGCCTCAAAAAAAAGGCTATTTTTTTTTATTTCAAGCACATTTTGCATATACAGTTCAGTAAGCAAAATCAACAGTTTCAGAAAAAATGGTAATTTTGCGGTGAAACCAATTCACAGAAATTTCTCTATTCATCCCTAATTTTAAGTGAGAAGTTGAATTCCCTGTAATGTAGCTGGTTCTATAAAGCTCATGTGCATTACCATGTGTGAAGGTGTAATGGGCCCCAAATAAACCATTACATAACTTTATGATAATAAAATATTGAAATATGGAAGAGCAAATATTGAAAAAAA
This sequence comes from Staurois parvus, assembly GCF_062004578.1. Taxonomy (NCBI): domain Eukaryota; kingdom Metazoa; phylum Chordata; class Amphibia; order Anura; family Ranidae; genus Staurois; species Staurois parvus. Next base: position 4,082,877 of record NW_028318294.1, on the reverse strand, counting down.
AGTCAAAGTAAAAATAATGGATACTATAATAATTTAGAATCTACGGAAAATGTATTATAGTTTCCTATTAATAGACGTATTTAATAGGAAATACGTAGAGCAGTAAAAAGAGCAGTGCTGATACATTACTAATCAAATATAATTCCTTTACTGATGTGAAGCCAATAAAAGTAAGATGGCATGCTATGGATACTGCACTTTGCACTGAACTGTTGAATATTTTATTTACTAGGCCAGAACAAGTAACTTTTGCTGTACATTTTTTTTATCAAACCTTAAATGTTTTGTCTTAAATTTAATACATTGCTACTAATATAAATGGGTTGCTTTTATATATTGGAGTGTGGTGGACGGCTTTGTACATCAGTGTTAGGATTTTGAATGTGATCCGTTGCGCAATCGGAAGCCAGTGGAGGGATTGGCAGAGGGGGGTGGCGGAAACGGAGCGGTTGGAAAGGTGAATGAGTCTGGCTGCCGTATTCAGGATTGACTGAAGCGGGGATAGCCAGTGGCGAGGCAGGCCAGTGAGGAGGGAGTTGCAGTAATCGAGTCGTGATATGATGAGGGAGTGGATGAGCTGTTTAGTGGTTTCTGGGGTTAGGAACGTGCGGATTTTGGCCATGTTGCGGAGGTGGAGTCTGCACGAGCTTGTTAAAGATTGGACTTGGGGCTGGAAGGATAGGTTGGAGTCCAGAATGACACCAAGTACTCTGGCCTTTGATGGTGGAGTAGGGTCCCCTTTAAAATGGCTCCTCCCCCTAGGAGAAGACTGGGAGAATAGGCAGGTTCTAGTTGGGAGGTGAGCAGTCTGGGGAAGAAAGAGGCAACGCCATCTGCTGTTCTTCTGCTCTCCCCTTCCTAGGGGAGGGCAGGGTGCCCTGAGGTCCCCTATCATAGTTCTTGGAGACAGAAGAGAGAACCCTGGAGCTGGTTTACCTCTTCATTTCTCCCATCCTTAGCCATCAAGTTTGGGTGGAAGACAGCACTGGACTGGTGCTGCTGGAAGTTCCCTAGTGGCAAGTTACTGTGTGGAGGGTATAGAGGGAATTTTTTCCAATGGGTTTAAGCCCAATTGTAGGTGTTGAGTAATAGACTCCGTTGGGTTCTAGGGCTGCTACCTTTCTGAAAACAATGGAGGCGTTACTGCAGGGAACACTTGAGAAATAGGAGAGGAACGGCACAATCTGGTGCAGCTTTGCATAGAAACCAATCAGCTTCCAGGTTTTATTGTCGAAGCTTAATTTAACAAGCTAAAGTTAGAAGCTGATTGGTTGATTCCAGACCCTGCCGGTGACTGCTCTTGTCCCTGCGGTTACATGTTCTTCCTGGCCAAGGATGGCTTGGGTGATTGGAGAGGAGCGCCCAATGTCCCAAAAAAAGTCTCACTTGATGAACTTTATAGTTTATTGAAGATAAAAGTAAACAAGTAGAGCCAACGTGTTTCAGGGGAATTGCTAACCCCTTCTTCAGGGCTAGTATACAGAGAAAAAGATGGTAGTTTCTAAAAAAAAATAATTGCAATATGTTTTTAGAGACTAAATGAGGATTACACTGTATTTTGAAACTATATTTAACGACAAAATGTTTTCTTTGCACTTTATACAAATCTTATGGACCGGCTATGGGTTTTTACCATGCATCTTTCTCTCTGTATACTAGCCCCGAAGAAGGGAAGATGATTCCCCCTGCCACACATTGGCTCTGCTTGTTTACTTTTATCTTCAATAAATTATAACATTCATCAAATGAGACTTTTTTTGAACATTGGGCGCTCCTCTCCAATCACCCAAGCCATCCTTGGCCAGGAAGAACATGTAACTGCAGGTACAAGAGCAGTCACCGGCAGAGTCTGGAATCAACCAATCAGCTTCTAACTTCAGCTTGTTAAATTAAGCTTTGACAATAAAACCTGGGAGCTGATTGGTTTCTATGCAGAGCTGCACCAGATTGTGCACAATGCAGTTTTTGCTAGGGTTGTACGATACTGATGTCGGTATGGGTATTGATGACGATACTAAGGATTTGCACGAGTACTCATGCAAATGCTCTGATACCTGAAACCAATACCTTTATGGTACGATTAGATCCCATACAAAATGAATGCCTCAAATCGCACAGCAAATCGCAGAGCACCCGCAAGTGAATCGGGGCAAGAATCGCACCACATTCCTGTTCAAATCGGATTTGATTCTGCAGTGTGATTTGAGCTCATTAATTTTGAATGGGCTGTAATCGCACCATAAAGGTATTGGTTTCAGATATCGGAGTATTTGCACGAGTAAATGCTTAGTATAGGCACCGATATCGGCATCAGTGCAACTAAAACTTGGCTTTGCATAGAAAACAATCATCTTCCAGGTTTTAGGCTCCATGCACACTGGGTGTTTTACTAATGCTGGTAACGTTAGCTGTGTAAAGATTTTCAGTGTTTTATTAGCATTTAGTTGCGTTTTGTTGCGTTTGCGTTTTTTAGCGGTTTATTTTTACCAAAAAAATAATGTTTTGTGCTAAAAAAAAGTCCAAAAATGCCAGTTTGCTGTGTTTTACCGCGTTTTACTGCGTAAATGCATAAGAGCATTTTAAAACTCCTCTAGAAACCCACTAGTTCTGGCACCTGTCAAAAAACATTGATTACAGTCTATGTGTGTATGGACACATAGGATAACATGGTGGGGGATTTTACTAGCTGTAGAAAAAACCTCCAAAAGCCAAAAACAGCCGCTGTAAAAATGTCCCGTGTGCATGAGAACTTATTGTCAAAGCTTAATTGAACAAGCTAAAGTTACAAGTTAGAGGAAAAAAAATTTAAACTCCAAACACGGAAAGGTTTCTTCGCAGTAAGAGCTGTGAAAATGTGGAATAGATTCCCTCAAGAGTTGGTTCTGGCCAGCTCAGTGGATTTCTTTAAAAAAGGCCTGGATTGTTTCTTAGATACACAGAATTAGAGGCGGACTGATCATTGGAAACTCGGGCACTGCCCGAGGGCCCGGGGTCAGTAGGGAGCCCCATGAGATGCCCCTGGTACTTATTTCATAGTCTTTTTTGAGTTGTCAGTCCGCCCCTGCACAGAATATAACTGGATACTAACATTTATAGGAAAAGTTGATCCAGGGAATATCCGATTGCCTCTCGGGGGATCAGGAAGGAATATTTTTCCCAGCAGAGCAAATTGGATCATGCTTTGCTGGGTTTTTTTGCCTTCCTCTGGATCAACTGTGGGTATAGGATTATAACTTTTTTTTTTTTAATGGTTGAACTGGAAGGCCTTTTGTCTTGTTTCAGCCAGACTATGTAACTATATGTAACTATGTAACTAGAAGCTGATTGGCTACCAAGCACAGCCGCACCAGATGTTGCACCCTTCAGTTTTAATAAATCAACCCCATTCTGCTAAAGTCAATGGAAACGTTGCTCATGTAAATGGAATGCTCCAGTTTTAGTACATCTCTCCATATTGTATATATTTCATATGTCTAGATAGCTTTATTCTTGGAGTTAAGCTTTAAAAGGAAAAAACATTTTTTTCAAAATGTTACTTTATTCCTGAATTTAAAAAATAAGAAGAGCTGGAAAGATTTGGGCACACATTCATTGATCTCGTACAATAACACTGGGATGAGACTGCAGATGATGTTGAACTAAAGCCAGCACACGTTACATTAATTCTTTTATTGTTCCATGTATAACATTTTTTTTTACTTGTCTCTTTGTCAGATGCTGATTTATTGGGGGGATTTCAGCAATGCAATGCCTATATTTTGCTGTCTCAGAGGATAGGATTTCGATAGCAGCCAAAAACAATCCTATGTCACTTGCCAAAGATTAATAAAGTGCATATTACCAGATTACAATCCTCCAGACGCGAGTCTTTATTTAATAACATGGCTTCAGAAAAGAACAGGCATGTACAATAGTAACCCATAGAAACCACAGATCACATCCATAGTTCTAACTGCACTAAACTGCTAGGTCTTGTTGCTATTGGTTGTGTCACATTATTAAATCAGTCCCATGGCTGTTTGAGTACCAAGGGAATTCCACGAAGGCCGAATTTTATTACATTTCTAATAATATTCTCTGCATTGTATAAGGGAAGACAAATGTCAACCTTTCCATTGAATCTCCACTTTTGCAGCCAAATTGAGATAACACCTATTTTACATCTGTTACATGTTCCCATTAACATAGCATTACTGAAAAAGACCATTTGGAAACTCAGGCCCTGCCTGATGGCCCGGGGTCAGTAGGGGGCCCCATGAGATGCCCCTGGTACCTTTTTCATAGGCTTTTTTGAGTTTGGGCAAGGACACAGGGGCCCCATGATCCCCTATTGCCCAGGGGCCCCATGAGTTGTCAGTTCACCCCTGGCTCGAGGTTTTTTACATTCATGCATTCTCTCCTCTGGAGGAGCAGACTGACAGCCACTGCTCTCTGCTTCAAGAAGACCAAGAATTGAGTGATCAGTGGTCATATGATCGCTCAGTTGTTGGTCTCAGAGTTGCAGCCAGGGACGGACTGACAACTCATGGGGCCCCCGGGCAATAGGAGATCATGGGGCCCCTGTGTCCTTGCCCAAACTCAAAAAAGCCTATGAAAAGGGTACCAGGGATATCTCATGGGGCCCCCTACTGACCCCGGGCCCTCGGGCAGTGCAAGATTTTTTTTTCACTTCTCCTTAGGCCTTGTAAAAAATCTTTGAGGGTTAAACAGCAGAAAATAGTAGAAGGAAATAGAAATGAAAAATAGATTCCTTCTGTTTTTTTTGTGTATGAAATATTTGTGATCAGCTGTCAAAATACAAATGCTGCAGTGGAGATTGCTCCTTCCACACTGTGCAGCTTTTGGATGTAGGAATCCACATGAGTATGGGAAAAATCTATATGAATATGACCAGGGCTTTTTTTCAGCGGGGACACAGGGGAATGCAGTTCCGTCACTTCCGGTAATGAATGTATGTATTGGTAAGGGGTGCTGGGGTGTTTTGGTCTATCGATGCTTGTTGCTGAGGGATCACTGGGGGGGGGGGGATCTATTTTTGTGTGGCAGTCTGTTGTTGTTGGGGCAGTTTATTGTTGCAGGTGGGGGATGTATTGTTGATGGAAGGGATCTACTGTTGAGGGAATGGTCTATTGTTGCTGGCTTATGGAGAGTCTATTGATGCTGGGGGATCTGTTGTTGCTGCTGGGGGGTCTGTTGTTGGGGTGGTATTTTGTTGTGGGGGCCCATTTTTGCTAGGGGGATATATTGTTGTGGGGGGTCTATTGCTGCTGGCTGTGGGAGATCTATTTTACTGCTTTTCCTGTTGTCGTTAACAAATCCCATACAAATTAGCACCAAAAAACGATACTTGGCTCTGTATTCTCTAAAAGGAGTGGTACTGGGAAGTGGGTAGGAGGTTGAGCCAAGAGACGGTGCTTGGATGTGGGTAGGGGGGAGTAGACAAGAAGTGACTCAAAAGGGGGGAGTTCATGCACCTATTCTCTGAGAAAAAAAAAGCCCTGAATATGACCATATTTAATAGTGTCCCCCCTTTCTCATCTCAAAAAGAATGTATGGCTGTGTTCATTCAGATACTAAACCCTTGTACACACGATCAGAAAATCGCATGAAAAATACCGCTTTGGAAGCGATCGTGCAATAAATTGATCGTTAGTACACAGCTTTCATATGAAATTATTTGAAGGGACAAGCACGAAAAATTTATTCTTACGATACCAGATTGCATGATACCAGATTGTATGATTTTTGTTTCATTAGTACGATTTTAGTCTGAAAATACAAATACATTACATTACTTCTGAATTTTTATTCTGTCATACAAGAATTTTCATAACTTCCCAGATGGCAGAGAAATATATTTCCAATATATTTAGAAAAAAATTATATATGTGACATATATTTACAATATATTAGCCTATGCTAATATATTTTAACATGTATTCTAAAAAATGCAAATTTAAATATACTTTCTAAAGGCCTACATTTAAAAATAAATATTTTTAGATTTTTTTAACCTATAAAAAAGTAATTTTAACATATATTTTTACATATATTTGTAAATGCATGCCAAAAATGGAGATTACATGTATTTTCAAAGACATATACTGTATATTTGAATTTTAAAAAAAAAATACTTTTCATATATATTTTTTAATATAGAAAAAACGCATTTCAACATACAGAATATATATATTTATATATATATATATATATATATATATATATATATATTTGTTTTGTTTTTTTTATTAAATATATTGAATATGGCCAAAACTGTAGTATTTCAAATAAATGTCAATATATTAGGAAAGAATATTTTTAAAATATGTTTAAAATATATTTTTTTTCCACGTGGGTTTAGTAACCTCTTCTGTTTTGATTTGAAGCTACCATGCAAAAAAAAAAAAAAAACAGGCGATCATTTGTCCGATATTCTCATCATGTGTATGGGGCTTAAGAAGAGAACAGTGTACATAATGTGTGATGCTTGTTCTATGTGGTCACAGTACAAGCCCCAGTGATATCTTCCTCCCAATCTCCCAGAATGTTTTCTTTTCCTATTCAGTAGACAGCAGGGGCGAACTGACAACTCATGGGGCCCCCGGGCAATAGGGGATCATGGGACCCCTGTGTCCTTGCCCACACTCAAAAAAGCCTATAAAAAAGGTACCAGGGGCATTTCATGGGGCCCCCTACTGACCCCGGGCCCTCGGGCAGTGCCCGAGTGCTCGAATGGTCAGTCCGCCCCTGGTAGACAGCTGATCATTTTAACTCTTTCATCCCCACTCTATACAATAGATCTATGAGTTTGCATAAATGTTCTGATAAAAGTGTTCATTTCATCAACAGTATGAATAAATCTGATTTATCCTCTTGGTAAGTGTTTCTTCTCAGTCTGAGCTTTTAATAAATGTGAAGTCAAAGACCGAAGCAATCGTTTTAAATCACTTTCAGGCAGTTCCGCTGGCAGGGAGAATACAGTGCAAAGCACACTTTAGCCCAGACTACAAAACAAATAGTAGCGAGGGCCACTAGAGTATTGCTATGATACACAGGGACCCCTGACATTAGCAGTAAATCATCTCGATTGCACTGATTGTTATTGGTTATTTGATGTCGTGAAATCGATGTCCTGAAAAGAGAATTCCACAATCTTACCAATCTAAGTTCTAAAATTCTAAGATTACAATTTATTCCAGGTTGGGTTTGGCTTCCCTTCAAGGGTGGTGCTGTCTGGTGGCCACCATACAGAGAGGGTGAAGGACAAGGAGGAATGTCCCTCTGAAGCCTCCGTAGGTGTCATTAGGGGAGCTGTCTGGTTGGACGCTGCTGCCCTGGTTGACCTTCGCTGCCATCTTTGGTGTGGGTAATGCTGATAAATAGCACCGTCTCCCCTAAATTGGCATGCATTTTGCGAGTGGTCAGGTCAGAGACAGATCTTCCACTGGTTAGGGACAGACTAGGGACTGTCACTGTGTCTCTGGCTCTTCCTTAGTCCTCATGCACATTGGAAATTTTTACAGCGGCTGTTTTTGGCTTTTGACGTTTTTTTCTACAGCCAGTAAACCCCCCAGCATGTTATCCTATATGTCCATGTACCCATAGACTGCAATCAATGTTTTTTGGCAGGGACATTTTTTGGCTGGAAAAAAACAGGACTAGTGGGTTTCTAGAAGAGTTTTTTTAGCTGTAAAACGCTCTAACGCTGAAAAATGTGGCAAAACGCGATAAAACACGGTAATCCGCAGTAAATCGTGGCAAACCAGCGGCTTTGGACTTTTTTTTACTTAACAGAGATTTTTTTGGGTCAAAAAAACGCTAAAAAAGGCAAATGCAATAAAAGCAAAAAACCAAGGCAAAATGACGCTAAACGCTAGTACAAAAACACTAAAAAAAGCTGAAAAACTCATGTTTTTAACGTGACTTTACACAGCTAACGTGACCAGCGTTATTGAAATGCCCCGTGTGCATGGAGCCTTATTCAGGTGCCTAGTTGCCGGACTGTCTTCCAGCCACCTCCTCTGTTGGATCTGTCAGGTGTCATCAGGGTACATGGATAACCTTTGTAAAGTTCATTGTAAGTGTACCAGCCACTGCAGATGTGGGTTCAGTCCAGGGGTAGACTGACAACTCATGGGGCCCCCCGGGCAATAGGGGATCATGGGGCCCCTGTGTCCTTGCCCAAACTCAAAAAAGCCTATAAAAAAGGTACCAGGGGCATCTCATGGGGCCCCCTACTGACCCTGGGCCCTCGGGCAGCGCCCAAGTTTCCAAATGGTCAGTCCGCCCCTGGTTCAGTCCCTGTTGATCCTTCTCAATACCTTCACATTAATACACCTTGACACAACGCTCAGTCTCTTACCTACAAGCATTGAGCACAGACTCCTACCTACATTCTTATATTTTGTCTTTCCTGGTTCCTCCCCCAATCAAAATTCTAATGAAATGTTTAAATAAAATCATTCCATTCTCACTATATACCTTATTTTAAACCCAGTGACATCATCACCAGATCTATGTGCTTCTCTATGCAATGCAGGAAGCTCATCAAGAGCCCTCAGATTGATGCAAGCAGGGGTTGGCCCTCACTGATGAGAAGGGTTATGCAAACATCAAAATGCCTATTTGCATCCATTCAGAAAATGCAAAGTGTTCTCTCACTCCTGCCAAGCGTCTGATCTCCTGCCAGGCTCAGGACCAGGAGCAAGTGGAGATCTCTGGAGAACCATTGTCTGCTTTAGTGATTTCCAGCTTCCAGGGGCATTGGCCAGGTATGGTATAAGGCTAGATTAATATAACTATGAAATATCCATACCTGGAATTCTTCTTAACCACTTCAATATTAATACCCCCTTCCTGCCCTGTACCAATTTTAATTGTCACACTTTGAATGACAATTGTGCAGTCATGCAACACTGTACCCATAAAAAGCTTTTATCATTTCACACAAATAAAGCTTTCTTTTGGTGGTATTTATTCACCGCGTAGTTTTCATTTTTTGCTAAACAAAAAAACCCCAGAAACTTTTTGAAAAAAAAGTGTTTTTCTTCGTTTCTGTATTGTGCTACATTTCTTTGGTGAAAATACCCCAAATTAGTGTATATTATTTAGTCTGTAGGAAAGTTATACAGTCCACAAACCACGGTATACAGCTGACAATCAATCGATCCTGATGTACTGAGGGCCCATCTCATTTCTTGAGGCTCGAAAATGCCAGGATAGTACAAATACCTCCCAAATTACTCATTTTTGGAAAATAGACAGTCCAAGGTATTTAGTAAGAGACATTGTGAGTTTTTTTGGAGGTTGTCATTTTTTATTACAATTTTTTGGGAAAATGTAGTAATGTAAAAAAAAAAAATCACAATTTTTTTTTTACACATTGTCTGACTGGTGACAGTATGTGAAAATAATAATAATAATAATAATAATAATAATAATAATAATAATAATAACAATAATAATAATGTAATTTGTATTTTTTTTCTCATTTGTCTATTCTTTTTTTATTTTTTTATTACATTATTATTTTTACAATTTTTTTTTCAACACACTGTGACCAAAGCAATACAGTGTTATCATAGTAACATTGAACTACTCTGGGCAAGTGATCAGGATTTTTTTTTACACAATATGATTACTAATACCAATATATGTCATTGATATTTGCTATCTTTGTTACTGAATGAAAATGATTCCTTCAGTCTTTTGTTGTGATTAGCTGTGATTAGGCAAAGCTGATCACATGATACCGATGGGCTGTGATTGGCCCTGTCTGTACCATGTGACTGCTTTGACCAATCACAGCTAACAACACAATTGTATACAATGGATGGCATGACAGGAAGCCATCCATTGTATGCAATTGTTATGTGATCTGCTATAATTGGTCACAGCGGTCACATGACACTGGCACCGGGCAGAAGGTCATATGACACCCAGTCAGAAGAAGTGTCCTGCCCAGCCCATAGCAGATTGACGACCAGGCGGGGCATTTGACTGGAAGGTGTTAAAGGACCGATAACATGAAAAAATATTGGGGCTGATTTACTAAAACTGGTGCTCTCAGAATTTGCTGCAGCTGTGCATGGTAGCCAATCTGCTTCTGACTTCAGCTTTTTCAGTTAAGTGTTGACAATAAGTCCTCATGCACACTGGATGTTTTTACAGCGGCTGTTTTTGGCTTTTGACATTTTTTTCTACAGCCAGTAAACCCCCCAGCATGTTATCCTATGTGTCCATGCACACATAGACTGGAATCAGCATTTTTAGGCTGGAAAAAAAAAGGACTAGTGGGTTTCTAGAGGAGTTTTTTTAGGTGTAAAAACGCTGTAATGATGAAAAACGTGGCAAAATGTGGTTAAACGCGGTAAACTGTGGTAAATCGCGGCAAACTCAGTAAAGCGCGGCAAAAAAACCTCCAATAACCGCTAAAAAAAAGGTGGCAAAACACCGCTAAACACTAATACAAAAATGCTAAAAAACGCTGAAAAACTCTTGCTTTTAACGTGACTTTACACAGCTAATGTGACCAGCGTATTGATTTCTCTGCAGAATTGCACCAGATTTTTCACTCTCCAACTTTAGTAAATCAACCCCAATGCATTTTAATAACCATATGGGTAATACATATAATGATAGTACTAGGAATATGGATTCTTTTTTATTTCACATCTCAATTATATTAATTTATCTACATTTCTATGCAGACCAAGTGGATCAGGATGAGAAAAACTATAAGGGCTCATGTACACTGCAGCTGATAAACTCACGTTTAGGAGCTGTTCAGCATTTTTTTCAGCAGCCCCTGAACTCTCCCTAATGTTTTCCTATGTGTCCATGTACACATCTTCGTTTACAGTCGTTTACAGGCATTTGAGTTTACAGTCTTTTTTTTTAACGCAGAAAACTTGCGTTCAGCAGTCAATTTTATCAGCGTTTCAAACGCAAAATGCTTGTAAACGTGGCAATTTGCGTTTATAATCGTTTGCATTTGAAACATTTTTTAAACTCTTCCAGTTCCCGATGCTGTTCTGAGCCTTTTTTCATCATGAAAAATGCATGCAAAGCGTTTTTAAGGTACTCAGATGGATAAAACACTGAATACAGGATGTTCCTACCAAGCTTGTCACACATTGTAATGACCAATTCACACCTCAGACCTCTCCCACCCTTGGAAACAAAAGATATGTTAATGACCATTCACACCTCAAATTCCTCATGAAGACCCCCTGCCAGGTGGCCTTAATGACTCCCTCCACCAGACACCTTTCCCACCCTTGGAAACAAAAGAAATGTTAATGAGCAACTCACACCTAAGCAAATCTCAACACATACTGCTCTCTCTGCTTCTACTCTCTGTATTTCTCTAAAACAGTCTGAAATAGTTAATAATTTACCACTTTTCAGTGCATTCTTGGCATTTGGGAGGTTCTCCTTTGCTTATCGTTAAAAAACGCTTCTAAACGCAAACTCACATAAATGCACATAAACGCGTTATGCAAACGCAGCTAAACAGACATTTTTTAACCTACGTTTTCCAGCAGTCAGTTTCCCTCGTTCAGAAATGTCCCGTCTACATGGGGCCTAACACTGTTGGAGATGCTTACAATGCTCACTTTTTATTCTCAGGGTTTAAATCTGAAATAAAGTGCTCTAATTGCTCAAACTCCCCTGGAAATGTGATAGTTTGTCCCACCCCCTAGGACTGTCACTTTTGTTGGTCAGTTGGGTCTTCAATGATGAGCAAAGTATAAATAAACAGTGAAAAGCATACATTAGTGTAAAATTTAAAAAAAGGAGTCATAACCTGAATACTATTATCATATGTATTACCCACATCCAGTTACCAGACTACAATATTTCAATGATAGTGGTTCTTTGAAGAAAATTGATCACAAAAAGATCTTTCTTAGACGTCTCCAGAAAAATCGATTTGTACAGCTGGAATTGTTGGCTGGTTTCCATTGAACAAATGATCTTTTTTCATATCTGTTTTTAACATCTTAGGATAACTGAATGTTCATACATAATACACATGTGCATTTTATATACCTGGAAGCAGGGGCGGACTGACCATTTGGAAACTCGGGCACTGCCCGAGGGCCCGGGGTCAGTAAGGGCCCCATGAGATGCCCTTGGTACCTTCTTCATAGGCTTTTTTGAGTTTGGGCAAGGACACAGGGGCCCCATGATCCCCTATTGCCCGGGGGCCCCATGAGTTGTCAGTCCGCCCCTGCCTGGAAGTTTTATTTTGGTATTTTTGGTACCATCCTTACCAAATGATCTTAAAGTGGAATTTCAGTCAAAGTCAAACTAAGGCTATACACTCACCAGCCACTTTATTAGGTACCTTGCTAGTTCCGGGTTGGACCCCCTTTTGCCTTCAGAACTGCTTTAATTCTTCATGGCATAGCTTCTACAAGATGTTGGAAACATTGCTCAGAGATTTTGGTCCATATTTATATGATAGCATGCCTTTCTAGCATCTCGTCTGCCCATTCTCCTCTGACCTCCGACATCAACAAGGCATTTTTGTCCACACAACTGCCACTCACTGGATAATTCCTCTTTTTTGGACCATTCTCTGTAAACCCTAAAGATAGTTGTGCGTGAAAATTCCAATAGATCAGCAGATTTTGAAATACTCAAACCAGTCCACCTGGCACCAACAACCATGTTACGTTCAAAGTCACTTAAATCCCCTTTCTTCCCCATTCTGATGCTCAGTTTGAACTTCAGCAAGCTGTCTTCACCACGTCTAGATGCCGAAATGCATTGAGCTGCTGCCATGTGATTGGTTGATTAGCAATTTGTGTTACCAAGCAATTAAACAGGTGTACCTATTAAAGTGGCCAGTGAGTGTATCTACTCCCACGTCCATTCTAAAACTATTCTATCTACCCTGTAAAAGGAAGGATGCCCATACTTATCTATTCTAAAGCCACTCTGGTCTGTTCACATGATTGGGTCCCAGCACCTGCTTCAGTATAGAGCAACCTTTCTCAACCAGGGTGCCCAGGCACCCTGGTGTGCCTTCAGGCTTCTTCAGGGGTGCCTTGGCAAAATGCCCCCAAAAAATTGTACACCAGCCAGCAGGTGGATCAATCCTTCCTTTTAGTACACAAAGTTACAGGTTGTCATGGTGCACTTTTATGACCTTCTAGCTGCCTGCACCCTAACAACCAATAACATCATCAGTTGATAAGGAGGACATGGAATGCATGGACATTATCCTTGTTTGCCCCTCTCTGTCAGCACTGGGGTCACACTAGCAGACTTAGGGAGAGAAACCGAGAGACACATTGGCATACTAGTTGGTACCAGTATGCAAAGGTGTATTTGCTTTGGAAGAATAAATCACCTCTAACATTGGGTGTACTGGATGGGTGTAGAATAGTTTTTTACATTTTAGAATGGGGTGCCTTGAGATTGTGCAGAATTTTAAAGGGTGCCTTGACTGCAAAAAGGTTGAGAAACACTGGTATAGAAGAGAGGCAATGACAATAGATGTAGAGATTAGGCGGTGATGTCACTCATACTGTAGACTTACTATGGGGCAGCCATTGTTGGCTGTTCCTCCTGTACACTGAAGCCGTTGTTGAGACCCGAGCATGCGATTGACCCGTAGTGTCTTCAGAATAGGTAAGTAAGGGCATCTTTCCTTTTACAGGGCAGATAGAATAGTGTTAGAATGGGGTTGGAAGTAGATTTGCCTTAGATAGAATTTGACTGGAATGACACTTTAATCATTTATACGAAATATCATTTAAACCTGCTCTTTGCCCATGCAAAATTGATCCAGGGAATATCTTATTGCCTTGGGGTATCAGAAAGGATGTTTTTCCCCTGTAGAAAGCAAATTGGACCATGCTTTATAAGGGTTTTTATGTCTTCCTTTGGGTCCCCTGTGGGTATAGGGTTCTGTTAATGGAGGTTTTCTGTTACTGGTTGAACTTGATGGACTAGAGAACTTTAAAGTGGAAGAAAACGTTAACTCTAAGTATTCCTATAAATGACCCCTTCTCTCTCCAGCTAGCTATCCTCTATCCCCTGTGTATAAGATTTGTGTACTTACTTGTTTTTATTCTGGTCCAGTCTGATCTTGTGATCCTGCAGCTCCAGCTTCCCAATGTAAGTAAGCTGGAGAGAGGAGGGAGCACCAACAACAGTTGGGCCATGGGAGCCTATGGGGGATGTCCAGGAATTCACAGCTGTTGTCAAGTGCTCCCTTACACAGGGGAGCAGGAACTGCTGAATAACATGATTGGACTGGATTAAAAAAAGGTAGGTACCAGGGGCGGACTGACAACTCATGGGGCCCCTGGGCAATAGGGGATCATGGGGCCCCTGTGTCCTTGCCCACACTCAAAAAAGCCTATAAAAAAGGTACAAGGGGCATTTCATGGGGCCCCCTACTGACCCGGGCCCTCAGGCAGTGCCCAAGTGCTCGAATGGTCAGTCTGCCCCTGGTAGGTACACAGGGTATGTAGGATAGGTAGGAGGGGAACTATTTAAAGTGGAGCTCCACCCAAAAGGGGAAGATCCGCTTTAAACCTTTGTCCCCCGCTCCCCATTAGGATTTGCACCTTTGGGAAGAGGGTACCCGAATTTGACAGGTACCTGCTCCCACTTCCACTTCTAATGCCTAGGCGATCAGAAGCGGAAGTTGTCCTCCCCCCTCCCTCTCCGTAGTCTTCGTGACAGGTCCCAGAAGACTACGGGGCCATTCACAAAGCGCAGAGCTTCTTGCACATGTGCAGTGGGCACCCAGCTGTGAAGCCGCAAGCTGTCACAGCCGGGTGCCCACACTGAATATGCTGGCACCAGGGAGAGAAGATGGCTGGTGAAATCAGCTGTGGTGAGGACACCGCTGGACCAAGGGTCAGGTAAGTGTCTGTATTTTAAAAGTCAGCAGCTACAAAAAGCTGCTGACTTTATTTTCTTTTTTTCAGGTGGAACTCCACTTTAAGAATAGTCAGTGTGTACTACTGCCTTTATTACCATTTTAAGTTAAAGTATAACTAAGCCTTGGTTCACACCGGTGTGGCTTGTGACAGTTTCAAATCGCATGACAAGTCACACCCTATTGGCAATGGAACCTTTCAAACCTGTGTGACATTGACTTTGAGGTGCCGAACTGGTTTGAAAAACGGTTCCTGCGCCATTTTTTTGCGATTTCAGGTCCAACTTGCATAGACATCTGTGCATGAAGTTACACAGATTTCTGCCAAGTCGTACCTGAATTCACATTGACATGCAACTTTGAAATCGTGCGACTTCATCTGAATTTGCACAATTTCAAAGTCAGCTCTAGTGTGAACCAGGGCTAAAAGTGAAACCTTTTTGGACAGAGTGGAGATGGATTTTTTTTTCTCTCTGTACCCCCCATTAGGAGAATCACCCTCTCTTTTTGCCCTATTTACCATTATCATTGAACTTGAAAGTAAAATAAATAAATAGAAAAAAAATTGGGTTGCCCTCAGAAAAGTAAAAAAGGGGAAATCTTCCAATGGGGCACTAGTTCTGGTGACCTGGGGACCCCAAGGGATTGCTGTCCTCTCAGCTCCTGTTTTGCCTATGAGACAGGAAATGAAGGTAAATCTTCCCAATGGGACACAGATGGCAAAAAAAAACTTACAGGGTCTAATAACCTCTCTTACATTATCCAAAATGAAAAAAAAAAACAAGTTTTGGCATAGTTCTACTTTAAAACTTACACAAGGCTGAGGACTTGTGTCAGGGGGTACCACAAGTTTTTTTTTTTGCTTTAAAAAATTTAGTTTTTTTAGCATGATCTCTTTCAACTACAGTAGTCATTAATAAAACTTATTTCTCTAAGATAGCCAGTTACCATGTTTATGCTCTTAGTGGCCTACTCAAAAACGACATGTTTGGGTTCAGGGGGTGCAGGAGGCAATAAAAACTTGACAGATGTTCTAACTACTCTATCTAAAACTAGAAAAAATGGGTTTGGAGAGAAATACACTAACTCATCACAAGGTAGATATACTACTGTTTGCTGTATATACAGATATTTCCCATGGAATTCAACATTGTATAATTACATCTTACACTCCACCTCCATTTATAATGTACTGTACATGTATATGTATGTAATATATATGTATATTATATATACATGTATAATGTTCTGTACATATACTGTAGATGAAGGTCCTTAATTTCATTTTACCTTCTCAGCACTTTCCAAAGTGACTAGGCTGTTTATAGACAAGACGTTATGACATCAGAACACATCAAATGTCAAAGTTCTGCAGATGTTTATCAATTTCCCAATCTCTGACCAGAGACCTATCTCTTCACCCTTACCTGTCAGTCATCCCCCATGGATGAAATCTGATTTATCTCCCAATGGTAATTCTACACAGAAAACAGTGACTGGAAAGCCAGTTCTTCCAGGAAACATTCATTAACCCTCTCCAACTCTCGCACTAAGACTGGCAGGATAAGAAATGTAGCCCTACCACTAAAGTGACTATAATGGCTTCCAAACCTCCTCCATCTTTAAAAGAAACCTGTGATCAAAGAAATATGGCAGCACATGTTGCAGCTAATCTTGTGTTCCTGGAGAACCCTCAGTTCCACAAAAAAATGTTTTCAATTGCAAGATCCCTGATGAGTATTGGGACACCCCATATGGAAGAAAAATATATTTGAAATATATTTTAAAAATATTCTTGCCAAATATATTGATATATATTTGAAATACTACAATTTTGGTCATATTCAATATATTTCAATATATACAATATATATATATACTGCATGTTGAAATACATTTTTTTATATATTACAAAATGTGTGAAAAATATTTTTAAAAATATATTTTTTTAAATATATTCTTCAGATCTTTTTTAACATATAAAAATGTCATTTTAACATATATGTTCACATATATTTATAAATACATTCCAAAAAAGTAGATTTGTATTTTTAAAGACATACAGTATATTTGAAAATTTACTTTTACTAATATGTTTCATAAATTTTGTAATAAACACACGCATTTCAACATACAGTGTGTATATATATATATATATATATATATATATATATATATTGAATATGGCCAAAATTGTAGTATTTCAAAAATATGTCAATATATTTGGGAAGAATATTTTTAAAATATATTTCAAATGTGGGACCTCTTTTAATGTATTGGGCTCTATAACATTTAGCTACTGTATGCAACTGTATATTTTAGCAAGAGGAACTCAGCAGGAACTGGCAGTGGATGAGAGATCACCCAAGTTTCTAAAACAAGGATGAAGGAATCTTGGCATATGGTAAACTAGTAAAGAGGTCCACTGGACCCTTACTGGTTCATTCCAGGAGACCTGCTCCATTCCATAGAACTCTCACCGCAGTGTAAACATGACTCATTGGGGATGCAAACTTTACTACTGTGTCATCAAGTAAAATATCCCTAAAAAAGTGTACCTGTGAAAGACGATTCAAAATATGCGTCTTCCTGTCCTGCCCTGACACTGGGCCATTCAAGAAAAATCTTCTTCTGAAATCCTTAAGGAAACTGTTACTTCTGGAAGTGTTGATCTTCTGCCTGCTCCTGCAGCTCTTATTGGTTCCTCTCTCTGACTTTCTATCATTGCAGAATAGGGTAGTGACATGGAGACCAGCAGAAGGAACCACTGAGAGATGCTAGGGACCCAGGAGGCTGACATTCCCAGAAATGTTGGGTTCCTCAAGGATTTTAGCAGAAGATATCTACTGATTGGAGCAGTGTTCGGGCAAGCAGTACCGATAGCCTTTTTTAACAGGTACACTCTTTTAAGCTTTTTTAGTTTATGACAAGTTGTTTTCTTCCTTATTGAATTTCTCTTTCTTCCTTATTCTTCCTAAGTGAGCTGCTGCAGGTTCTTCAGTGCAGGGCTGAACTTGTAATGGCTCAAAAGGCCCACTTTACCAGTTAAGGAAAGAACAAACAGGCGCACAGGCCTAGTGCATTACCATAAAAAATGTTTAATAAGAAATAAAGTAGGTGTTGTACTCACAAATGACAATAAAGTCAAGGTACGTCATAAAAGAACAGCTGGGTCAACCCCGCGCTGAGTAACAGCCCACAATAGGGAGTGTAGACATCCAATAGGCTGATGCATTTTGAGGATTTGCCTCTTCCTCAGGGCTCTGAGGAATCAGCCATTTGCAGCAAATAGCGATGTATGCAGATTTTTCAATACAATTTCAGGTTTGGGGGAACAGATTTGCTTATCCCTATTCTGAACAACCTATGACTGCTGCAGACCATCAGTTTATAGAGAAAATACACAGAGGCATCGGTAAGTCACAGCTAAACTGATTTATTAATGCCCAACTTTGGGCAAAAAAAAATTTCCCATGCAGTAGGACTGTGCTCACACTATAAGGGGTTAACTGCTGATTTTGTCCAGGGGCAATGAAAAAGTTTATACTCACCCAATCCTCCATCCCAGTGACAAACAGCACTCCCCCTCAATCCAGTGGTGGACTGTTCCTGAAATCCTTAGGTCCAGAGCAGGTCTATAGGCTTGATGACATCAGGAACAGTCCACTGCTCAAGACTGCTAGACTACGCGGGTAAACAGGAGCAGTAGGGACTGGTCTTGTGTGGGATGGATTGGCGGATCAGGTAAGTATATCTCCTTTCTCCTGCCTCCTAGACAAAATCAACCAATTAACCCTTGCAGTGCAGGCACAGCCCCACTGTATGGGAAAATTTTTATTTTTCCCAGAGCTGGGCTTTAAATGGCATATTGTATTTTATTTTTTAAATTATTATGATCACAACTAAAAAATACTAATTATTATTTTTTTTTTTTTCAGTTTAGGCTCCTTTTCATGTGTGTAGCAGGCTGTCCAGAACTGTACAAAAAAAGAGAACTCAATAGCTCAAGATCAAATTTTGTCAGAGAACTGTATGGGGTTCATTTATCAGAGTAGAGGCTGTTCATACTGCAAAAAGAACATTCAGTTACAGCAAACTCAGTTGTGTTCACTTACTCCATCACAAGAAACAAAATGATGTGCAAGGGAAATGAAAAAGCATGGGTTTTACGTTCTCTTAATTGTCCAGCTGAAGTGAACACTGCTCCATCCTATTCACTAAACTAAGTGAATGGCCTTACTCTTTTAGTAAATCAACCTAATTTAGTCTTCCACACAAGACCACATTTCATGCATTTAATTAGCACTGCAGTAATTAGAAGTGCCTGGCTCAGAAGAGGCCTTTGTCACATCTGTTGGGGAGGATCCCATCCTCAGATTGTCATGTGCTCTAATATTATGGCACTGTTGTGGTTTTTGCTCAGCAGCCAACAGAAGTATTTTATCTAATTACCGCCCTATACTGACCATTCACACATAAGTGTCATTTCACTCTGCTGCATCAGAGTACAACTGCACTTGTTCCTTGAACAGTCTATTTGCCTTTAGTAAATCAACCCCTGCTATCTGAACGCACCAGTACCTGGTATGATATTGTTTTTATATGAATTCATTATTGCCTTGATGTATATTTTTCTCCACATATACATGCAGACCAAGCTGTCCAGCAAAATTACAGCGGCAAGTTTTGGGACATAATAAAAAGGGTGTTTGAGCAGCTACAAAAGAAAAAAAAAACAAAATAAATAAAAGCATATGAATAATATGAATAAAGGGTAACTGTTTTAATTAGCATGTGAAGTAAAATATTGCATATACATAAATTCATGTGAAATAAAATAGGAAGAAATAAACTGAATACTGTCATTAAATATATTGACGGCATACAAACAGCGGAGTGCAATATTTTCACATGAGTGGTGCCCTAAGAATGTCTGAAAAACAGAAGCAAGTGCCTTGATGTATATTTTTATCCACATATACATGCAGACCAAGCTGTCCAACAAAATTACAGCGGCAAGTGTTGGGACATAATAAAAGGGGTGTTTGAGCAGCTACAAAAAAAATAAATAAATAAATAAAAGCATATGAATAAAGGGTAACTGTTTTAATTAGCATGTGTAGTGAAATACTGCATATACATAAATTTGTGTGAAATAAAATAGGAAGAAAGAAACTGAATACTGTCACTAAATATATTGACGGCATACAAATAGCAGAGTGCAATATTTTCACAAGTGGTGCCCTGAGAATGTCTGAAAAACAGAAGCAATTTCCTTGATGTATATTTTTCTCCACATATACATGCAGACCAAGCTGTCCAACAAAATTACAGCTGCAAGTGTTGGGACATAATAAAAGGGGTGTTTGAGCAGCTACAAAAGAAAAAAAAAATAAATAAATAAATAAAAGCATATGAATAATATGAATAAAGGGTAACTGTTTTAATTAGCAAAATACTGAAATTAGTGAAATACTGCATATACATAAATTTGTGTGAAATAAAATAGGAAGAAATAAACTGAATACTGTCACTAAATATATTGACGGCATACAAATAGCAGAGTGCAATATTTTCACATGAGTGGTGCCCTGAGAATGTCTGAAAAACAGAAGCAATTGCCTTGATGTATATTTTTCTCCACATATACATGGAGACCAAGCTGTCCAGCAAAATTACAGCGGCAAGTGTTGGGACATAATAAAAGGGGTGTTTGAGCAGCTACAAAAGAAAAAAAAAGCATATGCATAATATGAATATAGGGTAACTGTTTTAATTAGCATGTGTAGTAAAATATTGCATATACATAAATTCATGTGAAATAAAATAGGAAGAAATAAACTGAATACTGTCATTAAATATATTGACGGCATACAAATAGCAGAGTGCAATATTTTCACATGAGTGGTGCCCTAAAAACATCTAAAAAACAGACGCAATTGCCTTGATGTATATTTTTCTCCACATATACATGCAGACCAAGCTGTCCAGCAAAATGTAAGTAGCAAGTGTTGGGACATAATAAAAGGGGTGTTTGAGCAGCTACAAAAAAATAAATAAATAAATAAATAAAAGCATATGAATATTATGAATAAAGGGTAAGTGTTTTAATTAGCATGTGTAGTAAAATACTGCATATTCATAAATTCGAGTGAAATAAAATAGAAAGAAATAAACTGAATACTGTCATTAAATATATTGACAGCATACAAATAGCAGAGTGCAATATTTTCACATGAGTGGTGCCCTACAAATGTCTGAAAAACAGAAGCAATTTAAATTTAAAAGGCAATAAAGTTGGGGTCTGATTTTTTTTAAAAACATAGTTTTACTTATCTATTAATCCTGTGTTCATTGGAAATCCAATGCCCAATCAGATTCAGGAGAATAAAAAAAAAAACTATGCCTCTGAACCATCTGGGTGTTTGACGAAAACACATTTTTTGCCATTGTTTTACACTGGGTGAAATTTTTACATCAACATTAGTAGATCAGTAACCTTCACAATTGCCAGGCTGCACCAATGTCAAAAAAGTCACCTATGTAGCAGATGTTTATATCTGCTTATTACGCTAAGTAAAAAGTA
This sequence comes from Staurois parvus, assembly GCF_062004578.1. Lineage (NCBI taxonomy): Eukaryota > Metazoa > Chordata > Amphibia > Anura > Ranidae > Staurois > Staurois parvus. Next base: position 4,061,386 of record NW_028318294.1, on the reverse strand, counting down.
ATAAAAATCCATAGGATTATTATTATTTATTTTGATTCCTATTATCATATGCATTTTTTTGTTACCTGTGATTATTTATGTTGTCTTTGTTTATAAAAAAACTGTTGTAAGCTTTATCTTAACGTGCTTAAGGCTTACTTTTTAGTGGTGGCCCATTGCCTACAGTAAATAAAATAAACTTAAAAAAAAACAAGAAAAATAATCTCCATAACACCATGATAATATGATAATATTCAGTATTTTTTTGTGCTCTGACACTGTGTAGCATAAACCAAAAAAAAAAAAAAATTTCAGCTTTTTTGTATAAGCATTACTTATGCTGAATTAGTAAAAAAATAATAAAATTCTCAGGTAGTTCATGGCCTTATAGTTTATTCTTTTTAAGCATTAAGCAGACCTGCACACAAGGTTGGCTTGGGTTCCAACCTAGATGGAGCCATTTGTAACTTCAAATATGTTGTTTGCATGCAGACTAAGTGAACATTATTCTATTGATCATATTCCAATTATTTATATCCCACTCTGTTTCTCCTTTTGTATGTATGGACATAGTTGTTTAAATAATAGATTTAAAGGAAAAAGAAAAAAAAATTAAAAAGTGAGAGGCGTATTTTTTGTTGGTTTGGCTCAGCCCTCTATCCCTTGTCATGGTACAGCAACCTGCAATCTACAATAAAGGCCTATTCTATCAACAATAAAATTAAATAAATACATAAAAAAATAAATAGAATTTCAATAGAATATATATTATTTTTCACATAAATAGTGAAAATATTGCCAACACGTATAATAAATTGCAGAGCATGATGAGATAACTTAGGGTTAATCATCTTTAGTCCAATCCTTGCTCCGTTCTTCCCACTAACACACAAAAATAGTATATATTGTTAAATCAAGGCTCACTCGTGATTTGTGCTTTCCTTTTTTTTTTCAGTTGGAATTTGCTTTCCTCTCAAGAGTTTGCCTGTACATGAACCTCCAGCATCCTGGTCTCGATATAACATTTTAGCGCATTCAATAGCTATTTGTTGAGCTACATGTACTGTGTGCCCTCTTTATTTATTTCTTTATACCGACTTGGAATGTAAAGTGAAGACGTACCTTTTGAACTTCAGGCATCAACGATTTTCACATCACCGATGTGGAAGATTCCCGAGTGTACCTGGGCGAGCAGATATATCAAAAGAAACAAGAGTTCATGAATATTCACAACTTAATACAGAGAGATCTCATACTTACAGCACCTAAATACAGTGATTGTATTTTGTCTTGTATTATAAAACATTTATACAACATGGTACAGTTGGAATTCATCAAAACGTTAACCACTTCAGAGACCTTGGCTGGCTGAACATTTTTTTTCCTGCAACTTTTAAAGATGGATAGCTTGCTGATTTTTGTATTAATTTAAAGACCGGAAGACTGTATTAATAGCTGATTTTAGATTTAAACCAAGAAAGTGATTTACTAAAATATAGAGATTTAATCTGGCCTACAATCTGTCATTTAAAGGGAACTTTAAAAAAACAGACCACTAAAAAAAAAATCAGATCACTGTTTTTATTCTTTTCTTTAATTAGTCATTTTGGGCTTTCACTGCTTATTATTCATGTCTAAATTATTTTTTTTACAGTACTATTATGGCATCCTTTATTTTCCATTGTATTCTATTCCAGTGTATGAATTGACAACTTTTAAGATGTAAAAATATTTATAAAAACACAAAATAATTGTCGGCCTTTCCCTGACTAATATTATTACACGTTTCTATTTATGAATTGAAAACACCTGCATTAGAAAATAAAAAAACTGAAAATCAGGCCCATACAAGATTACAAGGTAGTGGCAAGATAATGGGTAAAATAGGTAAGGAGCTACCAGTTTGTAATTTGTTTGTTTTTGTTTTTTTATTTTTAAGCTTGGTTGTTTAAAAAAAAACACAAAGAGGTTGAAATAAAATATAAATAATAATAAATAAATAATATAATATAATACAATAGGTAAAATAGGTAAGGGGCTACCAATTTGTCATTTTGTAAGCTATTTTATTTTTAGGCTATTTTGTTTTTACAAAGATAAAACTGAAGAGGCTGCAATAAAGTATAAGTAATAATATATATTAAATAAATATTATGATATAATACAATGGGTAGAATGGGTAAGGGGCTGCCAGTTTGTAATTATTGTGTTTGTTTTTTGTATTTTTAAGATAATTTGTGTTTAGAAAGATAAAACCAAAGAGGTTGCAATATAACATAAATAATATTAAATAATAAATAAATAATATATTACAATAGGTAGAATAGGTAAGGGGCTGCTAGTTATATATATATATATATATATAAAATATATTTTATATATATATAATATATATACACATATATATATGTGTGTGTGTGTGTGTGTGTGTAGCTGTTTTGTTTTTCAAAAAATAAAACTAATGGGGTTGCAATAAAATATAAATAATAATAAATAAATAATATAATACAATGGGGAGAATAGGTAAGGGGCTACCAGTTTGCAATTTTTGTGTTTTCATATAGACTTTTTTAAGCTTTTTGGTTTTTAAAAAGATAAAACCGAAGCGGTTGCAATAAACTATAAAAGAAAAAAGAAAATGTATGTTATACTGCAAACAATAACAAACATTAATACAATGGGTAGAATAGGTAAGGGGCTACCAGTTTGTATTTTTCTTTAAGCTATGTTGTTTTTAAAAAAATAAAACCAAAGAGATTGCAATAATAAAAAAAAAATGTATGTTACACTGCAAACAATAAAAAACATTAAAAGCAGTTAAAAAAAATAGAACAAATGTAACAATAATAATCATAGCATTATTATAAAATAATATCATACATTGTATATTTCAATTATGGCTTGTTTGCATGAATAAAAAAAAAAACTATTTAAAAATGGATGTGTAACACAGAGTTGCACTTTAAGGATCAGTTTACCATTTGTGCTGCAGTTGCTATAAGTGTTTCTCAAGGCAAGGGGATAGGTTTGTAATTCAACCTAAAGTGTTGTTCATCTTTATTTATCAAAAGGATTAGTTACTTAGTGAGTCATCACTTCTGTTTTTGTTTTCTCCTCTTCAAAATAGTTTCTTTTTTTTATTATTATTATTAGGAGATGAGTCTATTAGTAAATGTACTATAGTCTGTAGGCTGTGATCCCAATGAGCTGGAGTCCAATGAACCTTCCATTTAATGTAAGGGGCTTATAGAAATATGAACCCAGTGGGTCCTTGTTGCGCGGGAAATCTGTATTGTGAATATTCTACATTTAGAGGATTCATATCGTTTACCTTAGATGGTCTAGCTTTAAATCTGCCTTTGCTATTGCTGCAATAGACAGGCTAGTTTATTGCTTATTGGAAGGGTGCGATCAGTTTCTGAATTTTGATTAAGACCGCAGAACACCCCCCCCCCCCCCGGCTGATTAAACTAAAGCCATACGAATATGTTTATTAAGAAACGATAGGCCGCAAATGATACCCTGCACCGCTTAAGGTGTCACTTGAAGATTTCCACCCTCCAGATCCTCTAGCGTGTTATTTTTGGAGCATACGTTCAGGGCTGCCTTAAATGCTGCTCTTGGCATCGTGCCCAGGATCTCTTAAAGTAGATGACATTTTTAGACATTCGGTGTCATTTTCCTCAATATGACCTCTACTTTCATGCCAGGGATGAATCCATCCTGTTATTAATGCATTCAGTTTCATGAGGGGGAAAAAAAAAAAAAACGCTATTCAATTTTCACACCTGAATAGAGTCCAAAAAAATCCTAGTTTGCTCCAGTTATCGTTGTGCTGATGAGTTGAAGTCAGTCTTTCACTGGAGGTCTTTCACTAGGTTTATGGCCATCACTCTAGTGGGATGATGGAAGAAAGTTTTAGTCTTATGGTGCACCTAAACCCAAGAACAAATATGTAATATATTGCAGCTTACCAGTCTTGAGATGTGGTCCCTGCATTAGTTTTCTTTTTCTAATTTTTTTATCTGGTTATCATGCCAGTAACACTCTTCACAAAGCACACTCACTGTACTGTATCTACAGAGGAGCAAAATTGTCCTCCAGAACACCTTCCTTAACCCCTGCGTGCTGACGTCACATGAAAATGAGGCCTCACAGAACTGGGTTTTTTTCCGTGGGGCCGCATATTTGCGCTCCCAGCACAAAGACTGAGGTGTCACTGAGAGCCCCGGGTCCCATTTTAATGATCGGGATCCGAGACTCACAATTACGGGTCACATGATCGCTGTGATAGCCTCTGATTGGCTATCACAGTGATCAGTCACTGTATAGCGCGCCCCCTTGTGTCACCGGGGTGTCACTGAGAGCAACAGGTCCATTTTAACAATCGGGACCCGTGACTCACAATTACAGGTCACATGATCACTGTGATAGTCGCTGATTGGCTATCACAGTGATCAGTCACTGTATAGCCCGCCCCCTTGTGTCACTAGGGTGTCACTGAGAGCAACAGGTCCCATTATAGCGATCGGGACCCGGGACTCCCAATTCCGGGTCAAATGATCGCTGTGATAGCCTCTGATTGGCTATCACAGTGATCAGTCACTGTATAACCTGCCCCTTGTTTTTTTTTTCTCTATGAATGGAGGAGAGTGATACATTGTATCTCTATAACTCCTTGCATAGAGAAAAAAAAATGTTTGTTTAAAAAAAATAAGATAAATAAATATAAAAAAAAATAAATAAATAAATCTAGGTTTGATCTAGTTCAGTGCCAGGGTTAGTGTTTGGTCAAGGTCAAAAGGTCAGGGTCAAAGGTCAGGGTTTTTTTTTTTTCTTTTAATTGGTATCGGTGTCAGTATGTTTTAGGTAAAAAAACAAAAAACAAAATGCGCGCTATTGTTTCTGGGCTGTACTACGGGTACAAACATCAAATAACATACACATATATGGTATCGCTGCGATTGTCAAGAGCTGGAAAATGTATTTTGGGTTGTTCTTTGGTGGTAGGTTATGGTAATAACAAGAAACACACAGCTACATTTAAAAAAAAATGTTTTTTTTTTTACTATTATGGGCCAGTTTTTCTTTGATAATAAAAAAAAAATCAGGAGATATGCATTACCATTTACCACCAAATGAAAGTCCAATTTGTCCTGAAAAAAAAAACAAGGTATAATTCACCTGGACGTACAAAGTATTTGTGATGATATGTACGGTTTTACTAACACATGTCAAAGTTGCAAAATTGTGCTTGGGCATTAAGATTTTCATTTACCCTTAGGCGTGAAGGGGTTAATACTCATAACATGGGGGGAGGTTCTGTTGTCCACTGAGAAAGCTAGGAAAAATGCTAAGAACTTATGAGCTTACTAGATTTCTGGAAGGATAAACAAGCATTTTTCTTGCACTTTTTAAATTTTTTATTGAAAGTTTACAAAAGGTGAATACAAGCAAATAGCAGAAGGGTCAGGTCTACTCCTTTGCTGGTACCAAAGAAAGACTACCCAAATCCACAAGTCTACAGGTAGCAGAGCTGCAGAGAGAGGACTTTCTTGCACATTGTGATCATACATAACAAAACACTTTCAATGGGATATTTAACCAACCGAAGGAGAGTAACTAAGAGAAGCATGCTAGGAAGCAAAGCCAAAATCAGTACCAACTCAAACAATACCAATACATACACTACTGAACGTAAAGGTAGCTTGCAGCGAGAACGTGAAATCCAATAGGCTACTTTACCTCTTTGGACGTACTACATATGTCTGGAGAGTGAAGCATTCAAAAAAATCTCATGGCTGCAGCAGGGGCGGACTGACCATTTGGAAACTCGGGCAATGCCCGAGGGCCCGGGGTCAGTAGGGGGCCCCATGAGATGCCCCTGGTACCTTTTTCATAGGCTTTTTTGAGTTTGGGCAAGGACACAGGGGCCCCATGATCCCCTATTGCTCGGGAGCCCCATGAGTTGTCAGTCCGCCCCTGGGCTGCAGTAGCTTTTACAGTGCAAGTGGAGTGACACCCCTGGCAGCCAATGTTGTCCATAAATTTATGGACACTTGGTAAAAAACACACTTATTTCATCCATCCAGAAATGGGAGAAAACTGTCTCCCCTCCTTTGTTTTACACTGACGAGCAACTAGTCCCAACCTCAGCAGGGGCTGCCCGCCACTGTCTCCTGAGTCCTAGCCTCCTGCTGGCTGCCGCTGTCAAAATGATTGGTTGCTAGGACTGCCTGGCATTCTAGCAACCAATCACGTGCATGCACAGGCCCCAGAAGAGGATGTAACTTTGTCCTCCCTGCTCCACCTCTTCCTATTGCTCCATTTCCCGGCTTCCATTCTGCCGCTGAGAATGGAACTGGAACTCTAGTGTGGTGGACCCTTGGAGCGCTGACCTAGTGCTGGAGATTGGGGGACCTCGGAGAAGTGACACCCAGAGAGGAAGGCACTGCTAAAGTGGGAACAGCTGGTTGGGGGAGAGCAGAGAGAAGGGCAAAGTGGCCCTAGCCCTTGTGTCCAGGAGAGAATATGCTGGTTGAAAACTGGTTGGTGGGGCTGATCTGACATCTTTGCTTTCTGCATACTCGGTCCTTGGAAAGCCGACTTCACCCCAAGCAAGGTAATGAAACAAGTCGCTGACAACGTGGGGCTATCAGCCTGTATGTGAACTGGCCTGCATGGAAAGGGGTAACCCGAATCTACTGCCCGCCGCAGAACTTATTTTTCTATTTTATCGCGAGGTACCCCAGTTCTTTCATAATCCTAGTCATGTTTAAATGTTGTCACTCACTGTTTTGAGTTTTTCATTGTAAAGCCAGCAGATAACATGAGTATTGTTATTGTTTACATATTGTTTATGCTGCTTAAATATCGATTGTCTTAATTAATAATAGGAGTTTCTGTCATATTTCAGGATATCAGTAAAAATGTGTGCCCCATCAGTACATTTTTGTTGTGGGGGGTTGGCAGCCAGGAAAGCAGCTAATTGATCATGATCTGTAGTAAAGGGCAGGAGGGACATTAGGGGTCTAATAGATCCCTGTTGTTTCCATAAAGAGAACCTGTCACCTGCCCAACGCTATCACATACTTTTTTACAGCAATAAAGATAAATGAGAAAAAAATATAAAGAGTAACAAAAAACTTATAATAAAATTTAATAATTAAAAAAAAAATTAAATGTAACACTGTCACCCTGTACATGCCTGCAAATGCAAATGCGCACACAGGGTGCACACATGGATGTAGACCGTGATTGCATCACACAGGTGGAGGAGGTATCGCTGCGGACATTTGAATGAGAGCAATAATTCTAGGGCTATACTTCAAAGCTAATTAGATATGAAAGTCTTCTTTTTTTCCCTAAAATGAAAAAAAGATGTTATAGATACCTGCTCTGTGCAAGGATATATCACAGAGTGGCCCTGAACCTCCTCTTCTGCTGACCCCACTGGCGCTCTCGGCTCCTCCTTCCCTGTGTGCGCCCCCCTAGCCAGCCGCTACACACATGTGGGAGCACTCTCAAGCCAGGCCGAGTGTGTCCATAGACACACACAGCCTGGCTTGGCCCTGCCCTCTATTCTCTGCTCACAAGACTTGATTGACAGCAGCGGGAGTCAATGACTCCACTGCTCCCAATCTGTCCTGGAGAGAGACAAACACTGCTGTAGGTGGGCACAGCCCTAAATTAAGACAGGACTCAGGTAAGTATTTAGAAGGGGGGAACAAACAGCTAAAGAAAGGGTTTTCACCTTAATGCAGGTATTGAATTAAGGAAAAATAATCTTTTCCATTTAGAACCACTTTAACTCTAACTTTAATTTAGTTTCACTTTAAATTGACAAGCTGTAAAGGCTTTTAAATTGTTACCTATGGAGAATTTTAGGTACCCGTGTTTTTTGCAATATCACCAGCAAACACAATTTTAAAACTTGGCATGTTTGGTATCTCTGCACTTGATGCAACCCATTCTTTTATATTTTATCAAAACATTTGGGTATTATATTGTGTTTGTTTGCCTAAAAATTAATTTTAGTATATTTTTTCTTGATAATATGCATTCGATAAACATTTGTGCAAAAATATCATGCAAAATAAAAAATTCCAGCAATCATTTTATTGTACAGAGTCCCTGATTTCAGAAAACATACAATTTGGGGAGTTTTAGGTAATTGCATAGCCAAAAATTCAGATTTTAACATGTATGCAAAAAAAATGATAAAATGCTCTAGAGGGGAACTAATTAAAGAGAAAGAGCAAAAAAAGAGGGTTTTTTTTCTTTCATTTATAAAAGGAGTTTCCAGTTTTTTTTAGAGAATCCCTGCTTGCATGCAACACTCAACAACATGTGCAAGGGAACAAATTAAGTTCCTATGTTTGTTTTCTTTGTGAACTTTCTGCATATGGTTTGATTCCCCTGTACTTATATATGAAATACATCAAATATAGCTACTGGAAAAAAAAAAAAAAAAAAAAATATATATATATATATATATATATATATATTGATGTAAATGCGCAATATATATGTAAAGTGCTGCGTAAATTTACGGCGCTATACAAGTACCTGAAATAAATAAATAAATATATATATATATTTCACTCAGATGCTACTTTATTAGGTATATTTATTCAGTATATTTATATCTAGTACTGGGGATCTGGCCTAAGGCCGATGTCACACGGGTGATTCTACTTCTACTGCTGATGACACATTGCCAGCAGCAGAATTGCCAGTGGAATTGTGACATCTCATTGGTCTGGCTAGTTGAGAAGTGACTCCATAACAACAGGTAAATTGTCTGTTAGTGATCCTGTTGCTGGCGTGTTGTTGCTAGAGACAGATCACTTAAGTTACATGGGCCTAAAGGGAGCCAAGGATTTAGGCACATGCTGGTAAATATTAATAAGTGTTGTCACATATTTGCACATTCTGACATACCGGGACACTATGGATGCCTCCAAGCCATCACAAGCTGCCATCAGTGAAAGAAGGTAGCAAGTATAATGCAGCCTTATACAGTGTGATTCCAAAAATTATGGACTGACACTTCCAAGACTGGGATCCTTATTCACTTTTACTCTGGGCTAATACTTATGAATGAATGTTCAGTTTCTTGAGAACTTTTCCTTGGTTGCCCACATGAGTTTCAGTACTAATAAGGACTAAATCTAAATGAAGGACTATCGGGATAGTTTTTGCACTGCCTCAATATGGACTATATTCTACCATTTTAAACTATTTTAGGGTCTTCCAGATTTTATTTTACTGTGTTCGATATATTTCTATTTGTGTTCAGTAGAAGTTGCTACAGTCCATTAGCAGAATATGTCATTGGAATGATTAATTTAACGAATTGAGAAACCTCACACCATAAATTGTTTAAATATTCACTTCATTTATCCAATCATATTCAGTTAAAATTAGTAAATGCAAGTTTGGATAATTTAAGTGAATTTTTATGTAATTTATTGTGTGAACTAAACTTCTTTAGTAAACTAGCCTCATAGGGGGAACTCATAATGAGTGTCTTAGTCTAACCACAGATAATGCAACCCATGGTTGAAGGAAAGAAAATGTCTCGATTTCCCCATCAACACAGTCAGTGATGATGGGGGAAACCCTCCAGCAAAGCTACTGTGTTCTGCCAGTGGGGATCCCTCCCCAGTGGAAGAATACTATGATCACTGCTGGTGGCTATAGCTCTCAGCGACAGGTACACGGATCTGTCTTAGTAGGTGGCGGTACTGGTGCCAGAGTGTCCATATTAGCCACTGCGCCAATCACACAAACACACACATGGCCAAGGAGTTTGGTGGTGGGGTGGGCAGAGCCTAACAGGGTGAACTGCGAGGTTAGTTCCCGTCAGGTCTAACTTGCCTGTGATTTACAGCATGGCAGCCGTAGGCAGATGTAAAGTTTGGGAGGGTGAACTTGATGGGGAACTCTAAGACTAGTTTCCCATTAGCTCCATCTCCAGTGCAACTCGTCGTTGCCCAGATATGAGCATTGCCATGCTTGGGTAATGGTGTCATCCAACCCCCTTTGTTTGCATGCAGCTGTTTCCTGTAGAATCTCCTGGCCGCAAAATGAATGGGATCAGAGATAAGTCATTACATATACCCAACTGAATCAAGGCCCATTGCATATACCCAATACAGTTTTTTCACACACAGTGAATACATCCAATGTAGTTATATATATATATATATATATATATATATATATAGTTATATCTAGTTCTCTGGTCTCCTCCTCCCATGCCCGCCTCCAGGACTTCTCCAGGGTGTCACCCATCCTCTGGAACTCCCTGCCCCAACCCATCAGATTATCACCTACTCTCCTCTCCTTTAGGCGCACCCTGAAAACCTACCTCTTCAGGGAAGCCTACCCCACCCCCTGCTAACTTGCCGACCTCCTCCACTCTTCCTACCACCCCATCCCCCACAGCTATCTCCTCCTGTGCCACCATCCCCTCCCTCCTAGATTGTAAGCTCAAAAGAGCAGGGCCATCGATCCCCTCATGTTTTGCATTGTATTGTATTGTTATTGTTCTGCCCCCCATTGTAATCTACAGCGCTGAGCGAACTATTGCCGCTTTATAAATACTGTATAATAATAATATAATTTACAGAATATTTAAAAGTTCAATACAACTCTAACGCTATCATACTCATATATATTAAATACAGCATATGCATACATATATATATATATATTAAATACAACTGTATTATACCCAGTGTATACAGTACATATCCAATACAACTTTATTATTCCAAGTGTATATACAGGATACTAATTACTACTACAATTACTACTAATTCTAAGTTACTGTCAGGTGTTGATAATAAAGGCAGATCCTTCTCCCATTTATCAGTCAGTTTGAAAAAGGACATTCATCACATTCAAAACTGGGAATGGTATGGATATGCAATGTGTTCTGCTAAATTTCTGCAAAATATATAGCTATAGTATATCTAAAGGCTTTTTTTTAATGGATACTATAGGAATGGGGTATTGACTGTCAGGCTCTTTTTTTCAGTCTAAGTCCCTTCTGGGTTGTGTCTCAAAGAGACCAAGTAAGGGTGAAAGTGGGAACATAGCATAACAAAAAAAAAAAATCTGAGGAGTTTAACCCTTCCCTGCTCTACAAAAAAAGTTCTGGCTTGAGATAAAATGGATTTTTCTCTTTTTTTATTAAAACTGAAATGTCACATTTAAAATATAAAATAAATACAAACATACAAAATGTAGTATTTTTCATGAGTGAACACGGCAAAGTTCAGGTCACAGGAGGTCCAGCAAGCCTAGCAAAGTCCCCTAAACCCCAACAGGACACTAAACTCCACTGAAGCATGGATGCGAGACAAATCTTGTAAGACATTCTGACCTTTTTCATGGCCAGTTTTTCAAACATTTGTTTAAAAAGAGCATGGATACCTGGATAATGCCATGAAGGGCACGCAGCAATGCAGAAATAAAAATAATAATAACCAAAATTTTATTGAAGAAAAAAGTCAGCACATTTTGGGGTTCAAATAGACTCCCACTCCATTAGAGCTTAGAAAATTTGACTGGACTTAAAGTGTTGCTAAACCCAGGACCCTGCATTTACAATATCTGGACTCCCACAGTACACAGAACATGGAAATGCAATTATTATAGTAAATATAAACTGATAAATACCTTTTCTCATTAACAGTTAGAGCAGTCTTGTGACTTGACTTCTATCAGTGTCCAGCAGAGCACTAGTTAAAGCTTTTAGGAGGAGTTTTCATTCTCCTGTAGGAGGATGCAGAACCCCTGTCCTCTGTCTGGAGAGTGCTGATTGGCCCTGTGATGATCACATGCACTTTCCCAAGAAAAAAAAAACTCTCTAGCAATACACACCAAACTGAGCATGTGCAGCTTGCCCCCAAGGCTCTGTTCTATCAGGAGATATTTAGTAGAAACTGGAAGAAGGGAAGGATCAAACATCCTTTTTACACAATACAGAGGATTAACCCCTTAGGTTCCACAGTGAGTATAACAAGCATGCTTTACTGCATATACAGACTGATTTTACTGTTGTGGGTTTAGTAACACTTTAAATGAACTCAGGTAAGCAGATACCAAATAGATTTGACCCCCTCCCTCACAGTCTGTATGTCTGGATGGGTGTCTTTTTTTGGGGGGGGGCATACAATATTTTTTTTCTTAAACGGCCTGCACACCATTTGACAAAATAAAAATAATGAGACACAATAAAAATCAGATGCTAAATACCATACCCATCTTTCTAAAGAGAGGCTCAGAAGTTTGTAAATTTTCCCCAGTATGTCAACAAGTATCAAGATACAAATACTTTCTAGTTGGCTTTGTGTACAATCCCTTCCTCCTTGGGCACGGCTTACAAACTGTTCTGTATTACCTCCATATTCAACATTTTAAAGCAACAGTATGCAAATAACTGCCATATAGAAATGAAATAAATAGGCAAAAACACAAATACAAAGAACCCTAAATTAAAGGCGAGTTCCACCCAAAAGCGGAAGCTCCACTTTTCTGTCTCCAACCCCCTCTGCTGCCACATTTGGCACATTTTGAGGGAGAGCAGGTACCTGGTTTTAACAGGTACCCACTCCCACTTCGAAGTTCGGCACCCCCCAAAGTGCTCTGGGACACTTCCAAGGTCCCAGAGGACTGCAGCCCACTCACAAAGTGCCACACGCTTTGTCTATGCACACTAGGAAACCGGCGGTGAAGCCACAATGCTTCACTGCTGGTTTCTCTTAGTCAAGATGATGGTGCCAGCACCTGAAAGCCAAAGAAGGATTGAAGAATCGGCTCAAGGTGAGGACATCGCTGGATGCCTGGACTATTAAAAGTCAGCACCCACAGTATTTGTAGCTGCTGACTTTGATTTTTTTTTTTAAGGGAGGTGGCCAGGGCTGGAACTCTGCTTTAAAAAAACTACCCTAAGTACATCCCTATCTCCCCACAAAATGTCCCCAAATTGCTCATTGAGCAAAATTTCACCCAATGGAAAACTGATAATTTCATTGCAAAATCAGTTTCTATGAAATACCTCTACTGATCCCTAATCATTGGTATATTTGTGCCCCTAAGCTTTGGTTTGGGTTAGGGGTAGGGCTAGTGTAAGGGCTTGGACAAGGGCTATGACTAAGTGCAATGCTGCAATTATGCTTGGTGAAGGTTTGGCACTACATTAAAGTGCAATTCCAGTTAAAGCCTCTCTAATGCTAAACCTACTCCCACCCATATTCTAAGCAAATCTATCTAACCCTGTAAAGATAAGATCGCTTTACTTACCTATTCTGAAGCTGCTCTGGTCAGGTCTCCAGCAGCAGCTTCTATGTAGAGAGAGAAAGCCGACAACGTCTCTGAAATGAATAGGAGATGACATCACCCATAGACTTGCTATGGGGCATCCGTTGTCAGCTGCCTCTGCTCTACATTGACAGCTCAGCCTGGGATTGGACTGGAGCAGCTTCAGAACAAGTAAGTATACAGATATTTCATGTTCATGTTCAGGGTTTATCGAACCCTGCGAAGGGAAGATCGCTATAATTACATATTCCAATTAGGCTTAAAATGGGGGTTGGAGTGGGTTTAGCATTAGTTAGGTTTTGGCTGGATTTCCATTTTAAGGCTAAGGTTGGAATTAGTCTTAGGTTTGGTTTTAGGTCTAGGCTAGTCTGGGAAAATTATTTCAGGGAGAATATAATAAATAGTTTTTGTGTTTTCATCTTAGTTATATTTTTCCACACGGAACTAAAAAAAATAGGCTGGATTTACTAAAATAAGCTCGATTTAATCATTTTAATGCAGGTAAAATGGAGTGAATATCGCCTGTGTACATCTGATCAACTGAAACAGATTCTCTATTTTTCTATTTCTATTTCTATATTTTTTCTATTTTTCTCACATTACACTTTAGTAAATCAGGTTCAGATAAATTTTACTTTGCCTCACTTTTGCAAATTAGGCCCTTGCTGTACATAGAAATACACCACATGGAAGCTTTATCTGTGCTGCAAAAGATGCCAAATTATCATGGCTATACTCTTGGAGTGTAAAAAATATTAGCATGTGAACTAAGGCAGTTGGACAGTGAAAGGAGAAGCAGCAGACTAATGAGTTCATCTCTCTGTCACACTTCTCTCTCCTCCTATCAACATGAACCTTTTCTTAACATACGTGCACTACAGCACAACTGATTGGCTCCATGTGCTGCTTGTCCCTTCCATTGTGTAGGAACTGTGAGCGCTTGATACTAAGTCAAATTCAGGTCCTTACACATACATCTACTGATATAGTAATGAATACAAAGCTGAAATACTCTGGAGTTTAGTTTTAATGTGACTCAAGGATTTTTACCTTCATGCATTTTATGGAAGAAGGTGGAAAACCTTTTTTGTGCAGCAGCCCCCCCCCCCCCCATTACTTACCTGTGCCCCATCGCAATCCAGCAATGTGCACAACAGCCTTGGTTCTCCAAAGACTCACCCTCTTCTTTGGTTGAGATAGCAGCCGGAGCAATTGGCTCCCATTACTGTCAATAACAGCCAGTGAGCCAATGAGGAGTGAGAGGGGGCGGGGCCAAGCCACAGTTCTGTGTGTGAATGGACACGCAGAGCAGCGGGTAAGGAGTGAGCTTGCTTGGGTGTCCCCACAGCAAGATGCTTGTTCTGGGGGCATAAGGCAGGAGGGAGGGGCCAGGAGCGCCGGCGGGGGACCAGAGAAGAAGAGAATCTGGGCTACTCTGTGTAAAAACCACTGCACAGAGCAGGTAATTTTTTTGATTTTTTTTTTTAACTACCTTTAATGTCACTTTAATTGTTTAATGATTTTTTTTAACTGCCTTTAATGTCACTTTAATTGTTCATAAATACATTACAAAAGGTAAACTTTTTTTTGGAAGAGGAGACCAGTACTTGTATCAGCAAGAACTGTTTAAATGTAGCTATGCTCTAAAGGTGAGTAATCTGCATTCTCAAGCTCTGCTTTGCAAAAAATAAAATGTTTGACACCCAGTGTAAAATTATACTTTGGCGTTACAGAAAAATCTGCTCATTCTCAGAATTATTGCTATAGATGCTATCAATAGCAAACCTAAAGAAAATATATTGTCCATGTTCTTATCAATAAATGTTTTAGATATGCTGTGTGAATGGAAACATATAACAAACCTATAGTGGTGTTTTCCTCAAATTTAGGTGCAAAAGTAGAAATAATTTTTTTTAAAGTTTGCACAGAAATTCTATAAAAATTGAATCAATCTGGCCGTCATTGTGCCAATTAAGTTTGTTCAAAAACCCAGACCTGCTACCTAAATGGAATCCTGGATGTTTTTAACCACTTGGAAACCGCCTCCTATAGCTTTACTGCTACAGGGTGGTCACGCTGCGCAACATCACATATATATACGTGTTCTGCAACCCCGCGCCGTATTCATGGGCTGGGGGCACACAAAAGCGTGCTCACCGGCTCAGCAGTGCTGTGATTCAGTACAGCACTGATCAGTCACAGATTTCTTTTGTGCCTAGAACATATACATTATAATATGATTTTTTTTCTGAAAGGCACATTCACAGTTAGAATTTGATTTGTTCAAGAAAACGTTTCATCACTACGGCTGAAAACAATCATCAATTTGCCTTCACTAACCATTTAAAAATCAAACAAATGTTCCCAAAAATTCTAAATTTGTAAAAGAAAATTTTCTGTTGTATGGCCAGCTTTAATATTGCTGAAAAATATCTATATTTTCAGTAATTGCTCTAGAGCACACCAAGACTGAGAATAGTCCCTTAAAGAATCCCTTCACTGTTGTAAAATCAAACCATGAGTGCCATAAACTCTTCTACTAGTTTATGTAGTCTCATTCGTCTTATAGCTGATGTACAGCTGTCAGACTCTCTAGACTGGGTGGCTGATAATAAAATTTAGTCTCCCAACTCATGGAGCTTCTAAAAAATCAGAGCTGGACCTGTGCTAAAAAAACTATCTTCTAGGTATTTTGTATTTTCCAACATTAAAGTCACCCCCTCTGCATCATTGGTACCATATCCTGCAGCTGGAGTCACTGAGCCAAATCGTCATATTGCCTGTGCCAAGTTATATAAGCACAAATCTCTCAGCTTTGAATGCTGATCTGCTGGAAACCTCTTTATGTGGAGAAGAGGCAGAGTGGTAGCGTCATTCACACCGCCTCCAGCCTTGCAATGCTCACATTAAGTAAGGCTTAATGAATGTTGGATTCTTGTGTGAGAACCCAGGTAGGCAAGGCAGCTTTTACAAAGCAAAGAGAATAGGAGAAGGTAGAAGAGAAGGATCAAGTGCCCACTGTCTACAGTATATATTTTTCTTCTGAGCCCACTGCAGCTTTACTAACACAAAATGAAGCACAAGAGGGAGGTTGCTGAGAGCAGAACATGTGACAAGAGACTGCAGTAGCTTTCAGTGACCATTCAGAATCTTACTAATTTGGGCTGCAATGGATTACAGTGGTTCTAAAGGCAGACGTTTTTTTCTCCTTAAAGCATTATTCACATAAAGATAAAAAAACCTTCTTTGTTCAGCTCCCCCTCGCTATACTTACCTGAGCCTGAACTCTATCCAGAGCCATACCTGCGAGTAGTGGCTCTATTCTCTCTCCCTCTCCTCATGGGTCATGCAGGTAGCAGTGGGAGCTATTGGCTTTTGTTGCTGTCAATCACATCTTGAGAGGAGAGAGCAGGGGCGGGGATGAGCAGAGCTGTGTGTTGATGGATACACAGTGCGGTTTGGGATCAGGTTTATACGAGTGCCCCTGTGGCAAGCAATTTGCTATGAGGGCACTCAGAAGGGAAGAAGAGCCAGGAGCGCAGTCGGGGGACCTGAGAGGATGAGGATTGGGGCTGCTCTGTGCAAAACCATTCCACAGAGCAGGTAAGTATGACATGTTTATTATTTGAAAAAAATACCTTAAGTACATTTCAGATTAAAAATAAATCGGATATACATTCTGATTTTAGCACATTTACTGTATTCAATTTATTTTATTTTTTGCTTGATCTACTCTTTAAATAATTAGAATTATTATCCCATTCCCATACAAGAGCCTTTTTCAGACTTGATTGATTGTTTACATTTTTTCACTCCAATTTACAGAAAGAGACTGCTAAAATGTAACGATCTATTAATTCCAACTCTTTTATTATGACCTAAATCATTTTCTAGATGGAAATGTACAAGTCAATTGAATTAACAATTACTAACAATAAACAAGCATTAAGCATGTGGCTTAATTTATTCAACGTTGATCAGTAAACATTATGCCCACAATGAAAAGTGTTTGGCACAGTTTACTATGACAGAAATATCAGAAGGAACTATTTTTATAATAAAACAAAAAACAAATTATTAGTGCAGTTTATTGCCTGAATTGTCCATTAAGCTGCCCATAGATTATGCAAATTTCTTTCCTTTTACCATGGGTGGAAGGAAAGAAAATTACTTGATTCCCCCCATCAATACAGTCAGTGATTATGGGGGAATCCCTCCCTCAGCGCTATCATGTTCTGTCAGTAGGGAGCCTTCCCTGCCAGCAGAACACAATGATCTCTGCTGGTGGCTACAGCCACTGGCAGTGATTGCATGAAAAAAATCTGACCAGCTTATTGTACTGAAGTCAATCGATGGATCAACTTTAGTACAACCAGCCTACCCATAGGTGGATTGAAGCGAAGCTGGTCCCTGCTGGAATATAGCAGGTATTTCAGTTAAAACTCTTCTATTAATATAAAGTCCATCCATGTGAATAAGTGTTCATATAAAGTGATCCTGTCTGACATTTTAAACTTTGAAGACTCAAGTCTAAGAATGTCTCAAGTCTAAGACTCAAGTCTCGAGTCTAAGAATGTGCCCCTCTGATAATAGATTAACTTTATTACTATAGGCTCAACATCATCATCTGAAGTTAGGCCCTATCCACTTTTGGCTCCTTTGTCAAAAAGAGTGCCCCAGTGACCTGTAAGTGTACTATCAATGGAAAGGGTGATGGTAGGTGGGTAGGACTTAGATGTGCAAGGTGGCAACATTTCAAAGAGTGACCAGCTGTGAAATAATATATTATTTTGACCCTTTTTTGATTGAAGCATAAGAGAATACAGAAAGAATATATAAGCACAATTCATTTATCTTATGAAACGTAAATAGTTCAGTACAGTCATGAAGATCTATGGCATAGCTGAGTAAACTGGCCATATCACAGAAATGTAGATATAATTGTAGTGTCCTTGAGCAAACGCTGCAGCTCCATGCAAGTGCAGGACTGCTTGCATAGTGCCATCTGGAGAAAGCCTGTAATAGTTAACTATGTGCTGCCTGCAAGTTAAGGGGCCCATTTTGCTTCTGTCCCTTACCAAATCTCTCCATTTGCTACCCCTAGCAAACCCAACCTTGTTCCCTCTACGGTAAACTCTTAACCTTTTTAGTATGCTTCTCCAAAATTGGTCACTGTGTAACAATAAAAGATGTCTACATTATGTATCCACCTGTGGTTATGGGCACTGAAAAAAGCTACAACTTTATATTATAATTTTGCTCATCAGTGCTTATGTTATATACATTTGCCCAGACCTGAATTAACCTGCCTTACGGTCAGGAGTGGACTTACTCTATGTGGGACCTAAGACATAAAAGGACAAGGTAGGCTCTTCAGAGGGGTCCATGGAAGCCAAAAAATGGGACTGAGAAGAGCTGCCCATTCTACTGCACAGCCCTTCGATATAAAAATAACCTACGCCTTGTGGGGCCAAAGACATAAAAGGACAAGGTAGGCTATACAGAGGGATCCATGGAAGCCAAAAAGAGGGACAGACAGTAGCTGTCCATTCTACTGCACATAATCTCTACCCCTCGATAAAGAAACAAGATCTATATAAGAATGCTTAGACTGTGCCATGTAATTGGTGTAGCTAACCTCAAAGTAAACATCACAGTTGATGCTTGTTGCCTGCTCTAATGGTCAGGAGTGGACCTACGCCGTGTGGGGCCAAAGACATAAAAGGAGAAGGAAGGCTCCTCAGAGAGGTCCATGGAAGACAAAATGAGGGACTTAGAAGAGCTGTTCATTCTACTGCATATCTTCTCAGCCCTTCTATATAGAAATAAGATCTTTATTTGAATGCTTAGACTGCACCATGTAATTGATGTAGCTAACTTCAAAGTAAACATCAAAGTTGATGCTTGCTGCCTGCTCTAACAGTCAAAAGTGGACTTACTCCATTCAGGACTAAAGACATAAAGCACAAGGTAGGTTCCTCAGAGGGGTCCATGGAAGCCAAAAAAGAGGGCCCGAGAAAAGCTGTCCATTCTACTGCACATTATCTAAGCCTTTTGATATAGAAATACTATCCTTATAAGAATGCTTAGATTGTGTCATTTAATTGGCGTAGCTAACTCAAAGTAAACATCAAAGTTGATGCTTGCTGCCTGCTCTAAAGGTCTGGAGTGGACCAGCACCGTGGGGGGCCAAAGACATAAAAGGACAAGGAAGGCTCCGCAGTGGGGTCCATGGAAGCCAAAATGAGGGACTGAAAAGAACTTCCATTTTACTGCATATTATTTCAGTCCTTTAATATAGAAATAAGATCTTTATAAGAATGCTTAGACTGCACCATGTAATTGGTGTAGCTAACTTCAAAGTTAACAACAAAGTAAACATCAAAGTTGATGCTTGCTGCCTGCTCTAATTGTCAGGAGTGGACCTACTTCATTCAGGGCCAAAGACATAAAAGGACAAGGCAGGCTCCTCAGAGGGGTCCATGGAAACCAAAAAGAGGGGCTGAGAAGAGCTGTCCATTCTACTGCATGCCATCTCAGCCCTTCGATATAGAAGTAAGATCCTCATAAGAATGCTTAGACTGTGCCACGTAATAGATGTAGCTAACTTCTCAAAGTTGGCGCTTGCTGCCTGCTCGAACAGGACCCATCTTGAGTGATTTGGGTAGTGAATGGTGAGATGTTACTGGAAATAAAGACCAAATGTGATTGAATGTATAATGTGGTATAGGTGCCCTGTAAGATTGTCCCTTATTCTGGCCAAGTGGTCCCATGGCAGGAGGATAAGAATACACATAACACAGCATTGATGAGTATTAGGAGGACCCAAACGCTTTCCTTGCATAGAGTTTCTCTGCAGTCTCTGTCTGCCGGTGCTGTTGGAGGCAGAAGCTGCGATGCCGTACAATGCAGCCAGTTCATTATGTACAGAATCAGATTACAGACATTGCAGGAGCAGAGCAAATAGGTGATGTGAAAGACTGCATAGAGACCTTCCTATCCAAACACGCTTACACACTATGGAAGATGTTATTTTCCTGCAATGCTCCTCCTGAGACTTGCAATTCCCCAGCTGAGACTAGTCAGCATCAGACAGTTAATTAACAAGTCATCATGTGGTTCTCTCCTCATTTCATGGTGAGCGTTCACTGCCGGAGGGATCCACAAGGCAAAGAGGAGTGAATGGTTAAAAGAGCAGTTATAGTACCAAGACAACACCTGGGTAGGGGATATGGTGACTCCTGAACTGCCTTTTTTTAGTGTAGTCATAGGATCCTTGCTCAACAGAAATGAAAGATTTCGATTTATGTTCAGAGGTTGAATTACACAGGGCTAAGATGCAAATACATAGAACAGCACTGAAGTGGATCCTGAAACATCTCCACATCAATTCATAGATTGACGTCACAACTCCATGCACACAGACAATGATTAATAGGTTTTTTTCCTTCCTCTGGATCGACCGTGGGTATAACGGAGGCTTTCTGTTTATTTATTCTGTTTATTTTTTTTTTATCTGTTGGTTAATCTAGATGGACTTGTGTCTTTTTTTCAACCCAACTATGCAACTTTGTATCTATGTAAGTTGCATTAATTTTTGTGGATAAAATCCAGCCCTTCATGGCCTATGTGACATCTTAATATGAGCTCCAGGATTCAGTTTTTGAATTTTAGAGATGCTGGGATTACATCAAGGGTTGGATTTATAGTTCTTGACCATTGGGCCAATGGTCTTTTGCCATCCCTCCCAGCCAACTAAATAGCTCACAAAACTATTATTTAAATCGATTCTAAAGGATTTTTTTTTTTAAATGACGAACATATTATACTATACCTATTAAACAACTGCACAGAGCAGCCCGATCCTCCTCTTCTTGGATCTCCTGTCGGCACTCCTGGCTCCTTCTTTTCAGCAAGAATGGGGGATCCATCATGCGGACTCGCTCCTGAGCCACATTGTCTGCATACATAAACACATCCCCTCCCACCACTTCCTCCTCACTAGCTGTGATTGACAGCAGTGGGAGCTAGTGGCTCGAGCTGCTCTGTCTCAGCCAATAGGGAGCGAGAGACCCAAGAGAGCTGCTGCTCCCATGCACAGCGCTAGATAGGGATTGGCTCAGGTAAGTATACGGGGATGCATACAGAAGTTTGTTTACCTTTATGCATAAAATGCATAAAGGTAAAAAAAACGTCAGCTTTTAGAATCACTTTAATGTCATCCAAGTCACTAAGTTACACTAAGGCTGTGAAAGGGGTGAAAAGGCTAAATGGAAAGCCTCTTCTATTTGTTCAGATAGAATAAGTGACTGGAAGAGTAGGCAAACTGTCACCCTATTCTGCTAGCAGTATGGCTCTAGTTTTATGAACCCCAACAGGATGAAGTGTGATACACCAATCCACCATTAAAATACATAAGTATTATTATTATTATACTATTATAGAGGATATGTATAGCGCCAACAAGAGGATTAAGTGGTAACAACAAGGATGTGACCAAATTGCACTGACAGCAGGAATGAATTACTTACAGCCAGCAACATATACAGCAGACCTGTGAACCATAGCCTGTTAGCTATGTAGAAATTCGGCCCGCATGTCCTAGATTATTTTTCTGGCCATTTCAACCACTTTTCAACCACAATAAGGCTTCTAAATTCTATATTTAATGATATAAGGCATGGGTGCCCAACCTTTTGACTTTCCTGTGCCACATTGAAAGAAGAGGATTTGTCTTGGGCCTCACAAAAAATACACCAACTATAAGGAGAGCTGATGAGCAAAAGTCGGGCAGATCCCAAGTTAAGGATCACTGATATAGATAATGTACTGAGTAATAAAACTTCATTTTTTTTTGTAATATTTTTTATTATAAAAGTAAAAGAGGGCAACATAAAACTAGTGTGATATTTGACACTGTTTTTGATACACTAAGGCATCAATATTTGGTTCAATGGATGTAGTCGCAATTCTCAAGGTGCTCATCAGATATTTTGGTTCTAATTTTGCCCTTCAGCTTCATCAATTGAAAAGAGTTGCTCACAAATATAGGTGCTGCTGAAAACTGATGAAATGAGTAAGGTGTGATTGTGAAGAGTAGGAGATTTTTCATTGGGAAGATAAAACTTATAAAAGTCCAGTGAAGAGACCCTGTCAAATTGTGTTAGCTAAGTGTAAAAGTATTTTTACAAAAAAATTACAAACAAAATTAACATTTTTGGCTGCATGTGTTAGGTAAGTGTAAAAGTATTTTTACAAAAAAATTACAAACAAAATCAACATTTTTGCCGCATGTGTTAGCTAAATGTAAAAGTATTTTTACAAAAAAATTACAAACAACAATCAACTTTTTTGGCCGCATGTGATAGCTAAGTGTAAAAGTATTTTTACAAAAAAATTACAAACAAAAATCAACATTTTTGGCTGCATGTGTTAGCTAAGGGTAAAAGTATTTTTACAAAAAAATTACAAACAAAATCAACATTTTTGGCTGCATGTGTTAGCTAAGGTTAAAAGTATCTTTACAAAAAAAATTACAAACAAAATCAACATTTTTGGCCGCATGTGTTAGCTAAGTGTAAAAGTATTTTTCTTAAAAAATTACAAACAAAAATCAACATTTTTGGCCGCATGTATTAGCTAAGGGTAAAAGTATTTTTACAAAAAAATTACAAACAAAATCAACATTTTTGGCCGCATGTGTTAGCTAAGTGTAAAAGTATTGTTATTAAAAAATTACAAACAAAATCAACATTTTTGGCCGCATGTGTTAGCTAAGGGTAAAAGTATTTTTACAAAAAAATTACAAAAAAAAAATCAACATTTTTGGCCGCATGTGATAGCTAAGGGTAAAAGTATTTTTACAAAAAAATTACAAACAAAAATCAACATTTTTGGCTGCATGTGTTAGGTAAGTGTAAAAGTATTTTTACAAACAAAATACAAACAAAAATCAACATTTTTAAGCAAGTTTTCGATTTTGTGCTAGACTGCATTCACAGCCGTCGTTGGCTGCATGAGGCCCACAGGCCATGGGTTGGACAAGCCTGATATAAAGCTTCTTGCATTGGACTTAAAGTCCAATCAGATTTCAGCTGCTAATTTTCTAATACACATTATAAAATGAAAGAAAACATTGAACTGGTTCCTGTGGGCAACACAAAAACTTTACATATGGAGACAATGTGCATAAATATCATATGCTGTAGTTGCTAATCTAATATTGCTCTGTATTCTCTTTTAAAAACACAGTACATTATTAGTAAAACAAAAGCAAATTTTCATTTCTTACATCCCAGATAAAAGAGAAAAAAAAAGAAAAAGAGAATTACTCCTCATTTTAGATTAGTTGGCAGAGTATGCAAATAAGTCTTTATTTGCCCCTGGGGTCAACTGTACATCCAGAACTATTGGTGTAGAGTACACATACAGGGGTTTAATTAAAGCTGGACAGTGCAAAATCAGGCTCACTTCTGCATAGAAACCAATCAGCTTCCAACTTCCATTTGCTCAATTAAGCTTTGGCAATGAAACCTGGATGCTGATTGGATGCAGAAGTGAGCCTGATTTTGCACTCTCTAGCTTTAGTAAATAAACCCCACAGTCTACTGTAGTTATTTATTCCAATCTTCACAAGACTGTCTCAGGCTACTTGACCATCATCAGCGCAGTGTATGGAAACCATGGCTTCCACAGAGTAGAGCTTATGGACTTACACTAAATGACCTGCTGCGCCGTACCAGTATTCCCTTCTAGAAAGCTTTAAAGAATATGTAAACCCAACATTTCATATTCCTTATATGTGCCTGCAGTACCATGTACTTGTATGAAAAAGTATCCTGTTCTCTTTGTGTTGCTTCCTTTGTGTGAAATCCCTGGTGTTCCTGCCAGTCCCCTTGCTTTTCTATCAAAAACTGACCCCACTAGGAAGAGTGGTCAGTTCTCTAGCTGTGCCAGAAACCCAGTGTGCAATGATCAGACTTGTGCTGAGACGCCCCTCCCTGCACTGCCATTCACTGGGGAGACCTGCATGATGCTGTTTCTCCACCCCACTTTTCTATGCAGTTGAGACAGAGAGAATGTAATCACTTATAAAAAAGGGGAGACATTGTGTTTATGTTTTTATATCTATACACAAATATTTTACCTTTCATTTCGATTTTAAACTGTATGGTTTGTTTTACAAGGTGAGGGTTCACATATACTTTAATGTGTTACTAAACCCCAGGACCCTGCATTCACCATATCTGGTCTCTCACAGTACACAGAACATGGAAATGCAATTATTTTAGTAAATATAAACTGCTAAATAGCTTTTCTCCTCAGCAGTTAGAGCAATCTTGTTACTTCAGTAGAGCACTGGTTAATCTTTTAGGAGGAGTTTTCTTTCTCCCCTGATTGTCCTATGAGGCTGAATAACCCCTAATCTTCTGTCTGGACAGTGCTGATTGGCCCTGTGCTGATCACATGCACTCTCCCAAGAAAAGAAACACCTCTCTAGCAATACACACCAAACTGAGCATGTGCAGCTTGCTCCCAAGGTCCTGTTCTATCAGCAGATGGATTGGGGACAGTAGAAGAAGGGACAGATCAGAGAAGACAGGATCAAACAGCCTTTTTACACAATGCAATAAATGAACCCCTTAGGTTTCACAGTGACAGGATAATAAGCATGCTTCACTGCATATACAGACTGATTTTACTGTTGTGGGTTTAGTAACACTTTAATGAAACTGCTATTTTTTCCTTCTAATATATTTGTATACAATCATTATTATACAATTATTCTATTGGCATGATCATTGTTTTAGTCCCCCCCACCCCCCAAAAAAAATAAAACAAAAAAAACTGGTTGATGAGGAATACATCACAATACTGTACAAAGCTCAGCTTGCAGAGAAATGATACAAAGGACAAGAATTCATTGCCAAAATCTTGGATCCAATTTTGCTTTTAAAGGTCTTTAATTATTGCTGATGAATTTGTAATGGAAAGAAAGAAGCTCTGATGATACAAGAATAAAGGTGGATATAGGATCATCTTTCAGTGCTGTACCCCTGCCTGGACTCCTCAACAATTTAAAATGTCATAAAGATGGACTTTTCATTTTTCAGAGTATAATAAAGATGGATTTTTAATTCTTCACAGTGAACCGGTTATATCTAGTGCCGTCTTTTATAACATCTCTGTGCTTCGGCTGCCCAGGATAAGTGCAGAGCTGTGGATAAAGAACATTTTTTCAAGTCACCTTTTTTACTGGTATTCTGTCCAGGGGCGGACTGACCATTTGAAAACTCGGGCACTGCCCGAGGGCCCAGGGTCAGTAGGGGGCCCCATGAAATGCCCCTGGTACATTTTTATAGGCTTTTGTGGGTGTGCTTTGAGTGTGGGCAAGAACACAGGGGCCCCATGATCCCCTATTGCCCAGGGGCCCCATGAGTTGTCAGTCCGCCCCTGATTCTGTCCCTATCCAACCTGAACTGTACCCTTTTGTTAAATCCTTGGAAGCAGGGACTGATGTGAATGTACAATATATAAGTAAAGTTGGCAGTGCTATAGAAGTACCCATAGTAAATAAATAAACCAAAAGAAAGCAAATTAGGCAGGTGATGTGATTTACTTCAGCCTGTGGTTGCAGGGAAAAAAAATCACCCATCAATACAGTTAGTACTGATGGGGGAGGCCCTCCCATAGTGCTATTATGTTCTGCCAATGAGGACCCTTTTCTGTTGGCAGAACACAACGATTACTGGTAGCCTCCCTAGCGGTCTGATTATGTCAGTATTTCTGTGCTCAAAGCGGTACATTTTTTTGCATGGAAATATGTATTTTTTTTATTGTAGGCCTGTAATTTTTAGGAATAACTCACAGAAATCAAAAAGTCTAGTAAACATCCCGGGTATGTTAAAATTTGAAACACGAAATCATAAATTATAATTTAATAAATAATCATAAAAATAATAATATAACA
Organism: Staurois parvus; assembly: GCF_062004578.1. Taxonomy (NCBI): domain Eukaryota; kingdom Metazoa; phylum Chordata; class Amphibia; order Anura; family Ranidae; genus Staurois; species Staurois parvus. The sequence goes on along the minus strand of NW_028318294.1, from coordinate 4,035,102 downwards.
ATAATACATTTAATTCAATAATATAATCAAACTAAAAACACTGAAATCTGAAATAGAGCGCCAAGTTCGCACATCACTGATCTTAGTCTCAAAATCGTTTTCAGTGTCTAATGACGAATTTCCCCACGAATCATTAGCACTCAATTCTGCAAGTGGTTCTGATTTACTATCGCTGTTCTCTAGCCGGTCTAAAACCGCTTTTGACCTAAAGGGACGCTTTTTGGACGCCATGGACATTTCTCAGTTTCAGTAAAAATGCAGGCAGGGCACAGGACAAAGCACTCGGGACAAAATGTATGTGAAATGCATTGAAACAGCAATGTTTTACTATGTAATAATAATTTTTTAAAAAAATGAAATTTTTTAAAAATGTCAAATTTGCCGCCGGTTCCGGCGCCCGTACGTCCCGAAGTCACAGGGACCGGAACACGGAAGCCGGATGCCGGCATCGGCCGGAGGAGATGGCCGGGGACGCTGCAGGGGACACATCGTGGGAGCGAAGGACAAGGTAAGTGCTGCAGGGACTCCATGAGCAACGCCGCATGGTAAGCCCGAGTGTAGCTCGGGGTTACCGCTCTTGGTACTCAAATTTTACCCCGTGCTACACTCGGGAATAACGCCAGGGAGGTTAAAGCCAAACTACAGACACACAAATCTTGAATTTAAATATATTCCTCGTTAGCCGCAAAGGACATAAACTAATTTTGTGTACCTTTGTAAATTCAGATATTACCTTGTAAAAGTAGCGGTGTGCACTATATAGGCTGTGCACAGAGTAGAGCTGTGGGAGGGACCCAGCAGGCCCCACCCACTACAGGCTGCCTGCAGAAAACTACAGAAGGGGGTGGAAACAAGACCAGTCACCCTGCACAAGGAGAGAGAGCAGCAGTACTGAAAATCACACTGCAGTGAGTTGCACAGGAATCGCACAATAACTGGCACTTTAAAAAAAAAAAAAAGATAAAATATCAAAGGCTTTTGACCTAAAGGGACGCTTTTTGGACGCCATGGACATTTCTCAGTTTCAGTAAAAATGCAGGCAGGGCACAGGACATAGCAGTAGGGACAAAATGGGTGTGTAATGGTTTGATACAGTAATGTTTTTAGTGAATATAGTGAATGTCACTTTTACAACTTTCAAATTTCCCGCGAGTTCCGTCTCCCGTATGTCCTGACGTTGCAAGGAACGGAACCCGGAAGACAGGTGACGGCATCCTCCGAAGGACATTGCAGGGGACACTGTAGGGGGGACATCGCGGGACCGCAGGACAAGGTAAGTGCAGAAGGGATCCCGGAGCAGCACTGCAGGGTATTCCCGAGTGTAGCTCGGGGTTACCGCTTGTGGTGCTGAAACTTTACCCCGAGCTACACTCGGGAATACCGCCAGGGAGGTTAATAGCTAAAGCTGCCGGCAGTGATCCTGTATAGAAAATTCGACTTCAGTATAACCAGCCTCCCCATAGGTAGATCGAATCTCAATTGGTGCCTGGTGCACCGGCCAAGATTGGATCCATCTGTGGCCAGCTTAAGAGAAGGGAATTGTCATACATACACTTTAATTGTAAGTGGTGCCATCCTGACTGGGCTGTGTAAATTTCAGGACTGGAAGGATAGTAAGATAAATCCTTTGCTAGGTAAACCCGCGTATGCATTTCATTTGTGTGCTTAGTTGTTTACACGGAGTTCAGCTTCCAGTCAATAGTACAGCATTGAGTGGTCACTGTACGTAGAACTTGATTAGCTTTTTATTGACGTCATTGGTCTGTATGATTTTAATTATTCACTGCAGTATTTCACAGGACAGAACAGTCCCAGCCATCATCTTGCAGGATGGAAATGCATGCTAAGCCATCCTTGCCGTTATCTCCTTGCTCTTCATCATGACCCCAAGGCATACACTTTGCTGCATCTGAAGTCCAATTGCTTCCTTGATCTAAAACAGCCATCTATTACTGATATATCTCAGCAAAACTGGATGTCAGAATGCAACCAGCCAATCAATTTCAGCCATAATTACATATTGGTAAGCAACCAAGGAACAACATAAGCATGTGCTTAAAAATATGTCCTACCCATTGCTGGCCAACAAAAGTCTTCAAATGTATTTCCAGTTTCGCAGTCAAATTTGAGAAACCCTTATATATATTTTTATGTGTTTCAGTTCACACAGAATACCTAAAAATAATTTTAAAAAAATTCTTACCTTGCTAGTTGGGACTAGAGACTGCAGCATCACTCCTGTCAGAAGGAACAGAAGTGATTTCACTGACACAGGGATATTTTTTCCTTCCAGTGATGTTGGAGCATTTTTTTTCCTTCCAGTGATGCCAACAAAGAAGGGACAGTTTTTCTGTCCAGTGACACCACTGACTTAGGGACCTATTCTCTTTACAATGAGACCACCCATGCTGAAACATTTTTTTTCTTCTAGTGACACCACTGACACGGGGAACTTTTTCCCACCCAGTGATATCACTGACTCAGGGACCTGTTTTAATTCCAGTAAAACCACCAATGCAGGGACATTTTATTCTTTCCAGTGGCAAAACCCATGTTAGAACATCAGTGCCCTGATGATCGGTGCCCAGCAGTGCTGCCCACAAGTACCCAGCAGTGCCACCCACCTGTGCCCATCAGTGCTCAGCAGTGCCACCCACCTGTTCCCAGCAGTGTCACCCACCTGTGCCCAGCAGTGCCCACCAGTGCCACCCACCAGTGCCCATCAGTGCAGCCCAGCAGTGCCACCCATCAGTGCCCATCAGTGCCACCAGTCAGTGCCCAGAAGTGTCGCCAGTCAGTGCCATCAGTCAGTGCCACCCATCAGTGCCCAGAAGTGCTGCCAGTCAGTGCCCATCATCAGTGCTAGCTCAACAGTGCCGCCTATCAGTGCCACCTATCAGTGCCTATGAGTGCTGCCTATCAGTGCCGCCTATCAGTGACCATCAGTGCCGCCTATCAGTGCCCATCAGTGCCCATCAGTGCTACCTATCAGTGCAGCAACACCATTTCAGCACATGCCACAAAAATTCCATACATTTGCCCCATCCCCTCCCAGGAGGTTAGTTCGCCAACTTCGCCTGAGCGCTGGATGGCCTTTTCCTGGCACTGGACTCTGTAGGCAGGTTCCAATACGCAACCAGCAGACAGATTTGGGGACTGATTTTCAAGAGCCCATACCATGTATTATCCAAGCCTTACAATCTTTAACCCTTTGTTGGGACAGACAGGTCAACACATCGAACTTACAACTGATAATGAAGACCTGCCAGCACAGCACAGATGGGGTAATCATGTTAAACATAACTCTCCCGCTGCTTCCTTAACAATACAAATAAGGGGAAAGCTAAAAAAAAAATTCTCATGTATTTATTTATATTTTTACATGGTTTCTTTTTTTTTTTCTTGACCACTTTTATTCCTATTACAAGGAATATAAACATCCCTCGTAATAGAAATATGCATGACAGGTCCTCTTTAAGGAGAAATCTGGGGTCAAAAAGACCCCAGATCTCTCCTTTACCTTTAAAAGCAAAATATTGAATTAAAAAAATAAATAAATAAAAAAACAGGACTTTTCCTTTAAAAAAGAAGAAAACTGACATTGCTCCAGTCAATAATAATAGAGGTAATCAGAGAGTTTCTCATCGCCTCCATCTTCAGCCAGCCACACCATCGGATCTTTCTTGGGCGGGCCGGTTTTAACAGTAAGCCCAAAAATCACTAGCGAGCAGAGAGAGGGGGGGGGACACATCCCCTCCCGCTGATACAGAATGCGATCCAGTGACTGGAGAGGTTCCCAATGCCTCCCCTGTGTATATATAGATATATATACACAGGGCTTTTTTTCTCAGAGAATAGGTGCAGGAACCCACCCTCCCTAGTCAACTCCCTGCCCCCACCCCCAATCCTGCTATTCCTCAGGAAAGAGATGTAAAGTGTTACCAAATAATGGGTGTGGTCAAGGCTCACCTTCCCTTTCCCTGTCCCCTTCCACAGATCACCCTCTCCACCAATCCACAGCTCACCCTCTCCCCCCATCCACAGCTCACCCTCTCCTCCCATCCACAGCTCACCCTCTCCCCCCCATCCACAACTCACCCTTTCCCCCCATCCACAGCTCACCCTCTCCCCCCATGCACAGCTCACCCTCTCCCCCCCCATCCACAGCTCACTCTCTCCCCCCATGCACAGCTCACCCTCTCCCCTCATCCACAGCTCACCCTCTCCCCCCATCCACAGCTCACCCCCCCCCCCAGATCCACACCTCACCCTCTCCCCCCCAATCCACAGCTCATCCTCTCCCACCCTCTCCCCCCCCATCCACAGCTCACCCACTCCCCTCCTCCGCAGGTCACCTTCTCTCTCCCTGTCCACAGCTCCCTCCCTGCTCCCCGCAATCCACAGCTTACCTTCTCCCCCCCTCCCACATTCCACAATTCACTTTAGCATGTCCCCCCCCCCCATCAACAGCTCCCCTATTTATGCTCTGTCAACATGTAACCCCCCCCCATTCACAGCTTAAACCCCTAGTCCACAATCACCTCTGCACCCTCATCCACGCTTATCTTTCTTTTAAAATCGCTTTAAAACCTGATTTCAACAAAATACAAAAACTAAATGCAAAAATAGTAATAGTAATAATAATAACAATATACCAATTCATTCAAAATACATTATTATTACTATTATTATTATTTTATGAATAATCCCAGAATTGGTCACCAGATAAAATATTGTTTAGGATTCAACATAAATTTGGCTCTTGCTATAGAGATCCCCAAGCTGCAAAATAGTATGGCTTATTCTCTACTATGTATTTTTAAAAAATATCTCTCCATGTTATAAAATAGACATGTTGAAAACTTGAATTATATTCTAATTGCCTTTGATATTTTATCTTTTTTTTTTTAAGTGCCAGTTATTGTGCGATTCCTGTGCAACTCACTGCAGTGTGATTTTCAGTACTGCTGCTCTCTCTCCTTGTGCAGGGTGACTGGTCTTGTCTCCACCCCCTTCTGTAGTTTTCTGCAGGCAGCCTGTAGTGGGTGGGGCCTGCTGGGTCCCTCCCACAGCTCTACTCTGTGCACAGCCTATATAGTGCACACCGCTACTTTTACAAGGTAATATCTGAATTTACAAAGGTACACAAAATTAGTTTATGTCCTTTGCGGCTAACGAGGAATATATTTAAATTCAAGATTTGTGTGTCTGTAGTTTGGCTTTAACCTCCCTGGCGTTATTCCCGAGTGTAGCACGGGGTAAAATTTGAGTACCAAGAGCGGTAACCCCGAGCTACACTCGGTCTTACCATGCGGTGTTGCTCATGGAGTCCCTGCAGCACTTACCTTGTCCTTCGCTCCCACGATGTGTCCCCTGCAGCATCCCCGGCCATCTCCTCCGGCCGATGCCGGCATCCGGCTTCCGTGTTCCGGTCCCTGTGACTTCGGGACGTACGGGCGCCGGAACCGGCAGCAAATTTGAAATTTTTAAAAAATTTCATTTTTTTAAAAAATTATTATTACATAGTAAAACATTGCTGTTTCAATGCATTTCACATACATTTTGTCCCGAGTGCTTTGTCCTGTGCCCTGCCTGCATTTTGACTGTTCTTTCTGCCTGGAAACTTAGAAAAGTCCATGGCGTCCTAAAAGCGTCCCTTTAGGTCAAAAGCGGTTTTAGACCAGCTAGAGAACAGCGATAGTAAATCAGAACCACTTGCAGAATTGAGTGATAATGATTCGTGGGGAAATTCATCATCAGACACTGAAAACGATTTTGCGACTTTGCTCAGCGATGTGCGACTTTGCCTCTTATTTCAAATTTCAGTGTTTTTGGTTTGATTATATTATTGAATTAAATTTACAATTATTATATTATTATTTTTTATGATTATTTATTAAATTATAATTTATGATTTCGTGTTTCAAATTTTAACATACCCGGGATGTTTAATAGACTCTTGTTCGGACAGATTTCAGTGAGTTATTCCTAAAAATTACAGGCCTACAATAAAAAACTACATATTTCCATGCAAAAAAATGTGCCGCTTTCAGCACAAAAAATCGGAAAGAATCATACCGCCGAGGAGGTTAAGGAAATTTAAAAAAAAAAAAGAAAAAGATTTTTACTAGCACATGATTAGATGAGAGACATCCGCATAGCTGAACTATTCGCTAAGCTAAGCGCAGTGCACAAGCTCCACTTATTTAGTAAATCAGTTTCAGAGCATTGTTCTACTGGTAAGGCCCGGTTCACACTAGTGCGGGCTGTGCAACCCGCGTTTGCTCAGGCACAGCAGCCCATTTATTTGAACGGGCTGCTGTGCCCACATTTCACGCAAGAAAAATGTGCATGCACTTTTTCTGAAATGCAGTCACACAGAAACACACATGGTCTTTTTGACCATGCAGTTTCCATGCGGTTCCTGCACCTGCGATCATGGTGCGATCACGCTGCGGGATGAGATGCGTGGGGGTGCCATTCAGAATTAATGTGAATTTGTGTCTTTGGTGCGACATGAATGCCATAGACTGCAACAAGTCGCAAAAGTCGCAAGGTTGTCAGATCTCTCTCCTATCTTTGTGACATTGACTGCGACTTCAGAGGGTTTTAAGCTAAAGTCGCAAAACATCAAAGTCACATGGAAGCTGACATTGAAGTCGCATGGAAGTCGCATCACATTGCAAACAAGTCACAATGGAAAGTTGCAGTATTAGTTGCAGGACTTTGGGGTCACAGCATTGTGAACTGAACCTAAACTTTAAAGTTGTACTAAACCAGCCTTCACCATATCCAGTCTTCCACAGTACACAGAACATGGAAATGCAATTATTTAGTAAATATAAACTGATAAATACATTTTCTCATTAGCAGTTAGAGCAGTCTTGTGACTTCCATTAGTGTCTGGCCAAGCACTGGTTAATCTTGTAGGAGGAGTTTTCACTCTGCTCTGACTGCCCTGTGAGGCTGCTTGACCCCTGATCCTCTGGAGTTAGAGCACATGGAGCAGTCTTGTGACTTCTATCAGTGTTCAGTAGAGCACTGGTTAAAGCTTGTAGGAGGAGTTTTCTCTGTCTAGCCAGTGCTAATTGGCCCTATGCTGATCACATGCACCTTCCCAAAGAAAAAAAAACTCTCTAGCAATACACACTAAACTGGGCATGTGCAGAGTGACTCGTAGAGCTCTGTACTATCAGCAGATGGATTGGGGACAGTAGACGATCAGAGAGGACAGGATCAAACAGCCTTTTTACACAATGCAGAGGATTAACCCCTTAGGTTCCACAGTGAGTATAACAAGCATGCTTTACCGCATATACAGACTGATTTTACTGTTGTGGGTTTAGTAACACTCTAATAATTAATTTATTAAAGCTGATGCCTGATTTTAATGACTGGGTTTAGATCTACTGATAGGTGGCAGCTGGAGACGAGTGGGCTCTAAAACAATTGGAATATTTGGGAAATTGTCGTACGTTGGCATGCCCTGATTCAAAAAATAAAGATACCGGTAACAGAGGAGCTTAAAATTAAAGAAATAAAACATAATGCACAGTGTGTAATTAAAACCCCAGAAACATAAGACCATATAGACACATGCTGAGCAAATAAACTTTTTTTTTTTTACTTTGTATTATAATGTAACAGATATTTAATTGGTATATAAAGTGTACCCATTTACTGAACATAAATTCATGCTTAGAGGTGGAAGCAGTCAACTGTTGTAAAGTATACTTCTAATAAAAGAACATTCTATCCCTAATCCTGAAGAATTAAAGTGTATCTCCTTCAGAGGTTTAACTCCTTATTGAGAGTCACTGCTCTACTTAGGGTCAAGGCCGCCAGGAATGTAATTAACCTCCCTAGCGGTCTGATTATGTCCATATTTCTGTGCTCAAAGCGGTACATTTTTTTGCATGGAAATATGTATTTTTTTTATTGTAGGCCTGTAATTTTTAGGAATAACTCACTGAAATTTGTCCATACAAGAGTCTAGTAAACATCCCGGGTATGTTAAAATTTTCAAACACAAAATCATAAATTATAATTTAATAAATAATCATAAAAAATAATAATATAATTATAATAAATGTAATTCAATAATATAATCAAACCAAAAACACTGAAATTTGAAATATAGCGCCAAGTTCGCACATCACTGAGCAAAGTCGCAAAATCGTTTTCAGTATCTGATGACGAATTTCCCCACGAATCATTATCACTCAATTCTGCAAGTGGTTCTAATTTACTATCGCTGTTCTCTAGCCGGTCTAAAACCGATTTTGACCTAAAGGGACGCTCTTTGGACACCATGGACTTTTCTCAGTTTCCAGGCAGAAAGAACAGTAAAAATGCAGGCAGGGCACCGGACAAAGCACTCGGGACAAAATGTATGTGAAATGTTTTGAAACAGCAATGTTATACTATGTGATTTTAGTGTATTTAGTGAATGTCACTTTTTCACATTTTTATATTTCCCGCCGTTCCGTCCCCCGTAAGTCCCGCTCGCAGGGAACGGAACCCAGAAGACGGATGCCGCCATTAGCCAGAGGACATTACAGGGGACACTGCAGGAGGGACATCGCGGGAGTGCAGGACAAGGTAAGTGCAGAACAGATCCCGGAGCAGCGCTGCAGGGTAATCCCGAGTGTAGCTCGGGGTTACCGCTTGTGGTGCTAAAACTTTACCCTGAGCTACACTCGGGAATACCTCCAGGGAGGTTAAAGGGCAACTCCACTTTTATGTGAAAAAAGTAGCAAATAGTTTAAAAAAATAAAATAAAATAACATATACAATTGCTACACAAGTCATATTGTAATTCAATGTTTTTAAAAGCTACATTTCCTTTTCAATCTGCAGTGCTTTAATTTTCTGAAAAATGCAATATGGCAACCTGGAGGTGTTCTGTACACAGATGGTGTACAAACTTCCCCCCAGAAATGCCATTTCCTGCTTGTGTGATTGGCTTACGGATTTTCACAGAAGTCTGCACTAAAATACAAGTCAGATTTTGGGCATACCCTGCAACAAGAATGTCATTTTTGGTCACATACTCCCAAAGGGAAATCAGGTCTAAAGGGATGCAGACCCTGCCACTTTCCTCGTTAGAGCAGCGGCTGATTGGTAATTATAAAATCACTCCCTTTCATATTCATTTTGAACAAACAAAGAGCTATTTCTACAGAATAACAAAAGGTAGGAATCTGCAACAAAGTTTGTGAAACTCCTTGCAATGTACATAGATCACCCAGGGGAGAATGTTTTTTTCTCAACAAAATTGGAGTTACTCTTTAAGGTCACACTAAACTCTGGTATATTAAAAAAATCAATTTTTAACTCAAAAAAGTCCCCTCTATTGTTCCCAGCCTCTTCCAAATCTCCAAATTCCCTTTTTCGGTGCTGTGATCTGACTTCCTGTTGAAGGGTGGCTACACTCATTCCCCATGATCCCACTGTGTGTGGGACTGTAGCTACCTTCCTTTGTTCACACTCAAGATGGACGATGGAAATTGTAAGTAGCTAAGATGCACTGCTCACGCCAAACAAATAGAAGTGAGAGGGAAAAGGAAAGGTTTAGGAGCTCACGCAACACAGTACAAGGAGGCAGAAAAATACAGTAAATAACAATTTCATGAAAAATAATTAAAGGGCCATTAAATAGTTGATGTGTATGGACTATGTTTAGAAAACAGATATCATTTAGTGCCACTTTAACCACGTTCCCCTCTAAAAGATTTACCCCCCCCCCCTTCCTGACCAGGCCATTTTTTGCTATACGGCGCTGCACTACTTTAACTAACAATTACACGATCATGCAACACTGTGTACAAATGAAATTTATATAATTTTTTTCACACAAATATAGCTTTCTTTTGGTGGCATTTGATCATCATTTGGTATTTTTTGCACTAATAATGAAAAAATACCAAAAATTTCAAAAAATATATATTTTCTACTTTTTGCTATAAAACATATCCAATGGAAAAATAAAAAAAATAAAATGTCTTCATAAATTTGGGCCAAAATGTATTCTGCTACGTCTTTGGTAAAAAAAAATCCCAATCAGCGTATATTAATTGGTTTGTGTGAATGTTATAGCATCTACAAATGGCCGTATATATACTTGAATTTTATTTTTTTAAAATTTATTTTATACTAGTAAAGGTGGTGATCAGAGACTTATAGTGGGACTGTGATAGTACGGCGGGCAATCTGACACTAACTGAGACTGGGTGGGAACTGACTAACTGCCACTGACATCTCCAGTGACACTAATACAGTAATCAGTGCTAATAAAAAGCACTGTACTAATGACACTGGGCATGAAGGGGTTAACATCTGGGGTGATCAAAGGGTTAACTGTGTGTTAGGGAGGGATTAAACTGTGTACTGTGTGCTGTTTTACTAGGGGAAGTGCTGGGTTTTATCTCCCTGCTTTGCAGAGAAATAAAAAACAGCACATCCCTGCTGAAAGGAGAGATATCTGTGTTGTTTACACTCACAGATTATTATTATTATTATACAGGATTTATATAGCGCCAACAGTTTGCTCAGCACTTTATAATATAAAGGGAAACATCACAGCAACAATACAGTTCAATACAAGAGGGTTAGGAGGGCCCTGTTTCTTGGAGATCTCTCTCCTTGTCAGTTGCTCCTCCGATCACTGAATCGGGCCATGAATCACTCTCTGGAACCTGGTGATTGACGCCTGCAGGAGCCAATGACAGCACTGGTAGGAGGTCGCGCGTGCGCCCCTTTCTCAGAAATGCAAAATAACATATATATATATATATATAAATATATATATATATATATATATATATATATATATATATATGATTTTGAGCAGAGCGGCCGCCCTGTCGCAGTAAAACTGCAACAGGACGGGTCATGAAGTTGTTAAACAGACTGGAAGTGATGTCATGTGCCTCTTAGTTTACAGCAGTTACCAGAAATTAGTACAGGGGGCGTAGAAGTGAATTTTGGGGCCCTAAGCTGTGTTCGCTTCTCTCTCTCCCCCAACAGCATTGCTTAGGACCATCTTAATAGCAACATCGGCCCCTAGGCAAAGTAATGCACTGGGGTCCCTACCAGCCTGCCCCAATTTACGCTTTTACTTACAAGAATTAAAGTATAAGTAGCTGATAGAATTAAATATATATTTATTAGTACTTTCAATAAAATTCTAAAATTAAACAATAAATATAAGTCTATTTAACACAAAGGGCACAGCAGAGGGAAAGGAGGGGGGGGGGGCAGGAGGGCACAATATTGGGATCAGGAGGGCACAGTACAGGTAAAGGGGGGCAGGAGGGCACAATATTGGGATCAGGAGGGCACAGTACAGGGAAAGGGGGGGAGGGCAGGAGGGCACAATATTGGGATCAGGAGGGCATAGTACAGGGAAAGGGGGGGGGGGGCAGGAGGGCACAATATTGGGATCAGGAGGGCATAATACAGGGAAAGGGGGGGGGGACAAGAGGGCACAATTTTGGGATCAGGAGGGCACAGTACAGGAAAAGGGAGGTGAGGGCAGGAGGTCAAAATATTGGGATCAGGAAGGCATAGTACAGGGAAAGGGGGGGGGGGCAGAAGGGCACAACATTGGGATCAGGAGGGCACAGTACAGGGAAAGGGGGGGAGGGCAGGAGGGCACAATGTTGGGATTAGGAGGGCACAGTACAGGGAAAGGGGGGGGGCAGGAGGGCACAATATTGGGATCAGGAGGGCACAGTACAGGGAAAGGGGGGAGGGCAGGAGGGCACAATATTGGGATCAGGAGGGCAAAGTACAGGGAAAGGAGGGGCAGGGCAGAAGGGCACAATATTGGGATCAGGAGGGCACAGTACAGGGAAGGGGGGGGCAGGAGGGCACAATATTGGGATCAGGAGGGCACAGTACAGGGAAAGGGGGGGGGGGCAGGAGGGCACAATATCGGGATCAGGAGGGCATAGTACAGGGAAGGGGGGCAGGAGGGCACAATATTGGGATTAGGAGATCACAGTACAGGGAAAGGGGGGGGGCAGGAGGGCACAATATTGGGATCAGGAGGGCACAGTACAGGGAAAGGGGGAGGCAGGAGGGCACAATATTGGGATTAGGAGGGCACAGTACAGGGAAAGGGGGGGCAGGAGGGCACAATATTGAGATCAGGAGGGCACAGTACAGGGAAAGGGGGGGCAGGGAAGGTGGGCACAATATTGGGATCAGGAGGGCACAGTACAGGGAAAGGGGGGGGCAGGGAAGGTGGGCACAATATTGGGATCAGGAGGGCACAGTACAGGTTCTGGGAATCTGCAAGGGCTATTCCGGGACATCTTGGAAAAAAGTGTGACTGTCCTGGCAATCCGGCTGGCAAGTATGATGTAATGCAAGATTATTATGGGGTCCCCATGCACTTGGGGCCCCTGGGCATTGTCCAGGGGATCTAAATTCTTAAAATCATTCCAGTGATCAAACCAGGGTACTTCAAACAAGTACCTCCATGAATCGGGGAAATTCCAGAAAACTGTAAAAACACACAAGAGGGAGCAGACCCTGGTGCATTACCATCATAAAATGTAATCAAATGCCAAGAGACAAAAACAAACTCATAAACACATAAAAATAGCATGCATGTACAAGAAATACAGCCTTAGAAGGCCCATCCCATCTCGGAACCATCTACGAAAGCAAACGCGTTTCGGGAGTCAAGCTCCTTTCTTCAGAACTGACAGATCCCAGGGATGCCCATGCATTCAGACAGCCCTGGCATTGCTGGCATAGGATCAAAGAGTCTGCCAAAAGCATACACCTTTTCTTCTATGGAGGTTTTTATACTAGAGGTACCCAATATAATTTACTCAAGGCTTTGTAAAGTAATGAAAGATGATACATTACAATAGGTTTGATTAAATCTATTTGAGTATATGATAATTTATAATACTTATGAGAGCTGAGTAACCAGCAGTGGAAATTCTTCAAGAACTGGCTATTGTTGGACATGCTGGAAAACAGTCAGTGTAGAAGTCTGGGAAGTTGAAATCCCCTTTCTTCTCTCTCTGCTTTCTGCATCATTACTATAATTATTATTATTATACATTTATAGAGCTCCAACAGTTTGTGCAGCACTTTACAATACAATTCAATACAGGAGGAATCAGCGGGCCCGGCCCATTAGAGCTTACAATCTACAATGGGGGTGTCACGTGATACAAAAGGTGATAACTGGGGGGATGAGCTGATATAGAAAATAAAAGTACATTTGTTAGATGGAGGTGGAATAGGCTTCTCCAAAGAGAAGGGTTTTCATGAATCACCTACACAGAACACGAGATAGTCGGACAAATTGGGCTAGGGAGTAAAAAATGAAAGGAGCACTTTGAAAACACATCAGATCTCAATGGGGAGAAATCTCCTGCTGGATGTCTATACTGACATGGATGGGTAATGTGATAGGAATGTAAGGATGGCCCATCGTTGGATGGAAATGAAAATGATCGACCTACAGAGGACTGAATTCAAAGACACCCCGAAAATCAAAGTGAAAAAATGATGCAGCAGGCTAGTCCATTTTGCTGATATTTCATTGCAGCAACTCAGAATGGTCCTCAGTAGTTTGTGTGGCCCCCATGTGCTTGTATACATGCCTGACAACGTCGGAGTATGCTCCTAATGGGACGATGGATGGTGTCCTGGGGTATTTCCTCCCAGATCTGGGCCAGGGCATCACTGAGCTCCTGGACAGTCTGAGATACAACCTGGTGGCATCAGATGGACCGAAACATGATATCCCAGAGGTGTTCTATTGGATTTAGGTCAGGCGAGCATGGGGGCCATTCAATGGTATCAAGTCCTTCATCCTCCGGGAACTGCCTGCATATTCCCGCCACATGGGGCCGGGCACTGTCATGCACCAGGAGGAACCCAGGACCCACTGCACCAGCATAGGGTCTGACAATGGGTCCAAGGATTTCATCCCGATACCTAATGGCAGTCAGGAGGCCATTGTCTAGCCTGTAGAGGTCTGTGTGTCCCTCCATGGATATGCCTCCCCAGACCATCACTGACCCACCACCAAACGGTCATGCTGAATGATGTTACAGGCAGCATAACGTTCTCCATGGCTTCTCCAGACCCTTTCATGTCTGTCACATGTGCTCAGGGTGAACCTGCTCTCATCTGTGAAAAGCCAGTGGCAGACCTGCCAATTCTGGTGTTCAATGGCAAATGCAAATCCAGCTCTATGGTGCCGGGCAGTGAGCACAGGGCCCACTAGAGGAGGTCGGGCCCTCAGGCCACCCTCATGAAGTCTGTTTCTGATTGTTTGGTCAGAGACATTCACACGAGTGGCCTGCTGGAGGTCATTTTGTAGGGCTCTGGCAGAGCTCATTCTGTTCCTCCTTGCACAAAGGAGCAGATACTGGTCCTGATGATCGGTTAAGGACCTTCTACGGCCCTGTCCAGCTCTCCTAGAGTAACTGCCTGTCTCCTGGAATCTCCTCCATGCTCTTGAGACTGTGCTGGGAGACACAGCAAACCTTCTGGCAATGACACATATTGATGTGCCATCCTGGAGGAGTTGGACTGCCTGTGCAACTTCTGTAGGGTCCAGGTATCGCCTCATGCTACCAGTAGTGACACTGACCCTAGCCAAATGCAAAACTACTGAAAAACAGTCAGAAAAGATGAGTAGGGAAAAAATGCCAATGACCTCCACCTGTAAAATCATTCCTGTTTTGGGGGTCTTCTCATTGTTGCCCATCTAGTGCACCTGTTGTTAATTTCATTAACACCAAAGCAGCTGAAACTGATAACAACCCCCTCTGCTACTTAACTGACCAGATCAATATCCCAGGAGTTTAGTTGACTTGAATCTAGACTCTGATTAAAAAGTGTTCCTTTCATTTTTTTGAGCAGTGTATATTTTCTGAAAAGCAGAGATCCTAGAGAATAAAATAGTGGTAGTTCCAATTTTTTATGTCCCAAAGCATTAGCATGAAAATGCTAAATTTCAGGTAACAGTTCACTAATGTTAATTTTCTTAATTACTAAATTTTTTTATAAAGTATAAGGTTGCACTAAGCAAATACATAGTGTGTGAAACCCCCTGCCACCAGTGATGCATGGAATACGGTGGTGGCAATAAAAGTATTAAAGACTGCAAGTACAGAAAAATACCTGTTGATCTGCCAGATATGCACTGCGTTTTTTTTGGCTGACAATACAAAGCTTTGTTGTGGACTGAGTGGTGTCAGCCTTGTCCAGTGTCTTTTGCTAAACTACTCAGCCATTCCCAGGGGCGGACTGACAACTCATGGGGCCCCCGGGCAATAGGGGATCATGAGGCCCCTGTGTCCTTGCCCAAACTCAAAAAAGCCTATGAAAAAGGTACCAGGGGCATCTCATATGGCCCCCTACTGACCCGGGCCCTCGGGCAGTGCCCGAGTTTCCAAATGGTCAGTCCGCCCCTGGCCATTCCTACTCTCAATCAATTTGTAGCTCAATATAAGAGTCAGGAGAACTAATTAGACCAGAGGCAGACTGACCATTTGGAAACTCGGGCACTGCCCGAGGGCCCGGGGTCAGTAGGGGGCCCCATGAGATGCCCCTGGTACCTTTTTCATAGGCTTTTTTGAGTTTGGGCAAGGACACAGGGGCCCCATGATCCCCTATTGCCCGGGGGCCCCATAAGTTGTCAGTCCGCCTCCTGAATTAGACTCTTTAAAATAGAATAGGAAGTGTGTAGGAGCTTCCAAGGTTTATTTAACAAACTGAATGGGAGCAGATAAGAGAAGTTCCTTGGGTTTGTATACACTTTAAGAAAAATTCTCAATTAAATAAAAAAACAAAATACAAAGTTTGCCGAGCACGAAGATGTACAGTATATAGAAATCTTTTAAGTAGGGTAACAGTTAAGGCTTGTTCATACCAGCCAGCATGCTAAAACACTGCAGGCTGGTGTCCATTGTGTGCTGTTACAATGCATAGAGCTATTTATATTTTTTCTTTTTGTAAAACTTAATTGAAATGTCACAAAATGACACGTCATTCAAGTCTGTGTGCTGCGGTACACTCTGCTGCAAAAAAATATGCAGACTATCTGCATTTTTATGCAGCGCGCCACGCCATGCCACATCTCGGCGTTGTGGTGTGAACAGGTCACCCAATATTGAGCCTACATTGATCTAGGCAGATAATGTCAGAACGAGCCCTTAATCCAGTTTTACGTAAAAGTGATCTTAAATGAGTCACATAGAAAGCATTAAATAGTAAAATATATTATGATTTTTATTAAATATATTTATATTTCATTATTAGCAGTATTGTTAATAGTAGAATTGTTATTGTTATTATTTTTTTTATTGTTATTATTATTATTATTTTTATTAAAATTTATAACATGTAATTATAATTTTTTTTTTATAAATAGAATGAAAAATTAGGAGAATTTAAAATTTCCACCATTGCATAGAATTACAAGGTTCTAGATGCATTTAAAAAACTAGCTGAATGTATCTGAATGTAAAATGTATCTGAATGCATGTATTTTGGCACCAATGTGCATGAGGCCCCTACACTTAAGGCTCAAATCTATTGCTACTAACCCATCTTTGGCAGGCATGTGCATCCAAAAGTTGGGCTCAGTGGGAATATGATTGACTTTTTTACATCAGGGCCTGTGTAAGTGGACACAAATTTACCTCTTTTTTTTTTTAAATAACAAAACTTTTATTGAAAATAAATCAGTCAATAAATGAGCTACATATAGATTGTATAGCGAGCGCCCACTGTAGTGAAAATTCGATGCAAGCTGCTAGAACACCAAAAAGGTAACCAACATAACCTTCCAAGACAATATATATAGAGAAAAAAAAAGGGTGCAGCGCTAATAATGCCAGTAGAGCTATATCAACATAAATTGAAAAAAGTATGCATATAATAATCTTATTGGATCATAATTAAAGGTTCCATTTATTGTCCCAAAACCACACAAGAAGTGTGATATATAAATTGTGTCGTATCTCCTTTTCAAACCACGATAAATAATCCACAGGTGAACAGGAAATAAGTGAAATACGCACTCACCAGAAGTGCGTTTAAGATTCGCATGAAAGCAAATTCCTCTTTCATCAGGTACATCTGGGTCCTTGGATCTCAGGTCAGGCTGCGCTCTCACTAGACATCCATCCTGGCCAAGTTCCCTGGTTCCTCAGACACTTATGCACCTTAGGGGTCCCTCCTTAAGTTAGGTACTGAAAGGGTGGCGCTCATATAGAGCCCAATAAAGGACATCACATAGCGTGATACTGCATAAAAGACTTTTTTTTGCAAGTGAAAGTCAAACATAGAAACAAAAGTACTGACCGCAATGATATGTGCTGGCCACCAACGGTGGCTTAGATGTCCTAGATGCTGTAGCCCCCCTTGACGCGTTTCGTGCTATGCACGTTCTCAAAAGGGTCCAGGGCTTTTTTTTTTTCTCTATATAATAAATGAGCTATGTGTATACCCAAGAACTATAGCTGATATAGCATCAAACATTTTAAATTAAACAAAAAAAAAAACGGAATATAAAATGTTTATTATCTAAGTGTGTTTCTTATTATAATAACATTATACATATTATAAAATTATAAGTATTAAAAATAAAATTATAAGTAAAAATCTTATTATCTTATTATAACCCCCATTATATGGCTTTGTATTATAAGAGATTAGGGTGGAATATGCATGGAAAAGTTTGAAAAGGTCTTGAAATTGGAATAAAGCTATATTTGGGTACGGACAATGAAATTTAGAGTTTAGATTCACTTCAATTATCGAGTCATGTGAAAATCAAATTTCTGTTTATCATATAGTATATGCTCGTGATTTGGTAATCAAAGCTCTAATTTATTGAGTGAAGATTACTAACTCCTTGAATCAATCAGCCTTAATTTGTTAATGTATGCTTTGTTTAGATATCTGTCATTTATACATTTTGTTCTATTGAATTTTTGTCTATATTATCTATATATACATTTTTTGGTGGAAGGATATTAGATCAAAGGAGTAATTAGATATTATATATAATAAATGCTGTATAAAAAATTAATCTGCATCTTTTTAGGTTACATAAATTAGTTAAATCTTCGATGTCTTACTGCTGTTTCTTTGGGGACGGACTGCTTTTAATATAAAAAAAAAAGAACAGTTGAGGGATCAAATACTCTAAAGAAAAACCATGCAATAAAATTAAAACTTTCTTTGAAAATGGTAACCCTGCATATTTTATTAACACGAAGCATGTAAGCTCAAGGAATAATAAGCTATAACAAACCACCCATGCATTAAACATCAGTGCAATTAAATTTTACAGGGCTACATAAAACAAAGATTTTTACCAGGTGTATTAAAGTTTTGGAAATTGTGGCAAAAGTAACAAAATTTAAGACGCGTTTTATAGAATACTAAACTTAAAATGTGAAAGTTACGTTATTGAAAGCGCTAATAGTGACGATTATAACAATATATGTAAAAAATCCTCACTCCGGTTCAGCAATTAAAACATTTGGCAGTTTTTACTTTCCCTGACAGTTTTCAGTTTTTAATCTATGGCAGGCATGTTAAACTTTTTTTTTTTTTTTTTTTTTTAGAAAATATTTTCATGTTTCATGCAAATTTATCAGTATTTTTTAATTTTAGTGTATTTCCTTTACTCAAAATCAGCTAAAATTACATATATTTTATTAATTATATTATACATATTTTATGATGTTATTATCAACAATAAACAAAAGAATAAAGAATAGAAAAAAAAAATACATAAAAATACATAGTACCAGAAACTTGTCTAAAAAACCAGACCATCATTAACTTAATCTTGCTCTGCCTCTTTCAAAATGACTCTTTATAGCTCCAATATATTCCAAAATAAAATGCTATGATATTTGTGACTAAATAAGAGAAAAGATTAGAATACTTTGGGGACAGAATTTTTTAAGTAACCCTATATGTGAATATTGTTAAGACTGCCGTTTCTCTTTGTGATGGCTGAAAAGTGGACCACCAAGTCTGACCCTTTTTGTTTTTAAATTATATATTTTACTTATTTAGTTTTTCTGTTTTTTGGGGGGTTTTTTTTACTGTGTCATATGATATAGTTATGTCTCCCAACCTGAAGACCCAACCACATGGCTATTTTATTCTAAAGCCTTTGCTACTCACAGAGCCTTTATGAGTGTGAAAGTGGACCTGTCATGTAATAGACAAAAGACGAAATGATCCATCTAGTCTGCCCCATTTTTTTTATTTATAATTTTTTTTTGTTTTGTTTGTTTTTTTTCTATTTTTTAAGAATTATTTATATCTCTCCCAACCAGTAAGCAAACCACACAGCTATTTTATTCGCAAGCTTTTTCAACATTCTACACCTAAATAGCCTTTATGAGTGTTAAGGTGGACCTATCATGTAATAATCTTAAGGTAAATGAATACATTATTTTAAAATTAAATATATGTAATTAAAAAAAAAATAAAATTCACCTCTACTGAATAGTTAGTAGCTTAAATACCCAAAAATAAATTATCTTCAAATGCATTTTTTACATCCTAGTTTTCTATAATTGAAAAAAATTGGAATTTAGGTCAACACACAAACACAACATGCAAGTACGTTGCGTTCCTTCACAGCCTTTAGCATAGAGATGGGCACGTTATCGAAACATTTGGCTGGCGTTAAGCCCTAAAATATATTTAATCCCAAAGAAAAAAAAATGTTGTATATTGCAGGTTGCTGGTCCTTAGATATGATGGTTGCATTTGTTTTCTCTTTTCCAGGCTCTTTTCAAATGGTGATGCCGCCATTAACACGCTTTCTTGTCCCAAGGTCAGTGGTGTAATTAATTCATGTGCTGGGGCGGACTGACAACTCATGGAGCCCCCGGGCAATAGGGGATCATGGGGCCCCTGTGTCCTTGCCCAGACTCAAGAAAGCCTATGAAAAAGGTACCAAGGGCATCTCATAGGGTCCCCTACTGACCCCAGGCCCTTGGGCAGTGCCCGAGTTTTCAAATGGTCAGTCCGCCCATGTTCATGTGCTGCCCTACGCAACTCTAAAATCAGACACCCCCCACCCCCACTGCCATCACAACCCATCACTGCAATCCCCCACCCCACCACCACCACTGACCAGCACACATCCCCCCCCTTCCCCCGCCTCGACCATCTGATTCATGTACTAACCTTAACCTCCACAATGACAGAAGCAGCCAACCACTCCCTCACCCTCCAGCAGTGTGTGGCCTCCTCAGATCCCATGGTGGAGCTGACCAAGTCCCCGTCCCTGTCACGTGTGTCCCTACTTCCGAGGAGCACCGCTGCCCCCCTGAAAATTTTTACCCTAGGCAAATGCCTTATATGCCTCATGATAAATACGCCACTGCCACTGACAACACTCCCTCACCCTACTTTATCTTTGGAGGAGCAGCGTTGTCACTCTAAGACAAGTCTCCAGAACATATCCTCTTTCTACTATTCTCCATAACATTGGAGGGAGGGGCTTTGAAGTTCACTGAAATAGCTAGGAACAATTCTAACAGATAACAGACATTACAGGTAGGGGCGGACTAACAACTCATGGGGCCCCCAGGCAATAGGGGATCATGGGGCCCCTGTGTCCTTGCCCAAACTCAAAAAAGCCTATGAAAAAGGTACCAGGGGCATCTCATGGGGCCCCCTACTGACCCCAGGCCCTCGGGCAGTGCCCGGGTTTCCAAATGGTCAGTCCACCCCTGATTACAGGCAGAGTGCACAGGAAGTCATCAGGTCAAAGGATTTATGGCAGGATCAATAGGTATTTCTTTTTTTTTGCACTTAAAGAACAGATATAAAAATGCTTAAAGTTATTTAAAGTTACACTAAACAGCATCCTTATTTTCTAAAAATATTTCATACACATCCACTACTTAGTGGCCCTCTAATCTATTTTTTATTAGACTAGCTCTTTCTGTGTTTTTCTGCCTCCATAACATCCTCCATGAGCTCCCAATTCTCTCCTTGTCCCCTCACTTCCATTTGTTTAGAATGATCATTTAATGTTGGTTGCAGTCATGTGCACTGCACGCTATCAATCCTATAGTCCAACTCAGGAGTGAGCAAAAGAGGGTGGCTATGTTCCTATATACAGTGGGACCATGGAGAAGGAATGTAGCCACCCTCTAACAGGAAGTCAGATCACAGCAGCAAAAAAAAGGAATACAAAGGAAGTTAAGAGCAATAGAAGGGACTTTTTTGAGTTAGGAATATATACTATATTACCAAAAGTATTGAGACTCCTGCCTTTACACGCATATGAACTTTAATGGCATCCCAGTCTTAGTCTGTAGGGTTCAATATTGAGATGGCCCGCCCTTTGCAGCTATAACAGCTTCAACTCTTCTGGGAAGGCTGTCCACAAGGTTTAGGAGTGTGTCTATGGGAAGGTTTGACCATTCTTCCAGAAGCATATTTGTTAGGTCAGGCACTGATGTCGGATGAGAAGGCCTGGCTCACAGTCTCCGCTCTAATTCATCCCAAAGGTGTTCTATCAGGTTGAGGTCAGGACAGTCAAGTTCCTCCACCCCAAACTCGCTCATCCATGTCTTTATGGATCTTGCTTTGTGCACTGGTGTGCAGTCATGTTGGAACAGGAAGGGGCCATCCCCAAACTGTTCCCACAAAGTTGGGAGCATGAAATTGTCTAAAATGTCTTGGTATGCTGACGCCTTAAGAGTTCCCTTCACTGGAACTAGGGGGCTAAGCCCAACTCCTGAACAACAACCCCACACCATAATCCCCCTCCACCAAACTTTACACTTGGCACAATGCAGTCAGGCAAGTACCGTTCCCCTGGCAAATGTCAAACCCAGACATGTCCATCGGATTGCCAGACAAAGAAGTGTGATTCATCACTCCAGAGAACACGTCTCCACTGCTGTAGAGTCTAGTGGCTTTGTTATTTTGGACTAATTTAATTTCAATATTTCAGAGGATTTGTTTCCATTCATTACTATTGTGATTCAGAATTAGGATACATCCGAATTTACGTATGATGAAAAACTTGTCCAAATTCCTATTCAGAACAAATCGCACATGTCTATTGGATTACGTTGCACTGCGCTGAACTGGCCAGGTAGGAGACGAGGCATTTTTCCTTATCTTGTGGGGGGACTGTCCTGGGATAGCCGCCTAACACAGTTCTACCGCACCTGGTGTGAATGTACCCTTAGGGCCGGTTCACATCATAGAAACGCAGTCCGGCTGCGTTTCAGATGCATTTCTATATATGCATTTTTAATTATTTTTTTGCGTGTTTTGGATGCGTTCTGCTGAGTTTTTGATGCCTTTTGATGTGTTCTGGTTAATTTTTTTCCCTCTCTTTTTCTTCACCTTAAATAAGGACATGTGCATTCCAGTGCATTTTGGTGTGCTTTTGATGCGTTTTACTGCATTCCAGTACAGTTCAGTGCCGAAAAAATGCAGCATATTCTCCTTTTTTTTCCTGGAACTGGAACGCACTGTAATTGACGGCACTGGTGTAAACTATGCCATTGGAAACCATGTAACCTACTATCAATGCATTTTTGATGCAAAAAATAATTCACTGGACTTCATGTGGTGTGAACTGGTCCTTAGAGGTGTATTTTCATCACCTTTTACTATATCACCTTGCATTTAAGCCCTGGTTCACACCGGAGTGACTTCAGGTGCAACATGCGACTAACAAATCTCACCTGAAGTCGTATCTAATGTATTTCTATGGCACTGTCTTAACCAGTGAGATTTGAAGTAGCGCGATTTCAAAAATAGTTACTGCACTACTTTTTTCCGATTTCATTGCAACTTTCATTGACTTCTGTTAAATGAACTTGCAAGCAATAAAATTTAAAACATTAACAATAACATATAAAGCCATTTATAACTCTGCCCCAAATTACATCACCAATCTTGTCTTCAAATATCAACCAAACCATACTCTCTGCTCCTCGCATGACCTCCTGCTCTCTAGCTCCCTTGTCTCCTCCTCCCATGCCCTTCTCCAGGACTTCTCCAGAGCCTCCCCCATCCTCTGGAACTCTCTACCCCAAACTATCCAACTATTACCTACTCTTCTCACTTTTAGGCAATCTTTGAAAACCTATCTTTTCAGGGAAGCCTATCCTGCCTTCAGCTAATAACGAAATATTCTATTTCTCCCATCAGTTAGTTCCCCACAGTTATTACCTTTTGTACCACCAGCCCCTTCCTCTTAGACTGTAAGCTCCAAGGAGCAGGGACCTCCTATCCCTCTTGTATTGAACTGTATTGTTGCTGTATTGTCTCCCGCTATAATCTACAGCGCTGAGCAAACTGTTGGCGCTATATAAATCCTGTATTATAATAATATTAAAAAAGCCACAGTGAAATCAGAGGTACAAATCACACTGATCTGGTTTGAAATCACGCTACTTCAAGTGGTGTAAGGTTATGCACTTGGGGGCTAAGAATACGCATGCATCATACATACTAGGGGGGGTACAACTGGGGGAATCAATGGTGGAGAAGGATCTGGGAGTTCTGGTAGATCACAAGCTTAATAATGGCATGTAATGCCAAGCTGCGGTTTCTAAAGTGAGCAAAATCCTCTCTTGTATTAAAAGAGGTATTGTGACGGGAGTGACTTTTGGGGGTGGGGGGACTCCTGTATCAGCTCCCCAGATTCCTCTTATGTGTAACCACCCTGTGCCTGTTAGGGGTATAGGGTGGTCTGTCCTGATATTGTGTAGACATGTATAGGTGGGGTGGGGGGTTGTCCATTGTTCACTGCCACTTGCTGCATCCCATTGTTCTATTGTGTCTTGCTTGCCAGCAAACTATTATGGGATGTATGTGTTCCTGCCATTCATACATACACATACTAGGGCCAATTTAGACAGGAGCCAATTAACCTACCAGCATGTCTTTGGAGCGTGGGAGGAAACCCCCACAGGCACGTGGAGAACATGCAAACTCCAGGCAGGTGGTGCCATGGTTGGGATGCAAACCAATGACCCTAGTACTGCCAGGTGGAAGTGCTAGCCATTTAGCCTTTGTGCTGCCCAAATTATTTGGTAGTCTCTGTTTAGCTGCATTAGACCAGGCTCCAGATTTTGTAGACAACGCTGCAAGTAGAAGCTCCGGAGTACAATGGAGCAGGAGAGACGCCTCCACTTCCAAATTCTAAGAGAAAGTTGTCTGGAGATGAATGATTATCAAGGAACATATGTGCTCCTTAGTGTGTGACAGGATGACCTTGCCAAGCCTACTAAAACTGCTAGGCTGACAGTGAGGATATAATCCACAGCAAGTGTATTGAATTTTTAAACAGGAAAACACCTTTTAAACCTGCCTGCCGAAAATCTCATTATGTGTTAAATTCTGCTTACTCCGAGTTTACTGGAAATTAGACTTTCTCCGGCATATCCGCCGTACAGAATTCTCCCCTCTATAAAGCCTCTACTTGCTTTCTTTGCAACACAACTCGAAAGGACTTAGATTGGCCATACACAGGGTGAATTTCCGCTGGTTGCCGAAGGATTAGACAAAGTCCAAACCAAGGGTAGCCCTCCCACCCAACATCTATCAATTTCGAGGAAAATTGACAGCTGAACAGAGGCTCCATCCAATCAGATGCAGACAGTATTCTGACTGTCAAAATGCAATAGCTGGCACAGAAAAATCAAAATAGATTCTTATGGCTCAGTTCACACTGCTGCGACCCCATTGCCATGCGATTTCCATGGGATGCTAAGGCCTCATGAACACAGGGCATTTTTGCAGCCACGTTTAGGGGTGCCAGCCATTTTTTTTTACTGCTTCTAAACGGTCCTCTATGTTATCCTGTGTGTCCATGCTTTTTAGTAGCAGCGGCGTTTACCAGCAGGAAAAAAAACCCAGGGCTAAAAACACGGCTAAACGCGTGAATTCATTTTAATGGCTAGAATAAATTATCATTCTCACAATGGCTAAATGGTCAGCACTTCCGCCTGGCAGTAGTAGGGTCATTGGTTCGCAATCCCAACCACGACAAGGATGGACCCATGCTTTTGTGTTGTTTACACCAAATCTTGACCCTATTATCTGAATGTCTCAGCAACCAGTCTGCCCATTCTCCTCTGACTTCTGACATCAACAAGGCATTTTCATCCACACAACTACCGCTCACTGGATATTTTCTCCTTTTTGGACCATTCTCTGTAAACCCTAGAGATGGTTTGTGTGTGAAAATCCCAGTAGATCAGCAGTTTTTAAAATATTCAGATCAGCTCATCTGACACCAACAACCATGCCATTTAAATCCCCTTTATTCCCCATTCCGCTGCTCAGTTGGAACTTCAGCAAGTTGTCTTCACTACGTCTAGATGCCTAAATGCATTGAGTTGCTGTCATGTGATTGGCTGATTAGCAATTTGTGTTAACAAGCAATTGAACAGGTGTACCTAATAAAGTAGCCGGTGAGTGTAGAAATCGAATAGAGTTCTAAATCGAACAGATTCCTCCATCTATCAATAGAGGAATCTATTAGATTTAGTCTTTGGTTGCACTGAATCTGACTTTGAAATTGTGCAACTTCACTTGCACTCAGGGGCGGACTGACCATTTGGAAACTCGGGCACTGCTCGAGGGCCCGGGGTCAGTAGGGGGCCCCATGAGATGCCCCTGGTACCTTTTTCATAGGCTTTTTTGAGTTTGGGCAAGGATACAGGGGCCCCATGATCCCCTATTGCCCGGGGGCCCCATGAGTTGTCAGTCCGCCCCTGCTTGCACTTCAAAGTTGGATGTCAGTGAGACTTCAGGTGCAACTTGGAAGACATCTGTGCGACTTCATGCACAGATGTCTATGCAAGTCGCACCTGAATTTGCAAAAAAAAGTAGTGCATGAACTACATTCAAAATTGGTTCACCGATTTGACCACTTCCATTGCAGACAAAAGGGGGCAACTTGTTTCAAATTGCATGATAAGTCGCACCGTTGTGACCAGGGACTTAGAACGTTATTAGAGTTCGATTAGATCTATTAGATTTAGGAATTTAATAAATGTGAAAATGTACTGGATTTTTCTTGTAGGGTAGAAATCATACAGATTCCTCCATCCACGCTAAACTGCATAGATAGAGAAATCTATTCAATTTTTATTAGATTTCTATTAGATCTATTAGGTTTAGGAATTTATTACATTTCAGGAAACTACTAGATTACTCTTGTTCTGCTTAAACCAACCAAAATCCAAACAGTAGGTGTTCCTGGCTGCCCCCAACCGCCCAACCTCCTTCAGTTTGAAGATCGAAGGGGCTGGGAGGAAAATTGAGGAACAAACTGAGGCTGCCTCAAATCAGATGGATACATTGTTTGGGTATTCTGAAAATCTAATAGGTTCCTAAATCGAATAGAAATCTAACAGAGTTCTAAATCTAATAGATTCCTCCATCCATGCTGAATAGTGTGGATGGAGGAATCTATTATTTTAAGAAATATTTTACATTTCAGGAATCTACAGATTTCTCCTGTTCAGCATTAACCGGCCACAATGCAAACAATAGGTGACCCTAGGGGGGAAAATCTAATACATTCCTAAATCTAATAGATCTAATCGAAATCGAAATCAGAAAGATTCCTCCATGCATGCTAAGCAGTGTGGAAGGAGGAATCTTTTAGACTTCAGGAACCTATTAGATTTCTCTTGTACAGTAGGTATCAGATCAAATTCAAACTATGGGTGGCCCTGACTGCCCCCTTCCACCCAACATCCTTCAATCTAAAGATTGAAGGAGCCGGGAGGAAAATTGATGGATGAACTGAGTCTGTATCCAATCAGATGGAGTCATTGTTTCGGTATTCTGACAGCTGTGGACACTGGCTGTCACAATGCAGTAGCCGGTAGGGGAAAATCTAATAGATTAATAAATCGAATAGATCTAATTGAAATCTAAACCAAAAAGATTCCTCCATCCATGCTTAGCAGTGTGGATGGAGGAATCTTTTAGACTTCAGGATCCTATTAGATTTCTCTTGTTCAGCAGGTATCAGATGAAATTCAAACTATGGGTGGCCCTGATGGCCCCCATCCACCCAACATCCTTTGATTCAAAGATCGAAGGAGCCAGGAGGAAAACTGGGGGCTGAACAGAGGCTGCATCCAACCAGACACGGTCAGTGTTTGAGTACTCTGACAGCTGAGGATACCAGCTGTCAGAATACTTCAGCTAATAGTGGGAAATCAAATAGATTCCTATATCAATAGATCCAACCGAAATCTGATAGAGTTCTAAATCCAATATATTCCTTCATATAGCGTGGATTAGATTTCTCTTTTTCAGACCGTTGAACTAGAGAAATCTATGCGTGTGTAGTTAGGTTTATTCAGTTAGGCAGCAAAAAAGCCTGTGGGTGCACACAGCCAGGGCCGTGGATAAGGGGGTACCACCAGTCCTCCTGTATGGGGCCCAGGACAGCAGGGGGGCCTAGGCAGCTGGGTGAATCAGATGTGGGCAGGGAAGGTGATCAATGCGGAGGGAGCAATTACTGGAACCAATCCCCTGTATGGCTCTCTCTGCAGCAGCTGAAAGCTGGTTTCTTCTCTTCTCCCTCCACCTGGCTCTCAGTTGCTACAGAGAGAGATATACAGGGATGGGTTCCAGTAATCCCCCCCCCACCACCACATACATCCCCCTCCCTGTGCACCATACGCTTCCCCCTGCTGCACAGGCCCCCCTGTATGCCCCACTGACATCCCATAGGTGAGTATGGCACAGACAGTCTTGTGCACTATATCTACTCACCTATGTGATTTCACAAGAGCCACCAGACAATCTTCCACGAAAGCCACCCCCACAGTGCTTCCCTCCTTTCCTTTCCACTGGCAGCTGCATGCACACAATAGGATCCTTCAGGCTGAAGAGTGCATGAAGGGTCCGATAAATATGTCACATTTACCAGCCCCTTCCTTTCTGGAATGCATACAATGAGTAATCAGTACTGATCACTCACTATATTCATTCATAACTGAAGCATAGAAAACTTTTTTTTTGGGGGGTGATGGGGGGGCTGTCAGGTTGGCTGTATGGGGCTCCGTAATTTCTCCGTAACAGCAGCCCTGCGTAGAGCAGTATCACACAGCAGCCAGTCAGATTCCATTTCACTGCTGTAAGATCTGTCAAGGAATGATTTCTGATTGGTTGTTGTCAGTTACTTCACTTTGCAATCCATCCCTGCTCTTCGCACAGCCTAAATCAATAAGCTTGATGCTTGGGTATGTTTTCTAGCTGGATTCAGCAATACTAATAACAACTAGAAAAGCTACAATTTCTGGGGAAATTGTGTGAAGTGTTCTTGCCTCCACCAGTAGTCTACAACTCACACTCTAGCTTTTGTCACTCTGCTGCCTGCTCACACACCTGGGTTCCTATGGCAACTCACTCTACAGCAAGGGCAGAGAAGAGCGGTTAAAAACAAACTGCTCCAACTTGCTCACTTCACTGGTAGTTGCCATCTTCAAACAGTTGTAGTTTAAAAAATATAAATCCTACACCGAAGAGCTTCATATTGTGAAAATCACAAGACCCAGACCTACATTTTGATGCATAGTATGTCTCTGAAATGTTAAAAATGAAGGCACAGTCGCAGTTTAGAAATTGCCCTTCAAATTTGAGGTGGCTAGAGTGGAGTTTCAATGAATGTCAATGTGAGTTGCAAACAAATGGACATATTGTGAAAACTATCAGGACTATGGCTTAGCCGTGGACATTTTTAGTGGCAGCAGGGATAGCTGAACGTTTTGATATAAGATTTGTGTAGGTGGGCATGAAAATGAGGGAGTGATGGCAGTTTAGAAATCATGTCCTGATTTTTCAGCTCACACTCTAGCTTGTGTGAGCTCCCACTCTAGTTTTAAACATTCCGCCATTCATTCCTATGCGACCAATTTCACCACAAAAATGCCGATATTTTGTGAACTATTCGGTGAAACGTTCCACAAAGTAATAGCACACCAATCGGGAACAATCCACACGTTTCGGTATATTACTGTCTATGTAGTGTAAAAACTGTGGGAGGAGTTAGGGTGGTAAGTTTGGCTATAATAATAAGAATATATATGTGAGATAACAGTAAGTGGTCTGCCATGCAAGAACACTTAATGATACGAGAATATGCAGCCCCTTTTTCGCTTTATTCTTCAAACACACTATATGGAGTTCTAGTGGAATGCTTACTTTTTCAGTTTCCACGTTATGCAGCTTTTAGATGTTTAATACAGTTTGCAGACACACTCCAGGCAGCTCCTAGCGGTCTTCTCAATTCTTCAACTTCCATACACACTCCATGCAGCTCTTAGCTGTCTGCTTAATTCAACTTCAAGGCCTTGTGCTGCAATTACTTACTCATCTTAATTTTCCATAATTGGCTACCTAGTGTTATTGAACATCACTGCCCGCATACAAGCCCTGATAAAGTATCTATGAGCCCCCGAAACGCGTTGGATATAGTTTAGGACCCTTTGTTGTGAATAACAAACATGCACTGGATTAAATCTTGAGTTTTGGTGCTCGCATCCTTTTATATAGTAATTCAACTTCAGACACACTCCATGCAGCTCCCCTTTTATCCTATACCCGCCAGACTCAGTTTACAGAAGCTCTTAATGGTTGAATTTATTGTTTAACCTGTTCCCATCAGCTGTATACATTTTTGTGCCGGCCAAACGGGTGGACTGGAATGCACAGCCGCAGCACATGCGACAATGGAGAACCACAATTCTTTGCTGAAAGTGCTCGCCGTGCGTTACCATCGCAGTGACTGAGCTGTCATTGTTCTGATTGTGTGACTACTGTGACAGCCAATTGCAGCGTCACATGATCGGGAAACCCACCACTGCTTCCCGACACCGAGACCCTCTTAAAGGGTTGGCAGTGGCATAGGGTTAACTATAACCAGTTGTACACCTCAGACATGAAATATGAATAAAGCATATCCAAATCCAAAGTACTGAGTGTCATTTCTGTCTGCTGCGTAGTTCCTCTGCTATCAGCATGAATCACTTCTGACACGTTTTCCTGACACCAAGAGAAAAATAGTGACAGAGGAGGGAGCTCCAGCACACAGCCTGTGATTGACAGCCTCAGCTCTGTTGTGCTATGTGAAGTGGAAGGGGTGTGTCCCTTCCCTCCAATTAGCTTTCAGAGCTCTCCTTACTGATTGTATCTTCAGCTCTCCGCCCCCTGCTTTCTGAAAGCTCAGACAAGCTGCATAAATTCTGCACTTTGATAGGCTGTAGAGGTGAGAACGCTGAAGATAAACAGGTACAACGTATGTGGGAGGATTTGTTTCATCTCTGTGTATCACCTGAAGCCAGACACTTCACTGAGTATATGTAAGGATTTACAACCACTTTAAATAAACCAGCATTGCCACACAGCAGAATAAATAGAAGACTATTGTACCTTGGGAGCCCTCAAACCCGCGGCACTTATATGCAAATAATGACCTTTCTCAC
Organism: Staurois parvus; assembly: GCF_062004578.1. Taxonomy (NCBI): domain Eukaryota; kingdom Metazoa; phylum Chordata; class Amphibia; order Anura; family Ranidae; genus Staurois; species Staurois parvus. The sequence continues at coordinate 4,004,590 of NW_028318294.1, read as the reverse complement.
AGGGGTAGGCAACCTTGGAACTCCAGTTGCTATGGAACTACAAGTCCCATTAGGCATTCCTAGACTCCTAGAGGCAGGGGCATGATGGGTTTTGTAGTTTCACCACATCTGGAGTGCCCAGGTTGCCTACCCCTCTTAGGTACATCCCAAACATACCAGTGAAGGCCACTGAGGATCCAGCAGTAAGTGTGACTTATTTGGCGGTGGGAGTTGCCAGCAATGTGGACCTTCTGGAGTTCTGCTTTAAGGAACATTCAAATGCATTGGAGTTGATTTACCAAAGCTGCATTCTGCAAAATCTGGTGCAGCTCTGCATAGAGACCAATCAGCTTTCACGTTTTATTGTCAAAACTTAATTGAACAAACTGAAGCTGATTGGCTACCACAGTTGTACCAGATTCTGAGTGCACCAGTTTTAGTAAATCTGAAAATGTGATTATTTTCCAACGTTTGGGCAATTCTACAGCCAGTACTAGGCTTTGAAGATTTATCTATTTAATTTCTGCAGAAATGCTCCTGATTTTTGCGTTCATTCATGGTAATATACTTCATTAATATATATACATTTTATGTGCATCCCCCATGAACCAGTTATAGGGTGACAACACTCTGTCCATCTCCCAATTGTGCTCCTGTGTTGTCACATTCTCTCAAAGGAAACAACAAGCAACACACATTGAACAGACACTGCTGTCATTAAAGGGAAGCCTGTCCTGCAAAGTGCCATGCAGCATGTAAATATGAAGTGGCTGCAAAGAGGCTGCAGGAGATCAACTGTGTTTATTCAACACGAAGGATAAAAAAGGGGAAAACTGTATTTTGTTAGAAAAAAAAGTATCTGTAAATGATATAAAGTGCTTTGCATATTAACTACTTTCTGTCTGCCCTATAGCAGATTTATATAGCAGTGGATGTTCTGTACAAAATATATATCGTATTTGCCGGCGTATAAGACGACTTTTTACCCCTTGAAAATCTTCTCAAAAGTCGGGGGTCGTCTTATACGCCGGTATACGGCATATACTGACACTTTTTAGGGGGGCGGCGCGTTGCCGCCGCCGCCCCCCCCCCTTCCCCCAATGGAAGGGACACTAAGTACAGGGGTGGGCAGCGGCTGTTTCTTACCTGGTTCCGGTCCCACGACGATCCGGTCCAGGAAGCGCGGCTGCGCCTTCAGTTCGGCCACTGGATGTTCGTGCGGCTGCTCGGCTCCGCCTCCTCACCAGTGATTGGCCGCCAGAACTGTAGCTCAGGAAAGGCACACAGGCGGCCAATCACCGGCGAGGGGGTGGAGCCGAGCGGCCCCGCGAAAATCGAGTGCAGGACCAGCAGGTAAGTGGTCAGTGTAGAGGTGCTGCTGCAACCACATATGCTGGCTGCAGCAGCACCATACGAGAACAGGGTCAGCAAGTGTCAGTGGGAGGAATAGTGCCCCATCATTGGTGTCACTGATACCAATGATGGAGCACTATTCCTCCCACTGATACCAATGATGGGGCACTATTCCTCCCACTGACACCAACGATGGGGCACTATTCCTCCCCCCCACTGACACCAACGATGGGGCACTATTCCTCCCCCCCACTGACACCAACGATGGGGCACTATTCCTCCCCCCCACTGACATCAACGATGGGGCACTATTCCCCCCCCCCACTGACACCAATGATGGGGCACTATTCCACCCCCCACTGACACCAATGATGGGACACCATTCCTCCCACTGACACCAATGTTGGGACACCATTCCTCCCACTGACACCAATGATGGGGCACCATTCCTCCCACTGACACCAATGTTGGGACACCATTCCTCCCACTGACACCAATGATGGGGCACTATTCCCCCCACTGATACTAATGATGGGGCACTATTCCTGCCACTGATACCAATGATGGGGCACTATTTCCCCCACTGATACTAATGATGGGGCACTATTCCTCCCACTGATACTAATGATGGGGCACTATTCCTGCCACTAATGCCAATGATGGGGCACTATTCCTGCCACTGATACCAATGATGGGGCACTATTCCTGCCACTGATACCAATGATGGGGCACTATTTCTCCCACTGATACCAATGATGGGGCACTATTCCTGCCACTGATACCAATGATGGGGCACTATTTCTCCCACTGACACCAATGATGGGGCACTATTCCTCCCACTGACACCAATGATGGGGCACTATTCCTGCCACTGATACCAATGATGGGGCACTATTCCTCCCACTGGTGTGCATTGGAAGAGGGGTAGTCTTATACGGCGAGTATAGCTCAAACACTAAATTTTAGCAGGAAAAGTAGGGGGGTCGTCTTATACGCCCAGTCGTCTTATACGCCGGCAAATACGGTAAACATGATTTTGCACTTCTGCCATGAAGGGGGGGCAGGGTTGTTGCGCCTGCCGCCAGAGCTCCACTTCTGCTGTGACTGGACACAGCAAAAGCCAATCTCCAGGTGCCAGCCAATGGATGAGCGCCGGCACCCGTTGGTGACACAGGAGACTGACAGAATGACAGAACACAGCTCTGCAAGCCAAGGAAACAAGACAGAGCTGTGTTATGCCAGCAGAGATCTGCTAGATTTTATTCAGCAAATAAAATCTAACAGATTGCCTAGTAGAGCACATACATGAGTTCGGCACACAATTAACCCTTTGATTGCCCGAGATGTTTAACCCCTTCCCAGCCAGTGTCATTAATACAGTGACAGTGTAAATTTTTAGCACTGGTCACTGTATTAGTGTCACTGGTTCCCACAAAGTGTCAGTTAGTGTCAGACTGTCCACCGCAAAATCGTAGTCCCGCTATAAATTGCTGATCACCACCATTACTATTATTATTACAAAAAAACAATAATTCCAGTACATACCGCCATTTGTAGACGCTATAACTTTTGCGCAAGCCAATCAATATACGCTTATTGGGATTTTTTCTACCAAAAATATGTAGCAGAATACATTCTGGCCCAAATTTATGAAGAAATTAGAATTTTATAATGTTTTTATTGGATATGTTTTATAGCAGAAAGTAGAAAAAAAAATGTCAGTGTTTTTTTGTTTATAGCGCAAAAAATAAAAAGCCCAGAGGTGATCAAACACCACAAAGAGGAAACTCGTGGGAAAAAATGACAGAAATTTCATTTGTATACAGCATTGCATGACTGCGCAACTGTCAGTATATTGTCAATATGTTGCAGCTTACCAATCATTGTGGTGGCTGGATTAGTTTTCTTTTTAGGCTTTTTTTGCCCCGTCTTCACCTGATGATCTGGCCAGTAACACACCTCCTGTATTAGAGTGTGCCTACTCTGGATGAAGGAGCATAGGGGATACCATAGGACAGCAGCATTGTCAGTCTGGGGCAGGGGTGGACTGACAACTCATGGGGCCCCTGGGCAATAGGGGATCATGGGGCCCCTGTGTCCTTGCCCAAACTCAAAAAAGCCTATGAAAAAGGTACCAGGGGCATCTCATGGGGCCCCCTACTGACCCCGAGCCCTCAGGCAGTGCCCGACTTTCCAAATGGTCAGTCTGCCCCTGGTCTGGGGTGAAGGGTGTGTTAGAAGAACTAGTAGAATTAAATACACTAACAAATTGAGGCTGAACTCCAGCTAACATTTTATAAGCAGTTACAGCAGTTTTTTTCCTTTTGGGATAAAGGTTTTCTATTAATAAATAAAAGCTAATCATTGTAAGCACCCCTATGGTTTGTCTCGTCCATGTAAACTGGACAGCTGGAGAGGTTGTGCTTTTGAAAAACAACAGACTTTCTGGCTGGATCACTAGAAGAAAGAACACCTAAAAAAGAAAACTAATGCAACCACCATCTAAGAATTGGTAAGCTGCAATATAATGAATGTTTGCTTTTGGGTTTAATACTGCTTTAAAGTGTTACTAAACCCCGGACCTTGCATTTACTATATCTGGTCTCCCACAGTACACAGAACATGGAAATGTAATTATTTTAGTAAATATAAACTGATAAATACATTTTCTCATCAGCAATATATGGCAGTCTTGTAACTTCTATCAGTGTCCAGCTGAGCACTGGTTAAAACTTGCAGGACAAGTTTTCATTCTGCTCTGACTGTCCTATGAGGCTGTGTAGCCCCTGAGAGTGTCATCCCGAGGCAGGTGCGGGGGGTGCGGTCCGCACCGGGTGACACCGACCGCTCCACAAAAAGGTAAGTTGTAAAGCAAGCCGACGGTCCCCACAGGATGGATACGATCCATCCTGCGGGGATCGTCGGCATGCAACCTATGCGGGGTGACACCGGACCCGCTCCAAGAAAAGGTAAGTTGTAAAGAAAGCCGACGATCCCCGCAGGATGGTTTGGATCTTCAGATTGAGCATAATGGATCGAAGTCTGATCTATTATGCTCCTCAATCTGCAGATCCGATCCATCCTGCGGGGATCATCAGCATGCAACCTATACGGGGTGACACCGAACCCGCTCCACAAAAAGGTATGTTGTAAAGAAAGCCGACGATCACCGAAGGATGGATCAGATCTGTCCTGCGGGGATCGTCGGCTTGCTTTACAACTTACCTTTTTGTGGAGCGGGTCCGGTGTCACCCCATGCGATAGGTGTCACCTGGTGCGGCGCGCACCCCCCACACCTGCCTCGGGACGCCACTGCCCCTCGGAGCTCAGTGGTTTCATCTGCCAGCCTCTACGTCTACCAACCTCTACTGTAGAGCAGGGGCCTCCAAATTTTCTAAACAAAGGGTCAGTTAATGGCCATTCAGACTTTAGGGGGGCCGGACTGCAGGAAGTCAGAGCAGAAAATATCCAGGCTTCATTGGGAGTAAACAACTCCCGATCTTTGAAATTAGGGGATGAATCGTACCCCATCATTGGTGTCAGTGGAAGAAATAGTTTAGTAAATATAAACTGATAAATACCTTTTCTCATCAGCAATATATGGCAGTCTTGTAACTTCTATCAGTGTCCAGCTGAGCACTGGTTAAAACTTGCAGGAGGAGTTTTCATTCTGCTCTGACTGTCCTATGAGGCTGTGTAGCCCGAGAGTGTCATCCCGAGGCAGGTGCGGGGGGTGCGGTCCGCACCGGGTGACACTGGACCCACTCCACAAAAAGGTAAGTTGTAAAGCAAGCCGATGGTCCCCGCAGGATGGATCCGATCCATCCTGCGGGGATCGTCGGCATGCAACCTATGCGGGGTGACACCGGACCCGCTCCAAGAAAAGGTAAGTTGTAAAGAAAGCCGACGATCCCCGCAGGATGGATCGGATCTGCTGATTGAGCATAATGGATCGGAGTCCGATCCATTATGCTCAATCCGCAGATTTGATCCATTCTGCGGGGCTTGTCGGAGGGGGTATCACCAAGTGTTACCGCACCGGGTGACAACAACCGTAGGGACACCTCTGGCCCCTGACCCTCTGTCTGGACAGTGTTGATTGGCTCTCTGCTGATCACAAAGAAAAAAAAAACTATCTAGCAATACACACTGAACTGAGCATGTGCAGAGTGACTCCTGGAGCTCTGTACTATCAGCAGATGGATTGAGGACAGTAGAAGATCAGAGAAGACAGGATCAAACAGTCTTTTGACATAATGCAGAGGATTAACCCCTTAGGGATTTAGGAATGAACATTGATTAGTCAATGGTTGCCAAAGGCTATAGTCATTTGGTGCAGCTCTATGCTTTATGCCTATTTGATTGATGGAGATAATTGGGTTGATGTAATGGAGGGTGTAGAGGCTGTTCAACTATCAAAGTTTATCTTAATTCTGCAAAGAGGATGTTAGTAAATAAGGTGAACCTGTGTTCAAGTTGAATACCCAATCATATGCACACAAAAATTTATTTTTTTTTTTTTTTGCACATTATTGGATATTCAAAATAAAGACAGCTTTGCCCTGCTTCCCAACATACACTTTGCAAAGGGAACACAGTGCCAAGTGATTTGCATCTACACCATTAATAAACTACCCTCAGTGCTTCATGTAGAACAACATCTAGGATATTTTTTCAGGGAAAGATGAATTCAATTTTTTTCTTTTCTATGGTCTTCATAACCGCTTCCCATCTGCCCTATAGCAGAAATATTGCTACAGAGCAGCACAGGTGCGCAAAATCACATATATATTGTATATATACAAGATTTTGCATTTGCGGATAGGGAGCCCTACCCGTGCCGCCATTCATGGCCCAGGCTGTCAATCACCGGGTCCTGGCCGGTGATTACTTGCTGGCACCCGGTGATCGCTGAGGATTTCCGGTGGGGAGAGACCTGTGTTTTTAGCAACACAGAGCTCTCCCCTGTCAGCTCCTGCACACTGCTTTGTATGGCTCTGCGTAGCAGAGCCATACAAAGCAGCGTGCTTGCAATGAAACACACACACAGCCGCTATTGTAAAACAGCACACAGTTAAACCCTTTGACCGCCCCACGTGTTAACCCCTTCCTGCCCAGTGTCAGTGCTTTTTATTAGCACTGATCACTGTATTGGTGTCACTGGGGATGTCAGTGACACCAAGTCAGTTCCCACCAGTGTCAGAATGCCCACCGCAGTCCCGCTATAAGTCGCTGATCGCCACCATTACTAGTAAAAAAAATTAAATTAAATTAAAAACTACAGTATCTATACCGCCATTTGTAAACGCTATAACTTTCACGTAAACCAATTAATTTACACGTATTGGGATTTTTCTTTAGCAAAGACATGGAGCAGAAAACATTTTGGCCTGAATTTATCACGAAATTTGATTTTTTAAATTTTTTTACTGGATATTTTTAATTGCAAAAAGTAAAAAATATAGTTTTTTTCTCAAAATTGGCGGTCTTTTTTTTGTTTATAGTGCAAAAAAAAAACAACGCAGAGGCAATCAAATGCCACCAAATGAAAGCTTCATTTGTGGGAAAAAAAGGACGTAAATTTCATTTGGGTGCAGCATTGCATGAGTGTGCAATTGTCAGTTAAAGTAATGCAACGCCATATTGCAAACAATGGCCTGGTCAGGAAGGGAAGGCAAGTGGTTAATATATGACAGAAAATGGGTGTAGCGCTATGGTAATATAATGCAAAATAACATAAACCAATAGAAATAAAAATATGCCATAAAGTCTGGGTAGGTAAATGTCTGTATATAAAAAGTTCAATTAAAATAAACTTTTAAAAGGTGAAAACCAGCAGCAGATGAACTTGTGACATCCGTTAGTAGTAAAAGTGCGCACTCACTAGAAGCGCATTGAAAATGCGCATATAATGTAAGCCGTGAAGAAATCAATAGGTGGACAGGATAATCCGGTGAACTTTTCCTCTATGGTGTAGTCATCAAGTTGGAAGGATTAAGGTATCTGCTGAACCCAGAGGTCTCCTTAAGGATGGATATAGGTGCTCAACCTGAGTGCAGGGCTCCTTTTCCTCCCTACTGTCACTATACCACCAGAGGAAAAGGAGCCCTGCACTCAGGTTGAGCACCTATATCCATCCTTAAGGAGACCTCTGGATTCAGCAGATACCTTAATCCTTCCAACTTGATGACTACACCATAGAGGAAAAGTTCACCGGATTATCCTGTCCACCTATTGATTTCTTCACGGCTTACATTATATGAGCATTTTCAATGTGCTTCTGGTGAGTGCGCACTTTTACTACTAACAGATGTCACAAGTTCATCTGCTGCTGGTTTTCACCTTTTGAAAGTTTATTTTAATTGAGCTATTTATATATGGACATTTCACATTTACCTACTCAGACTTTATGGCATATTTTTATTTGTATTGGTTAATGTCATTTTGTATTATATTACCATAGCGCTACACCCATTTTCTGTCATTTACCTTGAGGCTTTTTTGGTACCTTTGGTGTTTTAGCTGCTGCCACAATAGGAGCGCTCACTATCTTTCTTATTTATATTAAGTGGTTAATATAGTTTTTTGTACTTTTTTGCACTTAATAATAATACATATAATACAAATATTTTGCACAATAATAAAAAAAATAACGATATACCCAATAAAACTATACTATAAAATATACCTAAAATACAGTATAATATAATAAATTAATTTTGGACAAAAAAAATTAATAACAATAAATAAAAACATAACAATAATAATAACAAAAAAAATATTTACCAATAAAACTATAAAAAAAAGTCCCAATGTGTTCAAAATAATGCACATTTCGGAAAAATACATGTGCTAATAAAAACACACACACATACTCTGGAAAGAAAAAAAGCCCTCGTTTAACAAGTGTTCCATGTAGCTGGCAACAATTTTTAAGTTCCAGACACAGACCAAAGTTTTCAGGTCTTGTTCCTGGAAATGTGTCGCTGGAAATATACCGGAGTTTAAACACTGATCAATTGCACAATCCCATTCATTTTTTTTGGAAAATTACATTCAGTTCTTGCTATTAGCCTTTTTTTTTTTTTTTTAAATAAAAAGTTAGCATTTGCACATGCAGAAAAACCTTTGAAACCAATCAGAATTTATCATGTCCTGGTTTGATTTCAGCTTGGTGAACTCTGATTGGTTGCTGAGTGACTGTACTTAAAAGTCTATGTGAACACAACTGCTAATATCTCATATAGACTTTAATAGGTTAAAGAATATGTCAACCCAACATCTCATATTCCTGATATGTGCCTGCTGTATCATGTACTTGTATGGAACCAGGGGCGGACTGACCATTTGGAAACTCGGGCACTGCCCAAGGCCCCGGGGTCAGTAGTGGGCCCCATGAGATGCTCCTGGTACCTTTTTCATAGGCTTTTTTGAGTTTGGGCAAGGACACAGGGGCCCCATGATCCCCTATTGCCCGGGGGCCCCATGAGTTGTCAGTCCGCCCCTGATCAGGACCTTTGTGTGAGACACCAACATATGTGCTGGGAGCGAGTTCAGTGCATATGTGTTTTCAAATGGTATGCAAATATGCGGCCACTCGGCGCCAAGGCCCAGCCGCTGAGAGGCCTCATATTTGCGTTCGGTCCGCGTCAAGGAGTTGAGTTTGGGCAAGGACACAGGGGCCCCATGATCCCCTATTGCCCGGGGGCCCCACGAGTTGTCAGTCCGCCCCTGTATGGAACAGTATCCTGTTCTCTTTGCATTGCTTCCTTTATGTGAAATCCCTGGTGTTCCTGACAGTCCCTAAGCTATTCTATTTAAGGCTCCATGCACACTAGCATTTTTAAGCTCCTAGAAGCTGTTATTAGCATTTTTTCTGTTCCTAGAAGCTAAATAATGTTTTCCTATGTGTCCATGCACACTCCTTTAGGCTATTAGCATTTTTCAAGTTTCAGCTTTTAGGAGCAGAAAAAAAAAATGTTTGTGTAGAGTTTTTGGCAGTGTCTTCCTACATGAAAAAAAAAAACGCTAAACACTACTGAAATGCTCCTAACAGCTTTTTTTTTAGCTTTTTTTGTTTTCCTACATGTACTTTAAAAATGCTAAGAAATCACTAATGCACCTAAACGCTACTAAAACGCATATTACCACCTTTTTTATCCAGCAGTTTTTTTACCTTAAAAAAAAAACTCTGCTTGTGTGCATGGAGCCTGAAATTTGGAATAACAGGAAAGAAGGAACGTCCGATGTCCAAAAGAACGCACTTTTCATGGTAAATGAAGAGGCATTTATTGAGAATATCAACAAGTACATCAAACCTATGCGTTTCGGGAGAAAAGTCTCCCCCTTCTTCAGGGCGGAGACTGTACGCTATTAAATGGGAAAGATTCCCACACCGGTTATTTTTCAGGTTTCAGAGGAAAAACTGACAAGAGTGACGGCTGTCATTCGAGGAGCAGCGAAGGAGCCTATAACTGACCATACTAGGCATGAGAGTACAGTGTGGTCAGTTTTCTAGGGAGGGGCCTTATGTCCTGACGTCATGATGCTGTTTCCAGGACCCATCTTAGTAAGTCCAGACTGCTAATTTACATTACCATGTGGAGTTATTTTATACTTTGTACTGATATTTTACCAATAAATACTTCACTATATACCTTTATCTGGGCTCTGTGATGTGAGCTCCCTTCCATCTAGGGAACCCGATTGGTGGCCTGAGGTTGGATTGCTGGATGTGCAACATTAGCTATAATACACGCTATTGGAATTGATCTTTTTGGTGAGTGCATAAGGGTGGAGGATTGCACAATGCTGGCGACGGAGTCGAGAGCTTTTTATTTCCCTACACCTGAGGACTTTCTATACATTTCATCTGAAGAGGACTGATGTATTGTTTCATTTGGACATTTATATTGGCAATAGCACCTTAATGGTTTATTTTATTGCTCCTTATATTGTATGGTGTATTAACTCTTTTGACCCCGATATGCTTTATGGTTAACCCCTTGACGCGGACCGAACGCAAATATGAGGTCTCTCAGCGGCTGGGCCTTGGCGCCGAGTAAGCGCATATTTGCGTACCGCTTGAAAACACATATGCACTGAGTTCGCTCCCAGCACATATGTAGGTGTCTCACACAAAGGTCCCGATCAGGGGCGGACTGACAACTCATGGGGCCCCCGGGCAATAGGGGATCATGGGGCCCCTGTGTCCTTGCCCAAACTCAAAAAAGCCTATGAAAAAAGGTACCAGGGGCATCTCATGGGGCCCCCTACTGACCCCAGGCCCTCGGGCAGTGCCTGAGTTTCCAAATGGTCAGTCCGCCCCTGGTCCTGATCTCCCCTTGCGATCAGGACCTTTTCCGATCATGTGACCACCGTGACAGCGAATCACATGACCCTAAAACCCTGCCCCGCCTCCCGGCGTCTGAAAACATTTAAAGGGCAGGGAGGCACCGGCGTGAAGAAGTTAATTTATATTGATTTTGGTGTATTAACTCTTTCAGTATTGATTGGATATATGAATCTTGTTTACACTGATGCACTTTATAGCTAATTCATTTTGGATATTAACACGGTATATATTTATGCTATAATAATTAGCATTTACATTTAAGCTCTGCACTTTTATATTAGATACAGAAAACACTTTTTGAGACAAAGGTTTTTACATGAATAAATAAAAGTTGACCATTGTAAGCAACCCTGCCGGTGTTAAATGGTTTGTCTCATCCCTGTAACTGATACATTCTGCTGGAGAGCTTGAACTTTTGTAAAAAAAAAAAGCAGAATTGCTGGCTGGATCACCAGATGAAAATAAAAGAAAGAAAGCCTAAGAAAGAAAAGTCATGCAGCCATCACATCTAAGAATTGGTAAGCTGCAATATAATTAATGTTTGCTTTTGGGTTTAATATTGCTGAACATCATTCAGTTTGGGTTTATATCTGCTTTTACCTCCTTAGCGGTAATCCCGAGTGTAGCTCGGGGTAAAATTTCTATGCCAAGAGCGGTAACCCCGAGCTACACTCGGGCTTACCATGCGGCGTTGCTCTGGGGGTCCCTGCAGCACTTACCTTGTCCTTCGCTCCCGCGATGTGTCCCCTGCAGCGTCCCCGGCCATCTCCTCCGGCCGATGCCGGCATCTGGCTTCTGTGTTCCGGTCCCTGTGACGTCGGGACGTACGGGCGCCGCCGCCGGCGGCGGGAAATTTGAAAATTTTAAAAAATGTCATTTTTGCTGTCATTGCTGTCTCAATGCATTTCACATATATTTTGTCCCTACTGCTTTGTCCTGTGCCCTGCCTGCATTTTGACTGTTTCTGCCTGGAAAAGTCCATGGCGTCCAAAAAGCGTCCCTTTACGTCAAAAGCGGTTTTAGAACAGCGATAGTAAATCAGAACCACTTGCAGAATTGAGTGATAATGATTCGTGGGGAAATTCGTCATCAGACACTGAAAACGATTTTGCGACTTTGCTCAGCGATGTGCGAATTTGCCTCTGTATTTCAAATTTCAGTGTTTTTGGTTTGATTATATTATTGAATTAAATTTATTATTATTATATTATTATTTTTTATGATTATTTATTAAATTATCATTTATGATTTCGTGTTTCAAATTTTATCATACCCGGAATGTTTAATAGACTCTTGTTCGGACAGATTTCAGTGAGTTATTCCTAAAAATTACAGCCTACAATAAAAAACTACATATTTCCATGCAAAAAAATGGTACCGCTTTCAGCACAAAAAATCGGAAAGAATCATACCGCCGAGGAGGTTAATGAATAAAATTGCAAAAAATGTTCTTTGAAAAAAAAAAAATCAGTGAATACTTTTTGTTTGGATTATATATTCTGCGATCCTCTGAGTGTAACTAGATTTAGTAGGCCCTTCGTTATGTTCTTGCATCTCATTTTAAGATATATGTAGACTTATACATAGATATACAAGCACAGGCACGCAGGAAGTATTAACTAGTGATTAAACCGAGTTAGAGGCCCCGGGCCCCTTCTTATACGCCTGTTCTATGCCTGGCATGTTACATCAATATGCAAGCGATAGCACTAGTTAACACCATTTCCTTTGCAGATTGAAATCACAAGACGAGAACTCCGTTGCTTTATCTAAAACTGCACATCTAGAACAGAACTGTCAAGCTTACCTAACAAGTGAAAGAACAATTTATAAATGACAGAAATGCACTTCAACCAACCTACCAATAATCAGATTTCATTGTTCCAATTGAAGAAAATGTGAAATCTAATTGGTTACTAAGGGTTACTGCCTTTAATCTTTTTTTTTTTTTTTTATCGTCCTCTGATTTCTGTTCTTAATCATTCTTTTTTTTTTTTCTTGGCGTACAGAAGGAAAATCAGTATTGTATCATTGATCTGCTTTACAAATGCAAAATTGATCACGTTTCTTCACCGTATCCCATAATACAGCCTTTCTCAATATGGAGGGATCCTCGGAATAAGCTTTAGGTCTTAGGCAACCTATGCTAATAATTAATATATCTGCAGCTTAAAGGACATTAATGTGAACAGTAAGTTGTGAATATCAGAATAAATGAAAGAATACGGAATGTGGCGTACTTAGCAAATTTGAGCCAAGGGCTGATTTATACAACAATTTTTTTTCAGTATTAATAGTGAAATGGAAAAAAATGATAATAATGGTCAAAAAAGAAATGCAGACCATGAAAATTGTAGTACTCCTTCACATTAGTGTGACCACTTACATTGGCAGTCAGTATAGTGATCCCTTATTCTGGGGGGCAGGGAAGTGCTCCATTACAATGATCGGTCAGTGGAGAATGGCCCCCTAGCTTAGTGGTTAGATAGAGAAGGGCTTAATTACAATGGTGGTCACTGGGAAAAATGCTCTCTACATTGGCAAAGGTGGTCAGTAGGAAGAATGCAACTTAAATTGGTGGTCTGTGTGAATAATGCTCCTTTCATTTGAGGTCAGTAGGAAGAATGTTCCTTACATTAGTGGTCAGAGGGAAGAATGCTACTTGCAATGGTGGTCAGTGGGAACAATGCTCCTTACATTGGTGGGCTGAGGGAAGAATGCACCTTATACTGGTGCTCAGGGGGAACAGTGCCCCTTATGTTGGTGGTCAGTGGCAAGAATACTACTTACAATGGTGTTCAATGGGAAGAATGCACCTTATACTGGTGGTCAGTATAACAGTGCCCCTTATGTTGGTGGTCAGTGGCAAGAATACTACTTACAATGGTGGTCAATAGGAAGAATGCACTTTATACTGGTGGTCAGAGGGAAAAGAGCCCCTTACGTTGGTGGTCAGTGGCAAGAATACTACTTATAATGGTGGTCAGTGGAAATAATGCCTCATATTGATAGTCAGTTTGCAAAATGTCCCTTACATTGGTGGTTGGGGGAAGGATATTCCTTACAATGGTGGTCACTGGGAAGTATGCCCCTTACATTGATGGTCATTGGGAAGAATGTTCCTTACATTTGTGGTCAGAGAGAAGAATTCTCCCTCCATTGGTGCCCAGTGGGAAGAAAGTCACTTACGTTGGTGGTCTGTGGCTAGAATACTACTTACAGTGGTGGTCAGTGGGAAGAGTGCTCCTTATGTTGGTGGTCAGTGGGAAGAATGCTCCTTCTATTGGTGGCCAGTGGGAAAAAAAATCCTTTTTAATTGGTGGGCAGTGGGATGTGTTAAAGCTCCCCTTACAGAGAGCTGAAAAAATTATTGGTGTCAGAAGTAACTTATATGAGTGGTAGAAAGTGCTCATTGCTGAAGCATCCCTTAGCAACCTTTGAAGGAACCCAGGGGTTCAACAGAACCATGGTTGAGAAAGGCTGTTGTAATAAATGAATTTTTCCTGAATATTATTTAGCGCCCAATTTAAGTATATGGTTCCTGCTTCTTCATCCTGTCAAATAGACTTCTGATGGAGATTACAAGTGGCTGCTTTCAGCACACATTGCACAGTCATGGTCCACTGTTGTCACCTTCGGGAAACCTAACCTGAGAATTGTCATGTAGCCATTGCTGGAGTGCATATGCCTGTAGACAGAATAGGCTGCAAATGATTGGCAGCACTAAGATACTACAAAGAATGCAAAAGGTAAAACCCAGTATTAGAAAATAATAGCAATTTATGTTACACGGTACTTAAACACTACTATTGTCTTATCAATGGCTTCACCTAAGTTACACAACTTTCACCCAAACGTCACACTAAAAAAATGGGTGAAACTTGAGTGAACATCGTGCAAAACTTGACTGAAAACAATGATAAATAGACCTGTTATGGTTTACATCTACTTTAAAGGCTTGAAGGCATTGACCATTTAAGTAAAAAGATTTAAACCACTGGTGGCTTTGTACTCCTTCTGTGAAGGCCCAGATTTTACTTTTTTTAACTTCTAACGCTGTAGAAGGTTCTGCAGCTTGCTTCTGTAACAACCTTTTGCTAAATACTTATTTTGAGGGTCTTCAGAGATAAGGTAGAATTAGAACGAAGCCTCCCACTATTTTACATATATATAAAAAAAAAAATCAATAATTTGAAGGACTTGCTTATCGACAGACCTTCGACCAAGAAAAGCGGGTCGTAGGAGCTCTACCATTCTGCTCTGCACTGCTAAAACCCGGTGCTGTTTTCCTATCTTAGATGATGTTGAGTAGAGGTGCGAGTATAAGAAGCAAATGTTCCATTCTTTACGGAAAACAATGGAACCACTGATCAGTCTCAAAAATATTATTCGTTGGAAAACCTCCGCTCGTAAAAATTTGTTTTTCTAAAGCTTGCAAGAGTTCTTTATTGCTGAAGAGCTAAATTCTACATTATCCAGGCATCTCAAATGATGCTGAGATTGGTTCTGGTGTACACAGCTGGCCTTACTAGAGACACGCTTATCCTTTCTTGGTTCATTTTGTGACTTCCCCAATCCCAAATCATTGCAGAATATGTTGATGGAATGCATAAAGACTTATAATAATGACATTTGGGACATCGGAATTGCCTAGAAAGGGCAACTGATGCGATGATTAAGGCCACTGGTTATACCACATAAAATTTTCTATAGACAAAACTTTTTTGACGTTATCATATAACTAAATCACCAAGCTGCCGCAGTTTTGCAACCATATCGCAGTAGTATAATGAAAACTTGCAAACACCGCCACCTAAATTGAATATTTTAGGAAGGACTGGCAAATGTAAAATCTCGACAGGGTCAAACATTCTACTATAGTACAGTAAATTAACATTTACTTTCAAAATCTCTAGATACAATTTAACACATTGTGGACTCTGATTCGCCTACACTCAACTGCCAACTGCAGCTAAGTGATTCTGTCTGGTCAGTCCTATTAAGAGTTGCTGATTGCCACCTTAATAGCGTACCGTCTAATATATTAAATAACACCTAGCTTTACCATGCCCTCATTTTTTCCTGTAGCCAAAGCCCCAAGTGAGAAAACCCAATAGTTACAGACCCAATAGCTATGGCCTTTGTACATCTAATTAAAGAACATATATTCTAAAAGGACGGTCAAGCAAAAGTCAACTCCTTTCTTTTGAAGTAAAAATAAAACCAGTCCCAAATCCTAGAAAAAAATTGCTCACTCTCAAATAGAGACATATTACTATACTTTTAAGCATACATATAGTCTCTTACAAGGTTTCTAGAAACTGATACAGCTAAACAGGCAGCAGTAAATTACAATCTGTTCATTGGTCAGAATTAGTAATGCAAATGACGGAAGCCTGAGGGAGACCAACCATAGGTGGCTTTAGCCATTTGCTTATCAAATTCCTTTAATAGGTTCATAAAAGTAATCACACACAAGAGGGCTTATTTCCACCTCTGTGTGTACAAGGAAGACACAAGGGTAAATGTAGACATGAATTAAGCATTAAACACTTGACTTGCTTGAATTGTAATCTTCATAACCCTATACCCCGCTCCCTGTCATCCGCCTAATATTAATCTCTGGGCTGACATGAGCCAGCCAGACACATTCCTGCATAAAATAAATATTGATTTCATTTACACTACATATTAACAGGTTTATATTTGAAAACTACTTAAGTAGCAATGTCAATAGCAGCCTATACTAGCAAGTTTTTCACCTGTTTTATTTGCTATATTAATGTATTTAGCGACAACAAAATGTCACAATTCTTTACAGCAGATGATTCACATTTGTCCCTGCCTATGCCCTTTTCTGTTGTTTTTAATTTTGAACATCAAAAAATAATTACAGTCGCTTTCTCTTTTATGATTTTCATGGGAATTGTTAGGTTGCAGAGGAAGATATAAAAAAAAAAATTAATGACAATATGTAATAATTGGGAAAAAAAAAAGAAGGCAAAAGAAAGGGATAGCAAGGATGATATAGATGATTGTAGTTAGGATTCTTAATGCTTGTGAAATTGTAGTATTATTATTATTGCTATTTGTTGTTGTGGTTTTATGTCATGAAAAAATAAAATACCATCTTAGAGTGTGCAAACGCTAAATATTTTTCCCCTCCAAAATTACTAAAATCAGAAAAATATATTTGGTTAACTGAAAATTTGGGCTGGCATGCTAAGCTGTTAGATGTTAAAATGGAATTTTGTCTAAAGAAAATGAAAAAAAAAAAAAGTACATTTTTTTTTCCTAATCTGTTAAACTATTTTACAACAGCTGCACCGTCTTAAAATAGGTCTGTTTCAAATGATAAGTTATTTGCGGAAAATAAATACAAAAAGGTTATTTTGCTGCCATACGTTTGGCTGATCTCCAGGACTCCTAAGCAGGTGTTGCTTAACGGGACTTTAAATTAACCGTGTTACTTATTTTATTTAAAAAAATGGATTTTCTCTTTTAAATTACACTGTTATGCAGAAAGCAATCCATATATTTGAAAAAAGAGAATTTTTATGTACCCTATACATAATTTACAAACTCAGCACAGGAAATCAGGAATACTTGATACAGCATTTGCATTCAGGGATACGTTTCCCAAATATTATGAATGGTGCTATTGGAAATGTGGAGTTGCTAAAGACATTGTATCGTGGCGAGTAACAGATGTCTTGACGAAAGTTTCAAAAGGCGGGCTTGTGGATGAAATAAATTCTGCTAAACATACTAAGATTGGGATGCATCATTCATTTTACATAGATTATTATGCGCTTTTTTTTTTTTTTTACTTGAACCCCCATAACCAGCCCTTTCAGTGTCATCAGTGGCTCATATCACTGAAATTATTTTAGGATACATGAAATAGCGATCATATACTAAAAGAGCTGCAATCTTTGGTAATATTACAAATAAAAAGTTTTGCTTCGCAGAAGGGCAGAGCTTGAATTCAATAGCCTTCTCTTAAATCTGTCCATTTTTTACTTCGACTAAAGAAATATATACTGATGATATTTAAATATTTAATATATAAATCTAACCAACTACAAGATTAATCTCCTATCGCTTCCTATCAAAGCAGACAGCCATGTAAATCCTAATTTGATTGCTGAAAATCATAAATCCCCCAGTTGATCGGGTGGGCGTGCATGACACCAAACATATTTATTTTATTTGTCAGTGTCCTTCGTAAACAAGCTTCTGTCAACGTGTAGTGCCGTACAATTGGGATCTATGCTAAAAGCTATAAATAATTCATCACACATATGTGCATATATATATATAGGCTCACAGATCATGTATCACAGCAGGCACTGTATAGTCTAAGGGCAATTGTTATGGGATGATAGCAGGTTCATATTAGGTGAGCGAGGCAAGTGTGCAGCGTATGCCTTAGCCTCTTGCGTTAAAAACAAAGCATGCACGTTGCCAAATGCTGCATATAGATTCCCTATAGGGCTACGTAATATATTTTCAGAAGCTGGTTTCAGTTATTCAGCCTGCACTTCCTACAGTCCATAGATCATAGCCATCTCTGACCAAGGCTGTGACCATACAGCACTTGGTAGCCCTGTTCTACAAGATACATCATATGCATTACTCAACAAATATCCTACCTGACACCTAAAGCTCTGTGACTTGTATCTTTAGAGTATTTAAAGCCCCCCCCCAAAAAAAAGCAAAAAAAAAACCTTCAAGGGTCAAGCAAAAGAAACACAAAGCTTGTAGGAACATATTTTGCCCATACAGCACTTAGTAGCCCTCTTCTACTAAATGCATCACATGTACTGCCAAACAAATATCTTACCTAACTCCTAAAGCTCTGTGAATTGTATCTCTAGGAATATTTAAAGCCAAAAAAAAAAAAAGACCTTCAAGGGTCAAGCAAAAGAAACACGAAGCTTGTAGGAACATATTTTGCCCATACAGCACTTAGTAGCCCTCTTCTACTAAATGCATCACATGTACTGCCAAACAAATATCTTACCTAACTCCTAAAGCTCTGTGAATTGTATCTCTAGGAATATTTAAAGCAAAAAAAAAAAAAAGACCTTCAAGGGTCAAGCAAAAGAAACACGAAGCTTGTAGGAACATATTTTGCCCATACAGCACTTAGTAGCCCTCTTCTACTAAATACATCACATGTACTGCCAAACAAATATCTTACCTAACTCCTAAAGCTCTGTGACTTGTATCTCTAGGAATATTTAAAGACAAAAAAAAAAGAAGACCTTCAAAGGTCAAGCAAAAGAAACACGAAGCTTGTAGGAACATATTTTGTCCATACAACACTCAGTAGCCCTGTTCTGCAAGATGCATCACATGTCTTACCCAAAAAATATATCCTAACTCCTAAAGCTCTGTGACTTGTATCTTTAGAGTATTTAAGGATTTAAAGCGAGAGAAAAAAAAACAAAAAAACAAAACAAAAACAGCTTCAAGGGTCAAGCAAAAGAGAACACAAAGCTTGTAGAAACATATTTTGTCCATATAGCACTTAGAAGTACTCTTCTACAAAATACATCACATGCATTACCCAACAAATATTACACATAACACCGAAAGCTGTTGTATCTTTAGAGTACTTAGGGATTTAAAGCCAAAAAAAAAAAAAAAAACCCTTCAAGGGTCAAGCAAAAAGAAAAAAACCACAAAGCTTGTAGGAACATATTTTGCAACTTTTATATACTTAAGATAAGAACCAGCCAGCGGAGGAAAATAATCACAGTTTATGTCTGAGGGGACAGATGTTTGCTGAAATTATTACCCCACCCCCTCCCCATATCACAGTGTAGGTCGGATAAATTTGTATAAATTCTATGCAAAAGCGTAGGGTGTGATCTGTTGCGGCAAGCCAGGGTTAACATCCTCCCTGTTTAGTTTTCCCTGCTATGCTAGGTAAAAGTCCAGTCCAACCGACTTCACAGACTGTGCCCTCCAAACTTATCAGTGCACAGAAGCTTCAGCTGAACATTTAACGCTTCCACAGCCGGAGCAAAGCAGAGGCAGCAAATCCATGGGCTAAAGCATCAACGCACAGCCCATAGGCCAAACTATACGTAGGCAGGATGACACAGCAGACTAGGGTGTAGCGTTCGCTTACCGGCAAGCCAATACTTGATTAAACATAGGATTAGATATAGCAAAATGACCTTTTTTTTTTTTTACAGGGTATAACAGGATGGCACAACAACATCTTCCAAATCCATCTTTGCTCATCCTTTGACTACAGATTAACTAGAATATGAAGCTAAATAAACTGGAATTGGGGTCTGTAATCATTATCCAAACAGCAGTGTCACACAAAGGGTCAGATGTCAAAAGGGTGATAGTTCGGGGTTTAGAAAACCAATAACTATTTGAGTTTTCCGTATGGGTGTCGTAGGGGATATATGATCACAGATAGAAAAGGAAGCAAATACACACACACACTATTATATATATATATATATATATTATTTTTTTTATATAAAAAATGTAAGGTCATGCTACTTGGGAGAATAAATCAGACCTCTACAGTGCATGCATTTAAAACGATGTCCCAAGCAAGGTACCTTACGATTGATATGTGATCATGACACTAATTACTGCTGCAATTAGACTTCCTTTCAAAGTTTGTTGCTGCCTATTCAGTCCCTAACAACACGCTCTGCCTAGAGATATTGACACCATCCTCTGTAAGGCACATTGGCTTTCAGAAAAAAAAATAAAATAAATAATAAGCGCAAAAGGAATCTTTCTAACCAATAAAAGCTAACATTCAATGCATGTGTAGGCTGATTTAGGAAGAATTGTACTGAAGCAGTCAGGCAAGGCATAGAACTGAAAATGACATTGCAGAGAGGTGGAAAGAGTTATTATACATGATGAAGTCTGAGTGGGCAGATCATATTTAAAGGACAAAAGAGTAAAGCAAGTAGAACAGGTAACATCCATCAAATTAAGAAATTTATAAAAAGAGCCTATATCCTACAGTCAAAATGTATTGGTTGCCTACAGGGACTTGTATCTTTAGGAACACGACTATCTCAAAATTCTGCCTATATTGCCATCAATCTGCACATCTTGCAAATTTAATTAAAAATAAATAAATCAGAATTTTTTTTTTTTTTAGACCATACCCCGGTACAAACTCAGAATCAAAAACTGCAGTTTATTATTGTAGATTATTTTCTTTTGATATGACCATAGGACATGAAATGACAGAGCACAAAATACATCACATTTCGTTAGTAACTCAAAATATATAAAAAAAAAAAATTTTGCACAGCAAAATATGGATAGGAAAACAAACAAAAAAAAATAACATTATATAGCCGACATGGATTTCTATCTATTATGGATAAGTTTACGTTCATTTGTAAAAAGACATGTTATCAGTCCCTGATGATACATTTTTTTTCCTGGTTATTGCATTTAAGACTTGTGAAATTTGTGAAGCTACAGAAGATCCAGTTCTGCACCATAATATTAAACGGTAAATAATAAAAAAAGACAATCTGCATTGTTTTAAAAAGTGTGCAGTAATGCCATGATAACTGCATAATTTTTGTATTAGCGTTCTAAAACAAAATTTGCATTTTATTTTATGCTTGCAGGTTATATCTTAGTGCAATTCAGTCCCAAATACTTCAATTTTAGAAATAATAATAAAAAAAAATAAAATAAAAAAAACAGACACTTTTGAATGCATCTACCCCTTGAATATACATAAGGCTACCTACCCTTTTAATACTTTGGTTTTAAAATACAGTCAGTGGTAAAGCTTGGGTTTTATTTTTTAAACACATACTCAACTTATATTTAAGTTGCAAGCACATGCATTGGAAACTACCTTTAAAAAATAGTCCCATTCCTAAACCCCTTTCAACGTCACGACAGTGAACAACTTAGTGCATCATCGGTAAAATATACTACATCTAAAATGGGTCTAACTTGTTCCATTAAAACTAAGACATTCCTTTATCTGTTACAAACATTTAAAAAGCGCTCACAAATTCTATGGAAAATTTAAACATAAAAATAGGTACTATAAACCCATAGCATTCCACATTTGACAGCAACCAAATGCAAAAAAAGGGTATTTTTTTTTCTTTTTAAATAAATTTTAAGACCGTCATTAGCTCACAGCATTTAGTCCCAACACAAGTTACTCAAAGTTGCTTCTATTTTTCAAATGTTGCCACATTTAAATATGAAAAATCCATTCTGCCATCTTTTTTGGAGGAAAAGCAATCAGTGCATTTTAAAATAATAACAGACGTTTTGCAAATACGGAAAATTAAAACAAAAACAGAAAAAAAAAAACAAAACCAAAAAGCATTGTTTATTTCTCTAGTGGATGCAAACGTTAGGGGAAGATCTAGATTGCACTTTTTTGTCTTTAAGTGATGAGTAACAAAAAAAATAATAATGTCATGCCATATTTTGTCCAGAAGTCCATTTTCCAAGCAAAAGAAAAAAAAAACAAAAAACAAAACAAAAAAAAATAATTATACCATACATGTCCAGCATGCAGGGCCTTCTTAATAATATATTGTCTATTTTTTTTCCATAAAGTCTTATGACATTTACAGTTCTTTGTTGCCAAGACATAACAGCAAGCACAATGCATGAGATGAGCATGGATTTTAATGGCAGGCCAGTTTCAGTCATTCTGGGCCATAAAGTCACATGAAAAAAACTGAAGTTTTGATGAAGAGGCTTCATTTTGGCAGGTTGCTTTACACGTCATCTCCTCATTTTTTTTTTTGTTTGTTTTAGGTCAGCAACTCTCAAAATGATGAATTCAGCGAGACAGTCTAAAAATTCACATTTTTTTTTTTTTTTTTTATTTATTGCAAGCTCATATGAAGGACTCGGGATGGCAACAATTCTGCTTTTTTTCTCTTTCTTTCTGTCTTTGACACAGCAAGCTCATAAACTCATGACCTTAAAAACAAAACAAAATAGGAAAAAATGTAAAGCGGATGGTATTAAAGAGTAATCTTCATATGAGTGCAAAAGGGGAGTTAGATAGGTGTAAGGCAAGCCCAGAAAAGCATGGAAAGAAAGCAGTAAAATAAAATACCTAAAAGAACCCACCCAATGTAATAAAAGTATAGGAAATAAAACAACTGAAGACAGCTAACTGTAAAAACTTCAAAGTTTCGAATGCAGTGTGTACATTGTTGCTTCTATATTTCTACAGCAGAAAAAGTTAAAAAAAAAAAAAGTGAACAGGACCTCAATACATTTTTTTTTAGCACACCCCTACAATATATCTCCATGATATATGAGATATAAAGCATGCCAAGGTAATACTATTGCCTAAATTAGTACACTGCCAAGTGTCTAGCCGGTGATGCAGCTTTAATATGAGCAATTAAAGATTTCATTACAGCTCACCGAAGCAGTTAAGATTGATATCTATCTTATATGGGCTGCTTGTTTGGGTAAAAGTCCTCAAGACTAAGGCTACTCATTGACACAAGACAGCAAGACTTGAGGCTGTTTCCTCCCTGATAGAGTTTCATGCAAACTATTTTTTCTACGAACGCTAATGACTTCCTCAGGCAGACAGAATGCACACATGACAGTAAAAGGCAATACCGAGAAAGTGCTTCTAGATACAGCAAAAGCATGTGTATTGCATGAGATCGTTCGATTGAAAAAAAAAGTTTTCCGCTTGGCGGAAAATGGTTAAAAAAATTAATCTTTGATTTTTTTTAGCAATAATGATCTTTTGAATGGACGGCTTTTTCGAAAGAAAAAAAAACGCTTTTTTTTCATAGAAAAAAAAAAGCGTGACTCAAAATCACAAGTTGCTATCTTAGGTTTGTGAGTAGCCAACTAAGACAAAGTTCTAATGTGTGAAGGTGTAGAACTGGCTAGTGTAGGATGGGTATGATGGAAGAGATTAATTGACTGCTCCCTTATATTAGGAAATGTTCAGTTTACTAAGCATCCCTGCCACCTTCCCGAAAAATAAAGCATCGCTGCAAACACTTTAAAATAAATTCTAGGGACACTCTGGCATTAGGCTAGTCATGGTCCAGCTTGCAAAATAGTGTCTCAAAGAGAAAAGCTAGATCCCCATCTATTAACTATTTATTATTCTAAATGATTGCATCCTAAACACTGACCCACAATTCAAAATAACTTGAACATCTCAATGCTAAATACTAATTTTATTTAGATGTTCGAGTAATTATTTATAGTCAGTGTTTAGAATTTTTTTTGTGCAGCTGCCCAGTCATGAAAACATGGGACAGCAGTCTGCAAGGACCAATCATTACTAGGAACTGTCCCTGGAAATACAACTGCCTAGAACTGCTGGCTGCTCTGCTAAAAGTCCTTCCAACTTTTCAAAGTGCACCAGAATTGAGCTGTGATTATAACAGATGGGCATGCAAGACTATGATATACAGAAGGGACAAGGTAAATTAATGCAGAACAGAAAAGAAAAATGTTAGAAAATGGACTGTCGTTTTAAGGGGTGGGGGGGGGGGTGTAGGAACTTTTAGGGAATTAAAGGGGACACGAGTTCAGGCTAAGGCCAGCTCCTGAGGACAGAAGAAAAGGGCAGGATGAGTTTATGGCCAGGGAGAAGGGGAAATACGATGTGGTCACCACCAGAGACTTTGAGCATGCAAAGTTAATACAGCATGTGGACAAGAAAAGGGTTAATAAAATCTCATATCCCACTGGATATAGTAGAAGATGGTGGGATACGTTTCTAGGGTGAGGAGGAAATAAGATGTGAGATAGCTAAAAAGGATGTGAAATATCTGTCCGAACAGTCTGTGGACGTGAACAGTTAATACGACACGGGAACTATGTAGACAACAAAGTGTTTAGTACAGGTCCCCTACCCCAATAGGTATAATAAACAAGAGCAGGATGAGTTTCTAGCCAGGATAACGGAGAAATAAGAGGAAGAGTCTATGGACATGCAGAGTTAATACAACAGGGGCACCATGTGGACAAGGAAGAGTTTAGTAAGGATCCCACACCCAACTATGTATAATAGACGAGAGCGGGACAAGTTTCTAGACAGGGTGAAGAGGAAAGGATGTGAAATAAGAAGAGTCTCTGCACATACAGAGTTAATACAAACAGGGGCACCGTGTGGACAAGGAATAGTTTAGTAAGATTTCCTTTCCCCACTGGGTAGAGTAGAAGAGAGTTTGAAGCCAGAAGGAGAAACAAGATGTGGTCACCATGAGGCTAAGATTTATTACAGCCTGGGCACCATGTGGGCAAGGAAGAGGTTAGTAAGGTCCCACATCCCAGTAGGTATAGTGGAACAGAGCAGGATAAATGTCTAGACAGAGCCAGGGAAAAATGACATTTGGTCACCCCAAGAGGCTAAGAGTTATTACAGCATGGCACCATATAAGCAATGACAAGTTTAGTAAGGTCCTACACCCCAGTGAGTATAGAAGACACAGGACAGGTTTCTAACCAAAATGAATATTAAACAACGTGTGGTCACTCCAAAGGGCTGAGAGTTCATACAGCGTGAGCACCATGTGGGCAACAAAGGGTTTAGTAAGGTGCCACATCTCAATAGCTTTAGGAGAAGAGGGCAGGATGAGTTTCTAGACAAAGTATATAAACTTGCATGGAGGCGCTAAGAGTTAATACAGCATGGGTACCATGTAGGCATGGAATGGTTTACTAAGGGTCCCTCACCCCACTGGGTTTAGTTGAATAGGCCAGGTAGAGCTTCTGAACAAAGTAAAGGAAAAATGACATGTGGTCAACCCAACAGGCTAAGAGTCAGTATAGCATGGGCAACATAAGGGCAAAACAGTGTTTAGTAAGGTCCTACATACTAGAAAAAGGGCACAAATACTTTCTAGCCAGAGTGAAGGAGAAAAAAGGTGATCAGCCCCAGAGACTAAGAGTTAATACAGCTAGGGCACCATGTGTGCAAGGACATATTTAGTAAGGTCCCACACATTAGAAGAGAGCACCATAAGTTTCCAGCAAAAGTGACAAAGAAATAACAAGTTTATCCCAAGAAGCTAAGAGTTAACACAGCAGTGGCACTATATGGGCATGGAAGGGTTTAGTAAAGTTCCACACCCCAATATGTGTAGCAAAAGAGAGCAGAAGTGCAAAGTAAAAATAACATGTGGACAACCCAATAGTTAATGGGTACCATGCAGGCAGGGAAGAGTTGACAGATTGAGTTTCTACACAAAATAATGGAGAAATGACATAAAGGCTAAGAGTTAGTACATCATGGGCTTCATATGGGCAAGGAAGGGTATAGTAAGCTCTCACATAGTACAAGAGGTCAAGATTGGTTTCTGGACAAAATCATGGAGAAATGACACAGGGGAAACTCAAAATTTAATGTGGTATAGGTACCATTTGGGGAAGCAAGGGTAAAATAAACTCCCACATCAAACTAGGTATAGTAGAAGAGGTCAAAATGGGGATCCAGACAAGGTCAAGGAGAAATTACACAGGTGCAACTCAAAAGTTAACACAGTATGGGAACCATATGGACAAGAAAGGTTATAGTAAACTCCTACATCGGAATAGGTATAGTAGAAGTAGAAGACGGATTTCTAGACAAAGTCAAGGAGAAAAATATACATGGGAACGAAAAAGTTAATGCAGCATGGGTACCATATGGGTAAGGAAGGGTATAATAAACTCCCACATAGAAATAGGTATAGTAGAAGAGGTCAAGATAGGTTTCTAGAAAACGTCAAGAAGGAATTACATGGGGCAACTCAAATGTTGGGCAAGGAAGGGTATAAAACTCCCGCGTGGAGAAAGTATAGGAGGAGAGGTCAAAATAGGTTTCTAGACAAAGTCAAGGAGAAATTACATGGGGCAGCTCAAAAGTTAATGCAATATGGGTACCATATGAGCAAGGAAGGGTATAGTAAACTCCCACATCAGAGTAGGCATAGTAGAAGAGGTCAAGAATGGTTTCTAGACAAAGTCAAGGAGAAATTATATGGGGGAAGCTCAAAAGTTAATGTAGCCTGGGCAGCATATAGACAATGAAGGATTTAGGAAGGTCCTACACCCCAATGGGTAAGGAGGAGTTTCAGGAAGAGTGAAGGAGAAACAGAATAGAGTTCATGGCGCATGGGCTTCATGGAAGGGTTCAGTAAAGGTCCCTCACCGCCCAGACAGGTGTCAGCATGGTATTGGGAGGGAAAGGTTCAGTAAAGGTCCCTCACCCCCAGACAGGTGTCAGCATGGAACAGGGAGGAAGGGAAAGGTTCAGTAAAGGTCCCTCACCCCCAGACAGGTGTCAGCATGGAACAGGGAAGAAGGGAAAAGTTCAGTAAAGGTTCCTCACCCCCAGACAGGTGTCAGCATGGTACAGGGAGGAAGGGAAAGGTTCAGTAAAGATCCCTCACCCCCAGACAGGTGTCAGCATGGTACAGGGAGGAAGGGAAATGTTCAGTAAAGGTTCCTCACCCCCAGACAGGTGTCAGCATGGTATTGGGAAGGAAGGGAAGGGCTCAAGGGTGACACTCACATGAAATACTCCGGAGAGGAAGGGTTGTCACTGTTGCTGGAGCCGTTTTCTCGGAAGCCGCTTCCCAGGAGCTTCTCATACTTTTCCTTGTAGGCGTCCCTCTCCCGGAGCAGCCTGGAGATCTCCTGCTTGAGGTGCTCCACTTGCTGCAGCAGTTGGTTCTTCTCGGACTCCAGGACGTGCCTCTGCTGCACCCTCTTGAAGCGGCAGGACTGAGCGTAGCCCCGGTTCTTCAGGGTCCTCCTCTTCTGCTTCAGCCGGATCACCTCCTCCTTGCTGACCCCCCGCAGCTGCCGGTTGAGCTCCCGCACGGACATGGTGACCAGCTGCTCGTCGGAGAAGCGATCGTCGAAGTGCAGGTGGTGGTGGTGGTGATGATGGTGGTGGGGCGCCGGGTGCATCCCGGAGGAAGCCGGGGAGACTACGCCGCTGCCCGCCCCGGCGGATCCCGGCAGCCCTCCTCCTCCTCCCCCGGGCCCCGGGTGGTGGTGGTGATGGTGGTGGTGATGGGGCGCTCCGTTCTGCGCGGCGGCTGCGATCACTGCGGAGACCACCGCGGCGGCGGAGCCCAGCTCTTCCCCAGGCATGGCCCCCGAGGAGCCGCCGTACTGCTGCGCCGCCCGGGCGAAGCCATCGTAGCCGCCCTGCTGGAGCTGCTGCTGCTGCTGTTGTTGCTGCTGCTGGGGGTTGCCGTTGCTGATGAGAGCTTCCACCGCGTCCTCCGGGCTGAAGCCCAGCGCCTCCGGGTTGATCTGCTGGGGGTAGCCGGTCATCCAGTAGTAGTCTTCCAGGTGGCTCTTCTGGTCGCTGCCGGAGCTGGGGCTGGGCGCCGAGAAGCTCGGGGAAGGGGGCACCGAGCTGCAGGGCGTGCTCATCGGGGTGGAAGACAGCGATCCCCCGGCGATCAGGCGGCCGCACTGGCTGATGATGCGGTCGGTCTCCACCGGCTCCTTCTTCACTTCGAACTTCATCAGATCGAAGTCATTAACATATTCCATGGCCAGGGGACTGGTGGGCAGGTCGGAGCTGCTCATTGCCAGTTCTGATGCCATCCTTCTGCTGCCGCTCGCAGCCCTCCACACCGGTGATACCAGGCTGCTGGGGCCGGGCACCGGGAGAGCCAGCGTGGGCGCTGATCGGTGCTCCCCCCCAAAACTCCAAATACAACGACTACAAGGAGAAGAAGATCGGGAGATCACAGGAGCCCGGCGGAGGGGCGGCCGCTGCTGCTGGACATGCCGGGGGGCTGCGCTGCCTCTCCCGGGCTGGACGACAACTACAGCGAGCGGCCACGACTAGTCACACTTCATAGTCAGTCCCGGGACCGGGAGGGGGGGACGGGGGGAGGGGGCGCCGCCGCTCCGGATTTTCTCACCGATCCGTCCTCGGAGCACTTTAAAAGCATTGCTGAGTTTTATAGGCGGCCTGACGTCACGCCCCGGACTGGGGACGGCGGGCCAATGGGAGCACGGAACCCCGCGCCTCATTAGCATAATAGTAGAGATAAACTTCGAGGAGGGGAGCCGTCCGTCACCCGGCGATCAGCTGACTGTCAGCTGGGACGGGACCGGCATTAACCCTTCCCGAGCCGGACCACCGGGACTCGGGGAGGGGGGGGGGGGTTAACTCTTCCTGAGCGGAGCTCCCATAGATGGGACTTTACATACTTCTCGGAGTGTGAGGACCGGAGAGGAGAGGATCCCCACTAATGGGAGGGGGGGGGGGGGGCGACTGATAGTAGGGATCAGGAGGTGCGTGTGCACAGTATAATACTGCCACTATATTAGACTGGGGGGGAGGTTGCACAGTATTATACTGCCATTATATTAGACTGGGGGGGGGGGGGGGGGTTGTGCACAGTATTATACTGCCACTATATTAGACTGGGGGGGGGGGGGGGGGTTGCACAGTGTAATACTGCCACTATATTAGACTTGGAGGGGATGCACAGTATTATACTGCCACTATATTAGACTGGGGGGGGGGGGAGTTGTGCACAGTACTATACTGCCATTATATTAGACTGGGGGGGGGCGTGCGTGAATGATAGCAGAGATCAGGAGGTGTGTGTGCACAGTGTTGTACTGCCATTATATAAGACTGGGGGGGAGTAGGGATCAGTGGATCAGGATGTGTGCAGTGTTATACTACCATCATATAAGATGGGGGGGGGGGGGGATCAGGAGGTGTCCACAGTGTTGTTCTGCCATCATACCATCTCTATGTATATAAGATGGGGGGGGGGGTGAGTAGGGATCAGGAGGTGTGCACAGTGTTCTACTGCCATTATATAAGACTGGGGGGGGGGAGTAGGGATCAGGAGGTGTGCACAGTGTTCTACTGCCATTATATAAGACTGGGGGGGAGTAGGGATCAGGAGGTGTGCACAGTGTCATACCGCCATCTCTGATATGTATATACTGTATACAAGACTGGGGGGGAGGTGGACAGCAAAAGGAGAAAGAAATGGGGGAGATAGAGAGAGAAGGGAGGAGGAGTAATTAGAAGGAGTGGGGGGACAGGGAGGGAAGAGTGTAAATGAGGAGGGGGGGAGGAAAGAAGAGAAGAGTGGGAGCAGAAATTGAGGGGGCAATGGGGGTTTGGGGAGGGTAAGGAAGCAGGGGAGAGAGGGGAGGAAGAGAGCAATGTGAGGGGGTAGAGAGGGGATAGAAGAAATGGGAGAATGAGAGAGGATAAAAGAGCTACAGGGGGAGAGTTGGGGGGGTGGGGGCACAATGGAGCGGGGCAGAGAAAGGAGAGGGAAAGGGACGGGGGGAGAGGAGATGGGGAAATAGGGGGGGGGGGGAGAGGAGAGCAATAGAGTGAGGGGGATGGGGAGGAGAGAGAGGAGGGCAATGGAGGGTAGAGGATGGAGAAAAAGAAGGGAGGGGGAGAGAGAGAAGAGAGGGAAGAGGAGCTCAATGGGGGGGGGGGGGGGGGGAGATGGGGAAATAGATGGAGAGGGAAAAGAGGGAGAGGAGAGCAATGGGAGGGGGGGCCTAGAGAGGGGAGAGGAGGAATAGAGGGGGGGGTGAGTGCAATGTGGGGGGGGGAAGAGAAAGGAGAGAGAGGTAGTGGAGCACAATTAAGGAGGTAGGGAAGGGAGAGAGGGGCAGGGAGTTAGGAGATGAGGAAGTAGAGTGTGGAGGGGGGGGGGAGGGGGAGAGGGGAGAGGAGAGCAAAGGGGTGGGGAAGGGTTACTAAGGGAAGAGAAGAGTTGGTGGGGAGGAGAAAAGGGGAGAGTAAGAGGGGAGAGAAAGCGGGATGGAGAAGACAGCAATGGGGGGTGGGGGGGGGGGGAGTGCAATGGGAGGTAGAGAATGAGGGGGGGGGGAGACAAATTTAGTAAAGGAACTGAAAGTCTGACATATTTGTGATATAAAATCTACAGGGAGAGAGGGGGAGACATTGTCCTTCTATACACAACACTTGCACACAATGTGAGTTGGGAACGCAGACTAGAGGAAGAGCGAAGAGTCCCTTCAATCATCCAATCATGTACACAGCAATCCCTGGTGAATAATGGTGATTGGATCATTCAAGTGATCCTTCTCTTTTTCAGTGCACCTCCTGGACTCCTTTAGTAAATGGTCCTCATCACATGGGGCCATGCTGTGTCCATCCCCTTCACAGAACTCCCCTGCACCGTGATCTGCCTGCTCTATATACAATGTGACAGCTAGGTGTCTGTACTGTATAGCTCTTTGTGGACGAGGAGTGAGGAGGGGATCTGTACTGCATGTCACACTCAGCCAGGCTGATCTAGTATTGGGGTTGGAGAGTCTATCCCCCCCTCCTCCACCCAGGCTGCCCCCTCTCTGTAATCTGAGCATGCTTCCCTCTGCCCTTTGCACTTTCACATTTAACTCTTTCATATTATGTGGAGAGGAGGAAAAAAATCCATCTTCCATGACACCGTGACAGGAGGAGGCCTCAGTGTGTGCAGAAGTGAAAACATTGTATGACACGTATGAGCGCAGAATAAAACACGTTTATCATGGACAGGATGTGCTCTATGGAAGGTGCTGAATAAATGAATATTGAGCCCGGTGCATAATTTGCAGCGTTTTCTGTGCAAATTCCGCACCGCATCAGAATCGCACCCCGTTCATGTGAACCGCTGCAAGTGTGCATGTTACGTTAACAACACCCCGAAAGCGGTCCGCAAAACGCAGTGCGATGTGCAGAATCAGCATAGGTGTGAATACCCATGCGATCCGATTCTAGTGCGGACCCAAGAAAGGGTCCCGCACGTTTTTGGTGCGGTGCGATTAGAGCCATACATAATGTATGGCTCCAATCGCACCACACACAAATCACGTGATTGGCACAGGAATGCGGTCCATTCCTTTGCGAATCACATACGATATAATGCACCGCATATATGTGAACCCAGGCTGAAGGCGATTGGCTGCAAGGTTTAATAAGTAGCCACACCAGTCATCCCATCATTTCACAAATCGGAATATATTTCTATCTCAGATCATATTATAGGGCAGTGGTCTCCAAGCTGCGGCCCGGTGGCCCTTTGCTTGCCTTTATCCGGCCCTTGGGACACTTTAATCCACTGATACCAGCAATTGGGCATAATTCCCCCCATTTACACCAATGAAGAGGGCACAATGCCTTCCAATGACACCAGCAATGGGGCACAATTCCTCCCAATGACACCAGCAATGGGGCACAATTCCTCCCAATGACACCAGCAATGGGGCACAATTCCTCCCAATGACACCAACGATGGGGCATAATTCCCCCCATTTACACCAATGAAGGGGGCACAACGCCTTCCAATGACACCAGCAATGGGGCACAATTCCTCCCAATGACATCAACGATGGGGCACAATTCCTCCCAATGACACCAGCGATGGGGCACAATTCCTCCCAATGACACCAGCGATGGGGCACAATTCCTCCCAATGACACCAACAATGGGGTCCAATGTGGGGCACAATTCCTCCCAATGACACCAAACAATAGGGCACTAGTTTTTCCCACTGACATGGGGGCCTTTTTTACACCAAAGGGCCAAAGTCTGGCCCTCCTAGTTTGGAGACCCCTGCTGTAGAGGAAACCCATACCAGCCCTCCTCCCTCTACACACACAAGTTTGAGAATATACTATAACCCATAGGGGGTTATTTACTAAAACTAGAAAGTACAAATTCTGGTGCAGCTCTGCAGACAAACCGATCAGCTTCCAGGTTTTTTTGTCAAAGCTTAACAGCTTTCCTGCCGCCCTATAGAAGATATACTGCTACAGAGTGCCAGGGGTGCGCAAAATCACGTATATATATACAAATAATCGGGCGGACTGACAACTCATGGGGCCCCCGGTCAATAGGGGATCATGGGGCCCCTGTGTCCTTGCCAAAACTCAAAAAAGCCTTTGAAAAAGGTACCAGGGGCATCTCATGGGGCCCCCTACTGACCCCGGGCCCTCGGGCAGTGCCCGAGTTTCCAAATGGTCAGTTCGCCTCTGCACATGATTTTGCATTTCCGGGTAATTAACCACTTGCCCTCCAGAGGATTTCTCCCCCTTCCTGACCAGGCCATTTTTTCCATTATTTTAACTGACAATTGCGCGGTCATGCAACGCTGCACCCAAATGAAATTTGCATCCTTTTTTACCCACAAATAGAGCTTTCTTTCAGTGGTAATTGATTGTCTCTGAGTTTTTTATTGTTTACGCTATAAACAAAAAATACCCAACAATTTTGAAAAAAAAAAAATATAGTTTTGACTTTTTGCTATAAAACATGTCCAGCAAAACAATTTAAAAAATCAAATTTCGTCATAAATTTAGACCCAAATGTATTCTGCTCCATGTCTTTGCTAAAAAAAAAATCCCAATACGGGATTGCAGTGGGCATTCTAACACTGGGGGGAACTGAGTTGGTGTCACTGACATACCCAGTGATACCAATAAAATGATCAGTGCTAACTAAAAGCACTGACACTGTACTACTGGCACTGGGCATGAAGGGGTTAACATGTGGGTGATCAAAGGGTTAACTGTGTGCTGTTTCACTACTTGAGCTGTGTGTGTGCTTCACTGTAAGCACACTGCTTTGTATGGCTCTATGTACAAAGCAGTGTGCAGGAGCTGACAGGGGAGAGATCTGTGTTGTTTATACACAAGTCTCTCCCCGTCAGAGATATTCGGCGATCACCGGGTGCCGGCGCATAATCACCGGGCAGGAGCCGGTGATTTTCAGCCGAGGCCACTATGATTTTACGTGAAATAAGTGATCTTGCACACCCATACCGCACTGTAGCTGTATTCCTGCTATAGGGCGGAGCAGAAACGGTTAAACAAGCTGAAGTTAGAATCTGATTGGCTACCATGCAGCTGCACCAGATTGTGAGTTCTCCAGTTTTAGTAAATCTCCTTCATAGGGAGAACACATCCAAACACAAACTCCACACTGATAGTATGCTTTGGGAATTGTATCCAGTATCTAAGCGCTGCAAGGCAAGAGTGTCGATCAGACAAATACAAAGAGAGGGATCACGCTGCAATTTTACTGGATTTTTAGACTTCTACTTGCCTAACTATGGTGCAGCTATCATTTAATGCAGGACTCCAGATAAAAATGAATAGCCTGTGTACGGATAAAAAAGCAAAACCAGCCTTTTCTGCAATATTCATTAATCCAGAGATTTCCCCCGCAATACTTTTCTTCTGCCACTAGATGTCCTCAGTCTGATGGCCAGCATTATTCAACCACTTTGTTCTGAGACCAGGTTGTCCTGTATCTACTCTCAGCCTGTGGCTGAACAGTAAAAGAAGGGGCACGGTAAGGAACTCATCTCACTCCGCTTTATCCTTCTATCAGCATGCTTGTCAATACATGAACTGATTGGCTCCTTGGCTGCTTAATACCCTCATACTCCAGCCCTGCTGTAAAGGACCTGTAAGATGCTGATACCAGGTCAGATTTAGGTGCTTATATTGCTGGCATTTTTTAAATACATTACATTAAGCATAGGTTCACACCTGTGTGGGTGATTGCCACTGCGGGACCACCCCCGTTCCTGCAGCCGCAACCACCCGCACAGTAAAATGCAGGAGATGCATGCGGGTGCA
Source organism: Staurois parvus (assembly GCF_062004578.1). Taxonomy (NCBI): domain Eukaryota; kingdom Metazoa; phylum Chordata; class Amphibia; order Anura; family Ranidae; genus Staurois; species Staurois parvus. The sequence goes on along the minus strand of NW_028318294.1, from coordinate 3,970,278 downwards.
ATTAATGCAAATGGCACCCACACACGCTGGAAATTGCAGTGCCACTTCCCACACTGTGAACCACACTAGGATGTGATTTCTAAAATGAAGCAACAACCTTTTCCCTGCGTTTCAAGAGGCACGGCAGCCCATTGCTACTTGGTGTGATTGGGCCCAGGCTCATTTTCAGGGAGCGCCTTTTTCAGGAAAGCACACAATTTGCCGAGCGTTCCTGGCAAACATAGATGTGAACCTAGCCTGACTGATGTATTAGTGATCACATTAATTTGTGTTTTAAGGGCTGTTTTAGATGCGCAACTATTATTGGCAAAAAGTGATACACAGTGAAGCGCTTTTCAGAGGGCATTTGATAGGAGGTGATATGTCACCTCCTTACCTCCTGCTTTAACCCTGAAATTGCCAACTCACCACACCGCAACTGCAGTTGCAGGGTGGTTGTGGAATGCCCTCATTCACTCAAATGGGCCATGTTTGGTGGCAGTACTGGCCGCAAAATGGCATGTAGCATTTAATGTTTGCAGCAGCGCCAAAGCATCACAGTAACAGGATTTGTACAGCCCTGAGCAGCACCTTGTTCAGGTGGGTGGTCAGAAGTGGTAAACTGCCTGCTTTTACCACCCCCCTCCCAACCGCCTGTGTGAACAAGTCCTTGTATCTATATAGAGGTCGGCTTTAAAATATATGCTTTACCCCATCTAATACATTTGCTTGCTATGGGAAATTAAAAAAGACAGTTTTTGCAAACCTGATTGGCTAGTTAAAACAAGCACAAACCCAGTAAGGCCCACTTATGATAGTTTCAAATAAGAGGTTCACACTAATGCGGTGCAGGAAACCCTGTGATCTGTGCTTATTTCCCACACTGTATTCCAATTGCACTGCCCTTGCGATCTGCAGTAGGTGTCAGTGCGATCTTAACAACACGCCAAACGCAGGTCGCAAATGAAGTGCATTTGCCTGCACCAAGTCACATGGAACAAAAGATCATGCGATCTGGTTGCAGTGTTGCTCCAAAATTAGTGGATGCACGTCTTTTGTGTATGCAGTGCGATTTGAGCCCGTTCAAATTGCGTCCAACTGAATCACGTGTGAAGGCTGTGGGGTTCTTGTGCGATTCACTTGCAGTTCATAGTGTGAATTGATGCTTACTATTGGAAGATTAAAAAAGACAATTTCTGAAAACCTGATTGGCTAGATAAAGTGAGCATAACCCCAACAAGGCTCATTTATAATGGTTTTAAAAAAAGACATGATATTGGTTGTACTGGGTGCAGGGGTGGACTGACAACTCATGGGGCCCCGGGCAATAGGGGATCATGGGGCCCCTGTGTCCTTGCCCAAACTCAAAAAAGCCTATGATAAAGGTACCAAGGGCATCTCATGGGGCCCCCTACTGACCCCGGGCCCTCGGGCAGTGCCCGAGTTTCCAAATGGTCAGTCCGCCCCTGACTGGGTGTAGTTTCACAACTGCTTGAGAGTCATAGGTTGCCTAAGCCTGCTTTATTATTATAATATGTATATATATATGTATATATTTTATGTTATAATGTCGATACAAGACTCTAAAATGCATACGCTAAAATTTTAGAACTTATTTTATAATTTTCAAATCAAAATGTTTCTATATATATTAAAATAAAAAAAAACAGTTATCATCGCTCCATTAACCAATCACTGTTTTAATATCCAGCAGTCACAGATCAATAGTGTTTTTTCCTGACCCCAGAATACGATGTGTGCACGATATATTTAGTGATACGTTGGAGTCTTTATCCCGGCTGTAAGCTCACAAAAAACATTTGCTGGATTTCCATTTAGAACAGTGTGGCAGGATGTGAAATTGAAATGTTACACTTATAAGAAGTGCATTGACAGTGCTTACTCCTTTGGCCCTTTTATTTATCCTGTTAAACTGGCTCGCAGTTCTACATTCTGCTGCTGATGTTCTGACTTCTAATACACAGTAAAGGGGGAAAATGTATTATATGGCTTTTTTATTTTGAAACTCCACAGTGCCACCTATTGGTGGACTTCATCATTGGATCTGTTTCCAAGTCCCACTTGAAACCCTTCGCTGTGCCAGCAGTGCCCATACTGCACTCAGGTTTTACTTCTATTTATATTATGTGATATTGAGGATTGTATTTCTTAAAAGCTGATCTGTATATATTTAGCCAGTACCCAAATAAAATATACATTTTTTGTACTTGATTGCAGGTTAAAGTTTGTAGTCCATCCTTTGACTCAGAATTTATAATGTAAAGCGCTGAGCAAACCGTTGGCGCTATATAAATCCTGTATAATAATAATAATTTGCAGCACAGGACAGTGTTATCATACTATGGTGGGGGGGAAATGATTTGGATCCATTTGCACTGATGCGTTGATAATGCACGGTACAGTGTTTTCATGCAGCGTATTTTAAAAGCATTTTCCATTTTTTACAATAATTAATAAATTCACCAATATTGAAAAGAGAAAAAAAATGCATTAATTAATTATTGTTTGTATTTTTTTAGCTTGTAAAGCATTGCAACCATGATCAGTGGATTGTGGGTGCAATGCTCTGGCTCCTGCAGACTATTTCTCTTGCTCAGGTCCGTGCTGAGGTTCGGACCTTCAGCTATGGAGCTGGAGGGAGCATAAATGTGAGTGCAGTGACGTCACCATACTTGTGTTCCCTTGGGAATGATGAATCCCTCTGCTGGGGTGGCAGATGGGGCTTGTAAATAAAAAATTATATATATATATAAAAAAGATGCTGCGCTCACACACAACAAACTACACCACTAGTGCCAAATAGAAATGCAATAATACAGTAAACACCGGGCTGAGCCCTGCATACTACAACCCAGGGCAATGTTATATGTATCACAAAACCATAAATAATCAATCAAGTGATGTTACAAAAATAATTATATAAAAAATAAATAAATAAAAAACAGGCAAATAAACTCCCAGCTGCCCTACTAAGTGGAAAAGAAAAATGTGTCATAAACATATAAAGCCATAGTAATGAATAAAATGAACACACATCATCCCTCCTAGGTAAAAATGCAGCAGAATATATAAATACATGATGACAATAGTGAAAAAGAACAGACAAGGGCGCACTCTCATCGTGCAATACCGTAGTAAAACACGTATTTATTGAATAAAAAGAGGATATATACTCACAAACCAACGTGAATAAAGGCAGTGTATGTGGTCCACAAAGACAGTCACAAAACATCTGTGTCTAATAATGCGAATGAGCTGACGCATTTCGGGAGCTGAACCCCCTTCCTCAGAGCTCTGAGGAAGGGGGTTCAGCTCCCGAAACGCGTCAGCTTATAGTCAGATTATAGTTCCCAAGTAAATGATATTCAATCAATGATATGTGAGAAAAACTCTTCAAAAGTGTCCACTTCAAACACCACTGTGTCCACCTCCACCAGGGGTGTGCGCTTACCTCCCAATTCTGACCTAGAAAGCAGGTCAACTTGCGCTCAATAGAAGTCCTCCTTCAATATCGATATCACAGACGTATGGATCTGCTTGGTACACAATGGCTGGGCAAATAGCTCAAACAGAAACATAAAGGCTCCTCATAGTGTAGTAAGTATTACCATGTGATATACAATGTAAAAATTAAACACTTACATGGAGCAAAGGGCTACATAGCCCATTCAAGCATAAAAACAGAAGTGAAGCAAGATAGCGGCTGGCATTGCCGCATCGGAAATTACGTCACCACACTTATTTCCGATGCGTTGCGTCACACATCATGTGACTTCATCAAGGACTTGTAGTCTCTCCATTCACAGATCTCTATGATAGGATGACATGACTACGTGGACATAGCCAGGCACATCCTCCCAAAATTCAAAATGAAATAGAAGCCTGAGAGAAAAAGAACCCTGCGATTTAGGTAAGTGGGGGGGGGGGGGGGTGAGGGGGGTGCTGGCTATGGCACCGAGTTACATTTTACATCCTGAATATGGGTGTAACATGAAACATGTTGGCAAAGGTGGAATTAGTAGCCTTTAGACCAGTGGTGTATTTAGGTTTCGTGCTGCCCTAGGCAACGCAAAAATCACCCCCCGTGGAGAGACCCTGACACCGACCAACACCCCCCTTCCCCACGAAGAGAGCCTGACATTGACCAACAACACCCCTGCCCCCACCCCATCCGAGAGAGCTTTCCATTACCAACGCCCCCCATACACTGACAACCCCCCACTCCCACCCCAGCGAGAGAGAAGACACTCACCTTCACAGCTCCAGACATCCCCGGGAACAAGAGTCAGCCTCTGCATACACCATCAAGCAGCCTGCAGCCTCTCTCAGATCCCACCTGGTCCCCATGCTGTGTGTGTCCCTTCTTTTGGGGCGGCGGTGCTGCCCCCCTGCAAAATGCTGCTGCCCCACTGAAAAATGCCCCCATAGGCAAATGCCTTGTTTGCCTTGTTGTAAATACGCCCGTTTGGACCCTTTCACGCAGGACGGAGTCCACTTGCACAGCAGGGGATCTGTCCACCAATGTCAGATGACAGGTCTTTGCATAAACAGAGCTGACATGAACACAGCCCAATCTGTTCTATGGGCAGTCAGGTATAAATGGACTGGCCTTCTATCTGCTCCAATCCAGTCCACTAAAAGCAAACGGAAGGGAATTCATTCCCCTTTGTCTGGGCAGATCAGATTGGATTGGATATAGGAGGGTGTAAATGTACACAAGTCAGGTTACATCCACCACTCGTTAGAGGAGAATGGTGGGTTAGATCGGGTCCTCCTGACAGTGGACAGGTAGACCCAATCAGAACAATCATATGAGAGGGTCTTTAACTCATGCATTGCAGAATGGCACTCTAATACATCTATCTATAGCAGAACAACGAGCGTACATTTTAGTGCACCAGAGCACAGATGTGAGCCATCAGTGTGTTGAGGTGAGCTGTACTGACAAAAATGCTGGAAATTTGTTAAAATCTTCATTGTGGTGCATTGCCAGTCCATCCAAAAAAAAAATTGGGTTGACTTTCTGCAACACACATTAAGTCTGGAAATTGCCGGCGTTAACGCGCTTGCCGTATTGTACAGATCAGAGTGTAAACAGGCAAATCACCTGTTTAGTGTGAATATTAAAATCAGATTTAAGGAGGGCTCTGTACCAACATATGGCATTTAAAAAAAAAAATCTTAAATCTAAATCTTTAAAAAAAAATAATTACATAAACACGGACATGTGTTTTTTTAGAATGTTTAATACATGCCATAGATATTAGACAGCAAATGGAAGTTCACAAACAACAAGACAAAAGCACTGCCATTTTTTTTTTAACAAACTGGCACATAGACAGTTGTGCTGTGGTCATGTGACATCTGTGTGCACTGCAAACAGCCCGCGGTGCCATGGAAGTGTAGGCAACGCTCACCAGGACCTCCCAGCAATTCAACCATAGCAGTAAAAAAATGCAGTAATTAATAATAAGACAAAGAGCACAGAGGGTTTGGCAAAGCAATGCAGATGCTTTTTTTTTGGTTAAATATTACACAAGAAAATATTATTAAAATAGATTTTAAAGAATCACATGTCTGTAAATCAAATAAAACATACTTGGTTATAAAACACAAGTAGAAAGTAGAAAACAGATCATGGTTTCCTAAAGAACTAAGATGATCCACCAGCCAAAGGTGACAACGCCACTTAGAAAATACAGCAACAGAGGGGGGAGGGGCTGTGCTCGATGACCCCTTGTGCTGGATTTCAATACTCTTGTCTATCTGGCTCCAGATAACAAGAGATGTGTGTGAGACCATTTCTTCCTGCTGAAGCAGGGGCCGAATGTGCCTAGAAATGGGTTAGTACATACAGACAAGTAAGATGAATATCAGAGCAAAACGCAGGGTAACGCAGTAGTTCACATCTTTGCCATTTTTATCTTCTGCATTAGGATTATGGTTTTGTTTCTCCTTATGGACCATTATTTATTTATTATTGTTTAGGGATTTACTTTTATTTATTATTTATCTTTTTTTATATATTTGTTATTTCTGTGTGTTTATTAGTTTATTTATTTATAGCCAATTGTTTTAGTTTTGTTTATTTATTTTTTATATTTATATGTATTTATTATTCCTTTGTATTTATTATTTTTTTATTTATTTATAGACAATTGTTTTGCTTTTATTTTTTTTTATATATTGTTATATATTCATGATTCCTTTGCATTTTTTATTTTATTTATTTACAGACAATTATTAGAATTTATCAAAGGATCTAATGATGTCTGTATAACTCGGCAATTGTGTGACACACAGTAATTTTTTTTTTTTTTGGTGGTGGTGGTGTTGAGAACTCAGGCGCACAACCAGAGCTTTTTTTTTTTAAAGATTTGTTTTTATTAAGTATTTTATGTATTTTAAAAGCAATAACGTAAACCAGGGGGAAAATGAGGGGGAACCTGACCTGTTAACAGTGACAACGAAGAGATTTCTCTAACATCCTGTTGTGTCTGTTGAGCAGGAAATTAACTGAAATTTTCATTAAAGGATGCAGCAACACCCCCCCCCCCCCCCCCAAGAAAAAAAACTTTTTCTATTTTGCTATTTTCTAATATCCAAAGCTGAAAAAAAAAACATTTTGGCTGTGGACGTGCTTTAAAATGATCACATCAGAGGATACAATTGTATGCAGAATATCTGGCATGCATGTTAATGCCGGCACCTTGAACTGCAGTTAAATTTGTGATGCCATAGTAAATATGAACACTCACCTTGTAAAACAACCCATTCATTTTAAAACAGAAATGAAAGGCAAACATTTGTATAAACATAAAAAAAATTATAAATACCTTTTTTTCCCTTTTTTAACAAGTCAGACAAGTCAAAGAGCTGGGGGAGGAGAAACAGCATGACACTGATCTTCCCAATGAACCATTGAATGTCTGTGCAGAAATGGGGAGGGGGAATCGTGTCAGGACAAGTCTGATCATTGGAGGAGAGCAGGCTGACTTCTCAGTACAGCCAACAAACTGACCGTGCTGAGCTCTCATGCCTAGTGTGGTCACTTTTTAATAGGAAAGCAGAAGGACTGTCAGGAACACCAGAGATTTCACACAAAGGAAGCAACACAAAGAGAACAGGATGCTTTTTTTTATACAAGTACATGTTACAGCAGACACATATCAGAAATATGAAATGTTGGGTTTATATATTCTTTAATAGAATAAAGCCTAGATTATTATTAGCAAACACCATAACTGGTCAGAAAAAAAATTGGGGTAAACAGAGTTTTCTAACTTTTAACTAATAAAATATCATTTGAGATAGCTTGCTTTTTCTTTTTTTTTCTTTGTTAGCATATAAAAGTTGTTCCATACACATTGCTGCAACAGAATTGAATGTTTCATGAAAACATGAGTGAGAGCTTCACTAAAGGACGCATCGGTAAAACAAGGGGTAGCATAGCTAGAGAAATATACTGGATATAGGCTACCATTGCTGACCTCCTTAAAATTGCTAATTGCCTGGCCATCAAGATGATTTAATGGCTTGGATATTTTCCAAGATGCTGACTCTGAATGAGCAGGGAGGCAGTGAACTCAGAAAGTATTGGAGGTGGTGGATCAGCCAATCAACTTATAAACATTGAGCAGAACCATCCTGATCTCCAGTAGTCTGATCCCCCCGCACAGTGCTGCATTCAACAGTGCTGCTCAAGGAGCTGGGGGTGCTAATGATTGGAGCACTATGCAGGGGGAGTGTCAGAACACTGGACTGCTATGCTCTGTATGGAGCAGCGGTGCGACTCTCCACCATGCTGTCAGCACAAAACCTGAAGCATGAGATCACAGTAAAAAAAACTCAAACATATATTTCTGTGTACCAGGGGCGGACTGACCATTTGGAAACTCGGGCACTGCCCGAGGGCCCGGGGTCAGTAGGGGGCCTCATGAGATGCCCCTGGTACCTTTTCCATAGGCTTTTTTGAGTTTGGGCAAGGACACAGGGGCCCCATGATCCCCTATTGCCCGGGGGCCCCATGAGTTGTCAGTCCGCCCCTGCTGTAGACGTAGCCTAACTGTATTACAGAAACAGGGTGTAATGCATACCCTATAGTCTTATCATACCTCTATGGACTACAGAACTCCCCCCTAAAATTGGGGAGAGGGAAGGTGTCCTGTAGTCCTTTTCTAGGATGAATATGCTGCTCCCATATACGTAGATACAGTACAGTCAATAAGTGTTGTCACCCACCCACAGCCAACTACTTTTGTTGATTGCCTTGATCTCTTTGGTTCCTCTTCTAGTTATAGCGGAATCTCCGCTTATTTATCTCCTCCCCCCCTTCAATGCCATATTTGGCACCTTTTGGCGGGAAGGGGGGAACGGATACCTGTCTTGGACAGGTACCCGCTCCCACTTCCGGCTCAGTCTGCTACGGCGAAGTTAGTCGGAAATGCGGCCCACTCTTTCCTCCTGCAGTCTCTTGGGAACTTTCACAGCTCCTAGAAGACTGCCAGACCAATCAGGAGGTGCAGCGTGACCCGCGCATGCGCAGTGGGCACCAGGCTGTGAAGCCGCAAGCTGTAACAGCCTGGTGCCCACAGCTGAGATGCCGGTGCCGTGCAGGAGAGAAAGTTCGGCGCGGGTGAGTACATCGCTGGACTCTGGGACAGGTAAGTGTGTGCTTATTAAACGTCAGCAGCTACAGTTTTTGTTGCTGCTGACTTTTAATAAACACAAAAATGACTGGAACTCCGCTTTAAGAACTGGCTAAAAACGGTTTAAATTGTCTACGAGTTGCCATGTGTATAGTAAGCAAAAGTACTTAAATATTTTTAAACCTGCAATTTTCATTAACCTCCCTGGTGGTATTCCCGAGTGTAGCTTGGGGTAAAGTTTCTGGACCACAAGCGGTAACCCCGAGCTACACTGGGGAATACCTTGCAGCGCTGCTTTGGGATCTCTTCTTCACTTACCTTGTCCTGCGCTCCTGCAATGTCCCTCCTGCAGTGTCCCTGGCAATGTCCTCCAATAAATGCCGGCATCTGTCTTCTGGGTTCCGTTCACTGCGACGTCGGGACGTACGGGGATGGAACGGCAGGAAATTTGAAAGTTGGAAAAGTGATATTCACTAAATTCACTAAAATCACATAGTATAAGATTACTGTATAAAACCATTTCACATACATTTAGGTATCCATTTATGATACAGAGAATAGCTGCGATTCAGAGGATCGCAGCTATTCTCTGGACATTCACAGTTTATGACACTCAGGAGATCAGCGGAGAACATGTTCAGCCCTTCACTGGAGATCTGTGTTCTCCCTCCAGATTCTCCAGCTCTGGGCCCACAAACTAAGCAGCGATAATTTACCTCTGCTTAGTAAACTGATCTTTTACTGTAATCTCGCGAGATTATAGTAAAATAAGCCATTTTCCAGCGTTTGTAGACCATTCTCTGGCGTTTGTAGACCGTTCTCCCTTCGATCGGAGAACTGATCTACACCGCTTCATAAAAGGCATTCACAGGAGAACTGTGTTCTCCGAGAATGCTGGAGAACTGAGCAGCGATCATTTACCGCTGGTTCATAAACGGACACCTTTGTCCCTAGTGCTTTGTCCTGCGCCCTGCCTACATTTTTACCGTTCTTTCTGCCTGGAAACTGAGAAACATCCATGGCATCCAAAATGTGTCCCTTTAGGTCAAAAGCGGTTTTAGATCAGCTAGAGAACAGCGATAGTAAATCAGAACCACTTGCAGAATTGAGTGATAATGATTCGTGGGGGAAATTCGTCATCAGACACTGAAAACGATTTTGCGACTTTGCTCAGTGATGTGCGAACTTGGCGCTATATTTCAAATTTCAGTGTTTTTGGTTTGATTATATTATTGAATTAAATTTATTATTATATTATTATTTTTTATGATTATTTATTAAATTATAATTTATGATTTTGTGTTTCAAATTTTAACATACCCGGGATGTTTAGTAGACTCTTGTTCGGACAGATTTCAGTGAGTTATTCCTAACAATTACAGGCCTACAATAAAAAAAATACATACAGTTGCAAGAAAAAGTATGTGAACCCCTTGGGATTACGTGGAGTTTTGCATGAATTGGGCATAAAATGTGCTCTGAAAGTCATCTAAGTCACAACAATAGAAGAACACAGTCTGCTGAACATAATACTACACAAACATTAGATGTTGCCATGATTTAATTGCACATAACATGTAAACATTCACAGTGCAGGGAGGAAAAAGTATGTGAGGCCCTAGCTTAATGACTTCTCCCAGAGCTAATTGGAGCCAGGAGTGAGCCAACCTTGACTCCAATCAGTGTGATGATATTGGATGTGTTGCTGACAGCTGTCCTGCCCTTAAAAAACACACACCTGTTTTGGGTTTACTGGTTTCAAGAAGCACTGTCTGATGTGAACCATGCCTCACAGAAAAGAGCTCTCAGAAGACCTACGATCAAGAATTGTTGACTTGCATGAAGCTGGAAAGGGTTACAAAAGTATCTCCAAAAGCCTTGATGTTCATGTGTCCACGGTAAGACAGACTGTCTACAAATGGAGAAAGTTTAGCACTGTTGCTACTCTCCCTAGGCGTGGTCGTCTTGTAAAAATTACTGCAAGAGCACAGCGCAGAATGCTGCATGAGGTAAAGAAGAATCCCAGAGTGTCAGCTAAAGACCTACAGAAATCTCTGGCACATGCTAACATTTTTGTTGACACATCTACAATAAGGAAAACATGAAACAAGAATGGAGTACATGGGAGGACACCACGGAGGAAGCCATTGCTGTCCAAAAAGAATATTGCAGCACGTTTGAAGTTTGCAAAAGAGCACCTGGATGTTCCACAGCACTACTGGCAGAATATACTGTGGACAGATGAAACCAAGATTGAGTTGTTTGGGAAGAACACACAACACTATGTGTGGAGAAAAAAAAGGCACAGCACACCAACATCAAAACCTCATCCCCACTGTAAAACATGGCGGAGGGAGCATCATGGTTTGGGGCTGCTTTGCTGCCTCAGGGCCTGGGCGGATTGCTGTCATTGATGGGAAAATGAATTCCAGAGTTTATCAAGACATTTTGCAGGAAAACGTACGACCATCTGTCCGCCAACTGAAGCTCCGCAGAGGATGGGTGATGCAACAGCACAATGACCCAAAGCATACAAGTAATTCAACAAAACAATGGCTGCAACAGCACAGAATACACCTTCTGGAGTGGTCCAGTCAGAGTCCTGACCTTAACCCGATTGAAATGCTGTGGCATGACCTTAAGAGAGCGATTCACACCAGACATCCCAAGAATATTGCTACACTGAAACAGTTTTGTGAAGAGGAGTGGTCCAAAATTACTGCAGATCATTGTGCAGGTCTTATCTGCAACTACAGGAAACGTTTGGTTGAGGTTATTGCTGCCAAAGGAGGGTCAACCAGTTATTAAGTCCAAAGGTTCACATACTTTTTCCTCCCTGCACTGTGAATGTTTACATGTTATGTGCAATTAAACCATGGCAACATCTAATGTTTGTGTAGTATTATGTTCAGCAGACTGTGTTCTTCTATTGTTGTGACTTAGATGACGTTCAGAGCACATTTTATGCCCAATTCATGCAAAACTCCACGTAATCCCACAGGGTTCACATACTTTTTCTTGCAACTGTATTTCCATGCAAAAAAATGTACAGCTTTGAGCACAGAAATATGGACATATTCAGACCGCTTGGGAGGCTACTAATGTTTGGAGATCCTGTCACAGAGGTCTTTGTCCCAGTACTCTTATCGAGGTTTCTATCTCCTGATTGTGCTCCTGCATAATCACCCTTCACATTGGTTTCTGATGGAGTGTACAAGTGGCCATTTCAGCAAGATACACTGTTGTTACCATCAAGTGGTGCCATGCTTGAGAAATGCCATGCAGTCATCACTGGGGTCTCTACATGTAGACAAGTAGTGGCTGCAAAAGGGTTGCAGAAGACCAGTAGCACTGAGTTGCAGCAAAGGAAAAAAAATAGATTGCAGTTGTTTATGATATACAGTCTTTGAACAAACAAATTGTCAGCCAGTTAGAGATTAGATCTACTTTAACAAAGTCTAGAAAGCTATGAGTTATGAAAACAAAGAGTTGCCATTTGCAGAGGATCTTTTGGGGCCTGCAAGATGCATCCAAGGAGGGGACAGGCTGTGGAAAGGTGCAGTGTGGCATTGTAGGAGACCTGCTAGCCTTCTGCCTAGATGGTTTGCTTTCCAGGGAAATGTTAAAGGGCCACTTTAAGAAAAGATAAGCTTTGGGATTTAAACTAATATGGCAGCCACTGGTCTACTTCTTCATAACAAAAGGAATGGCTAAATTTAAAAAGTTATTGTAAAGTGCATCAACCAATCAATTACATTTGACTGAGAGTCAGTGCAGTCTAAACTAAATGTGTGGTAGGTTGATATGGCTCTCTGCTCTCTGCACTTAGTCAGTGTACTTTGACCTGCCTTATTAAAAAAGTCATGACTGAAGTTGTCCAACAACTGTTGTCAGCCCATGAGTGCCATCAAGCTTGCCCGCACCATACAAGAAGTACTACCAAACATACCCTCACCAGCCAATACCAACTACCTGGTATACCCTCACCATTAAATAAGTACTACCAGGCATACCTTGGCCAGTCTATATGGCTTCACCAGCCAATAAGTACTACTAGACATAGCCTCACTACCTAATAAGTACTACTAGACCTACGCTATCTAGCCAGTAAGTGCTACTAGCCATACCCTCACCAGCCATTACCAGGGCCTACCGTCATCAGCCAATAAGTACTACCTGACCTACTGTCGCCAGCCAATAAGTACTACCAAGCATACATACCCTCACCAGCAAATAAGTACTACCAGACATACACTTGTCAGCCACTACGTGCTACCAGCCATATCCATACCCTCACCAGCCAACAAGTACTGCCAGGGAATACCCTCACCAGCCAATAAGTACTACCAGGCATACCCTCACCAGCCAATACGTATTACCAGGCATGGCTTCCCCAGCCAATAAATACTACCAGGCATACCCCTGCTAGCCAATAAATACTACCAGGCATGGCTTCACTAGACAATAAATACTACCAGGAATACCCTCACCAGCCAATAAGTACTACCAGGCATACACTCACAAGCCAATAAGGACTACCAGGTATACCTTCACCAGCCAATAAGTTCTACCAGGCATGGCTTCACCAATTAATAGGTATTACCAGACATACCCTTGCCAGCCAATAAATACTACCAGGAATACCCTTGGCAGCCGATAAGTACTACCAGCCATACACGTACCCTCACTAGCCAACAAGTACTACCACAGTATACCCTCACCAACTTATAAGTACTATCAGGCATACCCTCACCAGCCAATAAGTACTACCAGATATGGCTTCAACAGCCAATAAGTGCTACCATGCATACCCTTGCTAGCCAATAAGTGCTACCAGGCATTCTCTCACCAGCCAATAAGTACTATCAGGTATAGCTCCACCAGCCAATAAGTACCACCAGGCATACCCACAAAAGCTAATAAGTACAACCTACCAAGCATGCCCTCACCAGCCAACGGGTACACCCAGACATTTTCTTGCCAACTCACATGTACTCCCAGGCAGATCTTATAACAGATTTAGACTCAGTGACATTATGCTTGTTTGTCTCCTAATCTGAACTCTTACCTATACTTATCTTTTCTTTAGCCCAGAAATTTAAGAAAATATTAGTACATCTACGTATGGAGGAGTATGTGATATTGTGCTGGGCCAATCAGCGCTATTACACTATTTTCACTATTACAGTTTACAGCCCTGTGTAAGCCATGGTGACTTAAGGCCAATACAGTACTTGCCCTTGATTCCCAGTGCCTAAACACCTACCCCTCCATATATCATTACCTTTCCTTCATTACCCTGCCACTTCATCACCAGGAGCCATAGGGAATCCCAGTACATCCAGGTACGGGGGAGTATGTGACTCACTCCATGTGACAGCTCTGGGCCAATCAGTGATATTACACTGGGAGTTTACAGTCCTGTGTAAGCCTTGGTGACTTAATGCCAATACAAGACTTGACCTTCTCTCCCAGTGTATGAACAGAGTGGTAGGAAAATGAGAGAAAGGTAACTTTGTGCTGCTGAGGTGGGCTAAAGTAAAGAGAACCTGTTTCTTTGGTTCACTTTAAATCTCTTCTTTTTTTTTTTGCTTTTCTTTTTTGCTAACTTCTGAGGGCTCATTCACTCAAGCTTTGGTCTCTGAGGAACCTTTGCATTCATATCACTCTTCAGATAGCAATTGACTGGCAGTGAGGAGACATTGCACCACCTCCTTACCACTTGCTTTATGTCCTTGGACCCTTGAATTGGTTGTGATCGGTGGGGGACACAATTCCTCAATTCCTCAATTCCACAATTCCCCCATATGGAAGAAAAATATATTTGAAATATATTTTAAAAATACTCTTCCCAAATATATTGACATATATTTGGCCATATTTTATATATATATATATATATATATATATATATATATATATATATATATATATATATATACCTTAGATTGTACGCCCCTTGAGAGTTAGGGACTGATGTGAATGTACAATATATATATATATATATATGTGTGTAAAGAGCTGCGTCAATGGACGGCGCTATATAAGTACCTGAAATAAATAAATAAAAATAAATATATACACACTGCGCGTTGAAATGCATTATTCTTACAAAATGTAAAATATTTTTAAAAATACATTTCAAATATACTGCATGTCCTTAAAAATACAAATCTATATTTTTGGAAGGCATTTACAGATATATGTAAAAATATATGTTAAAATGACTTTTTTATATGTTAAAAAAAAAATCTGAATATATTAAAAAAATATATTTTTAAAAATATATTTGTTTTTAAATATGTTCTTCAGATTTTTTTAACAAATAAAAAAGTCATTTTAACATATGTTTTTACATATTTTTGTAAATACATTCCAAAAATGTAGATTTGTATCTTTAACCCTTTGAGGACCGTAAGGTTTTTGAACGCCAAAAGAATCAATTTTTTTTTTTTTTAAAGTTCGTACACTTCAGTTGCTGTAACTAAGCCATTTCATGAAATAATTGGCAAAAAGCTAGATCCATTTGTTGATAAGAACTAATATTTTGACTCAAACCAAAAAAAAAAAAGAGTTTTAAGTTCTTAATCAGATGATACACGCAATTACAAACATGGGACAAATACGTCCCTTGGTCCTCAAAGGGTTAAATACATACAGTATATTTGAAATGTATTTTTAAAAATATTTTTCATATATTTTGTAATAAAAACACATTCCAAACGCATATGCAGTGTATATATATATATATATATATATTTATTGAAATATATATATATATTTATTGAAATATATTTGTAAATATATTGAATATGGCCCAAATTGTAGCATTTCAAACATATGTCAATATATTTGGGAAGAATATTTTTAAAATATATTTCAAATATATATTTCTTCCATGTGTATATTTCTTCCATCTCTGACTGGATGTCGCTCCATTTCCTCAAACTCAACCTCTCCAAAACCGAGCTTCTCATCTTCCCCCCAGCCCGCGCCCCCCCCCCCATCCTTTCCATCACTACCAACAACACCACCATCAATCCCGCCCAGCAAGCCAAGGTCCTTGGCGTCATTCTGGACTCAAACCTTTCCTTTCAACCTCATATCAAATCTCTCACAAACACATGCAGGCTCCACCTCCGGAACATCTCCAAGATACGCTCCTTCCTTACCCCAGACACCACTAAACTACTCGTACACTCCCTGATTATCTCACGCCTTGACTACTGCAACTCCCTCCTCACCGGCCTACCCCAGTGCAGGCTCTCCCCGCTTCAGACCATCCTGAACTCAGCGGCCAGACTCATCCACCTCACCAGCCGCTCCACCTCTGCCACCCCCCTCTGCCTCTCCCTCCACTGGCTCCCCATTGCCCAACGCATTAAATTCAAATTGCTCACCCTGACCTATAAGGCCATTCACAACACTGCCCCTAACTACCTCACCGACCTGATTCCCAGGTACCACCCTACCCGTACCCTTCGCTCTTCACAGGACCTCCTTCTATCTTGCTCCCTGGTCTCCTCCTCCCACGCACGACTGCAAGACTTCTCCAGGTCCTCCCCCATCCTCTGGAACTCACTACCCCAATCCATCAGACTGTCACCTTCCCTCCTCACCTTCAGGCGCTCCCTGAAAACCCACCTCTTCAGGGAAGCCTACCCCACCCTTACCTAACAGCCGCTGCCCTTCCCTCCTCCTACCACTCCATCCCCCACAGCCGTTTCCTCCTGTGCCTCTACCCCCTCCCTCCTAGATTGTACGCTCGAAAGAGTAGGGCCCTCTTACCCCTCGTGTGCTGTTTGATGTTACTGTACTGTTTCATGTATTGTCCCCCCTCTATTGTACAGCGCTGAGCAAACCCTTTGGCGCTATATAAACTCGATAAATAAATAAATAAATGTGGGCCTGGCCACTGCCTCTGCTGCTAAAGGGGTAGTGCTAAAAACAGGGGAACGTTTTCCCCTCAACCGCCATTGTAAACGTGCCCCTACATAAGTGCATGGCATTGCATTTCTTTGTCCAACAGGCACAAAGAGCAGCAACTACGACCAGGAATAAACCCTTTGATATTAGTTCTTCGAACATTTTTTTACCTATGGAATTTGGTTGTGACAACCCTAGTGTCTTATATGTCCAATAAACATAAAAGATTGAAGTTACCTTCATACTATCTGTGACGATCGTGTTATGAAAATAACGGGCAAAGCTGCTGTGCAACCGCCACCCCATGATTCGGAGGTGAATTAATGGCAGTATCAATTGCATTAAAGTTACTTGTAATTCTGTAATAAATGAGATGTCGCTGGTAAGTAAGATTAAGTGCCCTGCTATAAAGTTGTTTATCTCAGAAGTAATTCTCAGAAACCTAACTTCTGTCACTTAGTCATATATTACACTTACTTCTTGTACATTGCTCCCTGTCTCTGTACTAGGTTTACTATTTATATCCCAGTAACCCTTCCCCCTCCAGTACAGCGGGCACTGGCTCATACAGGTCTGGGAGAAGATTCGGAGTCCTGTACACAGTTACACTGAGATTTACTAAAAACCGTGCCGTCAACTATGGGTATGTCTTAAAATTGCGAAAAAAATGGGGAGATTTGCTAAAGCTATATAGGCTGTTCATCTAGTGAATGTTGACTTTGGAAAATACATGTTAACCACGTGCCCTCCCTTCCCCCTTGCAAAGCAGGGAGAATAAACAGCCATAAAGTAAAGTAAAAGCAGCACACATTACAAACAATACACATTGTTAGGCACACAATTACCCCCTTGATTACCACTAGATGGTAACCCTTTCCAAGCCAGTGTCATTAGTACAGTGACAGTGTACAGCATTAACACTGATCACTGAATTAGTCTCACTATTGATGTCAGTGACAGTTAGTCAGTTAGTGTACCTCCCAGCCAGTGTCAGCTAGTGCCAGATTGGACGAACCATAGGGGTGCTTACCTTGATCAGCTTTTATTTATTAATGGAAAGCCTTTATCCCAAAAGGAAAAAAAACTGCTGTAACTGCTTATAAAATGTTAGCTGGAGTTCAGCTTCAATTTGTTAGTGTATTTAATTCTACTAGTCCTTCTAACACACCCTTCACCCCAGACCAGGGGCGGATTGACCATTTGGAAACTCGCACTGCCCGAGGGCCCGGGGTCAGTAGGGGACCCCATGAGATGCCCCTGGTACCTTTTTCATAGGCTTTTTTGAGTTTGGGCAAGGACACAGGGGCTTCATGATCCCCTATTGCCCGGGGGCCCCATGAGTTGTCAGTCCACCCCTGGTTATCACACTATATCACAGTCTCTCTATAGTTCGCTGATCACAGCCGTTAACTGTACCGCATCATAGGTGCGTAGATTCTAGTATATACCATAGTTTGTAGACTCTATAACAGCCTTTCTCAACCTTTTCAACATAGAGGAACCCTTGAAATACATTTTTGGTCTCAGGGAACCCCTACCAAAAATGACTATATCTACAACTCATGGTACATTAGTGTGATGGTCAGTGGGTAGAATGTTCCTTACAGGTGTGGTCATTGGGGAGAATTACCCCCTTACAGATGGTTTAAAAGATCAGTGGGAACCAAGGGCGGACTGACCATTTGGAAACTTGGGCAGTGCCCGAGGGCCCGGGGTCAGTAGGGGGCCCCATGAGATGCCCCTGGTACCTTTTTCATAGGCTTATTTAAGTTTGGGCAAGGACACAGGGGCCCCATGATCCCCTATTGCCCGGGGGCCCCATGAGTTGTCAGTCCGCCCCTGGTGGGAATTTATCTGAGAGGAAGAAATTGCTCATTGCTCAAGGAACCCCTAGCAACTTTTGAAGGAACCCTATGGTTCCATGGAACCCTGGTTGAGAAATCCTGCTCTATATCTTTCCCACAAAATTGATTTACACCTCTTGGGATTTTTTTTTTAATCAAAGACATAGCAAAATACATTTGGCCTAAATTTGTGAAGAAATTTGATTTTTTTTATTGGATATGTTTTCTAACAGAAAGTAGAAAATATTTTGTTCCCAAAATTTTTGGTCTTTTTTTATTTATATAATATAAAAATAAAAAAAAACAGTGTTGATCAACTAACACCAAAAGAAAGCTCCATTTGTGTTAAAAAAAATATCAATTTCATTTTATTACAGCATTGCATGAGCGCTCAATTGCCAGGTAAAATAGCGCAGTGATGAATAGCAAAAAATGGCCTGGTCATGAAGGGGTGGAAAACCTTTTGGGTTAACATGCATTCAAAACATGTGAAAATGGTGCTGGCAGCAAAAGGGTTAATCAGAAAAAATATATATTATTAGCATTATTATTATTATACAGGATTTATATAGCACCAACAGTTTACACAGCACCTTACAATATAATGGGAGACAATACAGCAACAATACAGTTCAACACAAGAGGGTTAGGAGGGCCCTGCTCCTAACCCTCTTGTATTTATATATATACAATCTAAGATATATATATATATATATATATATATATACACAACCCCATCAGAACCGCTCAGTAGCATCGCATCCAGAATAACACAAATTTGTTCTTTCTGATTTCACAACATTGGTACCTTTTTTTTTCTTCAAAACCACATTTAGCCTTCAATTTGTGTGCAGTCAAGAGCGAAATATCTAGCGATGATTGGATGAAAATCCCACACTTGTACAACATACATTTAAATTCCCCGTTTCATGTAAAACATTCTAAATTGCACTTGACTCTGAAGATGTATTTACTGGAGTAAAACACTAATCCTAATTGTATCCTAACAAAAACCAGATGCAGCTAAAAGCACCTTAAAAGCACCCTTAGAAATGCACTTGCGACTTCTTCAATATATCAATTTGCATTTTTTTTTTTTTTACGAGTGAGCCTTATTTCAAGCTGGCTCCTAATCTCGAGGTTTCTTTCACCACATTCTCTGCCCTAACAAGCCTTGCCAGTTCTACCTGCATGCCTTCCGATGTCAAATTTCCCTAAGCCATTTAGGCAGGGATAGTGGAAGGACTAATGGTTTACTTACAACCTCAACCTAAATGGATTGCTATCTGGCAGAAAGGGCCGAGAACAAATAGGGATCTTATAGGGAGATCTATAATGGGGGATGTTTGAAGGTAGCACTGTT
Organism: Staurois parvus; assembly: GCF_062004578.1. Taxonomy (NCBI): domain Eukaryota; kingdom Metazoa; phylum Chordata; class Amphibia; order Anura; family Ranidae; genus Staurois; species Staurois parvus. The sequence continues at coordinate 3,950,497 of NW_028318294.1, read as the reverse complement.
TTTAAACTGTGAATATTCATTCCTCGAGGGGAATGAGAAAGGAACTGGAGTGGGAAGAGGATGTATTGATGTTTTGGGTTATCCTAACCAGTAAATGAATTATTGAATACCCTCTCAAATGAATAGGATCTCCTTTGCCAGCATCCTTTATTTTAGGACTTGGGCTGCTTTTTGCCAAATGTTTGCTTTCCAAGTATATTACAATTTGAGGAACAGCATAGTATTATCTGAATGTTTAAAGCAGTATTAAACCCAAAAGCAATTATTTATTATGTTGCATTTTATTATATTTATAAAATATAATATTATTATATTTATAATTTTTATATTACAGCTTACCATTTCTTAGATGTGATGGCTGCATTTGTTTTCTTTTTTTAGGCTTTCTTTCATCTATTTTTTATTTGCTGATCCAGCCGGTAAGTTTGTTGTTTTTCAAAAAAATAAGCTTGCCAGTAGAATGTATCAGTTACAGGGATGAGACAACCTGTAAGGGACCGCCCGGCGGTACTACTAGCACTGCACTGAATAGGCGTCCCCAGCGCACGGAATCTAAGTCCCAGGGTGCTTGTTCACCAGGGCCCCTGATGGTGGGGATGGACTTGGAGCTCCCTGAGACCAGGTCGTGACTACTGGGTGCGCCCGTCAGTGGTAGTAGTATGCGCCAAGGGCTCCCACGGGGAAGAGTCTGATGTGAGGAGGTCGGAAGACCCCACTGCAAGGGGTGGATGGATGGATGAGCAAGGTCAGACGGGCCGGGTCGGTAACAGAGAGGACGGCAAGGTACAAGGCAGCGGGCATAGAATGGTCGGGTCACACGCCAGGTCAGCAACAGCAGGTCAAATCCAATAGGGGGCATCCAGGAGAGAGGTCAGGCAAAGCAAGGGTCAGAGCAGGAGAAAGCAGCAAGGTCAGGTTCAATCCGGGTCAAAACTTACAAGGGGTACAGGATCACAGGTTCACAGGATGCAGGGAAGACCAGAAGGCACTGAATGACAGCTCAGGGCCATTTAAATATCCCGCCCTGCGCTGCCATTGGTGCCCAGCGGGCGGCCGCGGCTTCTACTGCACATGCGCGAACTCGAACGCCGCGGCCGGCCCGGACCTAGTGCCCGTGTCCCTGCACAGGGCGGTGCACTGCGCCTGCGCCGGGACCATCGCGGCAGGGATCGAGGAGATCCCTGACATTGCCCCCCCCCTACGGGCAGCCTCCGGATGCCCACCCGATCTCTCCACCACGGGTGATCGCGAAAAAACCTCCGGACAAGTCTGGGTGCATGGACATTATGGGCTGGTTCCCAGGAATTGTCCTCAGGGCCATAGCCCTTCCATTTGATAAGGAATTGGGTCTGGCCTCCCCTCCTTCGACACTTCAGGATTGTTTCAACCTCAAACTCTTCTTCTCCCTCGACCGTTACCGCTTCCGGGGGTCTAGATTCCCGGTCAGGGAAGGCATCTGGGACCACTGGCTTCAGCAGGGACACATGGAAGACCGGGTGGATCTTGAGCGTGTCAGGGAGGACGAGTTCCTAGGCTACTTCGTTAACCATCCGTTTAATGCAGAAGGGGCCTATAAATTTGGGTTCCAATTTCTTTGACGGGCAAAGCATCTTTAAATTGGACGTCGCCAGCCAAATCTTCTCCCCAGGCCGCAATACCAGATCTCCTCTCCGTTTCCTGTTGAATGCTTTCCTGTAGTCTTCCTGGGCCCGACTGATGGCCTCTTGAAGCTTCTTATTGTTCGCAGCGAAGAACGTTACCACATCTTGTGTTGCTGGTACTGGGCATTCCGAAACCAAATCCGGGAGGAAGACTGGGTGAAAGCCATAGTTGGCAAAGAACAGGGACTGCCCTGTTGCTGAGTGGCGGGCGTTGTTATACGCAAATTCTGCTAGAGGTAGAAGTGGCAGCCAGTCATCTTGAGTAAACGAAGTATAGCATCTTAAGTATTGCTCTAAGGTCTGATTGGTCCTTTCGGTTTGACCGTTAGTTTGAGGGTGGAACGCAGAGGAGAGAGATAATTTGATGTCCAGGGCTTTGCACAGTGCTCTCCAGAATCTGGACGTGAACTGGACCCCTCGGTCCGAGACAATGTCTTCGGGGACCCCATGCAACCTGACTACCTCACGAATGAAGACTCGCGCGGTCTCGGCCACCGAGGGGGTTTTCTTCAACGGGATGAAGTGGGCCATCTTGGACAAGCGGTCCACGACCACCAGGATTGCCGTGTGGTCTCGGGATGGAGGAAGCTCGACTATAAAGTCTAATGAGATCTTTTGCCAAGGCCGTTCAGGAATAGGTAAGGGTCGCAGCAGACCCCAAACCTTGTTTCTTGATGGCTTGTTCTTCTGGCAGGTGACACAGGACCTTACATAGCCCTTACAATCCTTAGCCATGTCTGGCCACCAGAATGAGCGTCGGAGAAGTTCCAGGGTCTTTTCTGGGCCAAAGTGCCCTGCCATCGGGTGGTCGTGGCAATGCCCCAAGACCAGGGTTCGGGCTTCTTCCGGCACCACAATTCGATCTTCCCTCCATAGGAGTCCCCCCTTGTTCTGGAGCGGCCCTCCGCCTGGGGTAGAGAAGTTTGTGGATGCCTCCATTAGCCTGGAACGAAGGTCCGACTGAAGGACCAAGAAGTTACCCGAGGACAGGATGGTGTCGGGTACTGGGATCTCCTTGGCGTCTTCGTACATCCGTGATAACGCATCCGGCTTAGTGTTCTTTGATCCCGGCCGGTACGTAATGTGGAAGTTGAATCTTGAAAAGAATAGTGCCCATCTCGCCTGTCGTGGGCGTAGACGCTTGGCGGTTCTCAGATACTCTAAGTTCTTGTGGTCAGTAAATATTAAGATGGGGTGCACCGCACCTTCCAGCAGGTACCTCCATTCCTCTAACGCCGTTTTGATCGCTAGTAGCTCTCGATCACCGATATCATAGTTCCTCTCCGCTGGGGTAAGCTTCCGTGAGAAGAACGCTACAGGGTGGAGCAGTTCCTTGGTGCCTTTTCGTTGGGAGAGGATGGAGCCTACCGCATTCTCCGATGCATCTACCTCCAAGATATAGGGCAGGGCGGCGTCTGGGTGACCCAAAATGGGTGCCGAAGTGAACAGCTTCTTCAAGGCTTCGAAAGCTCCCTGCGCTTCTGGTGTCCATCTGAATCGGGTTCCCAGCTTGGTTAGCTGAGTAATGGGGGAGACCAGACCCGAGAAGTTCTTGATGAACTTCCGGTAAAAATTTGCAAAGCCGATGAATCGTTGGACGCCTTTCCTGTCTGTGGGTTCAGGCCAATCCAGTATTGCAGCGACCTTCTGGGGATCCATCGCGACCCCCGCGGTGGAGATAATCAGGCCCAAGAAGGCGATGCTGGATTGTTCAAAACAACATTTCTCTGCCTTGGCGTACAACCCATGCTGCCGCAACCGCCCCAATACTTTTGCTACATGTATTCTGTGTTCCCCCAAAGACGGGGAGAAAATCAGAATGTCGTCTAAATAAACGATCACAAAGACATCCAGAAAGTCCCTAAAAATATCATTCACAAAGTGTTGAAAAGTGGCCGGAGCATTGCACAACCCGAACGGCATGACCAGATATTCAAAATGACCGAAGCGGGTGCGGAAGGCCGTCTTCCACTCGTCCCCCTCCCTTATGCGAATCAAGTTGTACGCCCCCCTCAGATCCAGCTTGGTAAAAACCACTGCTGACTTTAAACTTTGGAACAGCTCTGGTACTAATGGTAGTGGGTAACGTTTTTTTATCGTGACCCTGTTCAATTCCCTGTAATCGATACACGGCCTTAAGGTTTTGTCTTTCATTTCAACAAAGAAGATTCCCGCCCCCGCCGGTGAAGTGGAGTGGCGGATGAACCCCTTCTGGAGGCTATCCTCGATATATTCCTTTAGGGCCCCCAATTCGGGCTCTGAAAGGGGGAAGATTCGCCCAAAAGGAATTTCTGAGCCGGGTAACAGGTCAATGGGACAGTCATAAGGGCGGTGGGGGGGTAGAGTATCGGCTCCCCGTTTGCTGAACACATCTAGAAACCCATGGTAGACTGCAGGGATTACTTGTTTTAATTCAGCTTCCCCCTCAGAGCACAGGAGGATTTGGGGGGCCCCCGGGCCCGAAGTGCGGCAGTATATCAGACAGTATGGGGAAGGGAACGTGATTACTCCGGTCTCCCAGTCAATCTGGGGGTTATGGGCCCGTAACCATGGGAGCCCCAGAATGACTGGGAAGAGGGGTGAAGCTATAGCATCCAGGCGGAGGAGTTCCTGGTGCTGGCCGGCAATGACAGTGGTGATGGAGGGGGTTTCCTGGTTCACTACCCCCGATTTTATTCGGGAACCGTCGGCCAAATAAATATTGAACCCCTTCTGTTTCAATTGGAGAGGAATACCCTGCTGGTGAGCAAAATTAATATCCAAGAAGCAGCTGCATGCCCCAGAGTCAATTATGGCCGATACTTCCACGGTCCTTTCTGGAAGCTGAAAGGAAAGGGGTACCACTAAGTATTGGGATGGACCAACATTGCCAATGGATAAGGAAGAAGAGGTGCACTTACTCAGTTTCTGCGGGCAGGAACGTGCCATATGACCGGCTTCGCCACAATAGAGGCACAGGTTCTGGGATCGTCTGCGCAGATGTTCCTCTGGGGATAGTTTAGGCCGTGCCAGGCCGAGTTGCATGGGTTCGGGGTTATCTCCAGGTGGCCGGTTTTGGATGATTGGCCTAGGTGTTTGACTGGGACCTTGAAATGATCCCCAGGGATTTCCATGACCCTGGCCGGACCTCTCAAACCTGCGTTCCCGCAGTCTACGGTCAATTTTAATGGTCAGTGCTATTAAGTCCTCTAAAGTCTCAGGTACCTCCACCCGGGCGAGCTCATCTTTCAGGCCTTCTGATAGGCCTATACGGAACTGATGCAGGAGTGCGAACTCGTTCCAGCGAGTATCCCCCATCCACCGCCTAAACTCAGATGCGTACTCCTCCGCCGCTCGGCGGCCTTGCCGGAGCGTGTACAGAGTAGCTTCAGCAGAAGCTGCCCGCTGCGGGTCATCATAAAGGATGGCCATTGCATCAAAAAAACTGTCAACTGAACTGAGGTTAGGGTCATTTTTTCCCCGTAATCGATGGGCCCAGTCTTGGGGTTCACCCTGCAGGAGGGAGATGACGAACCCCACCTTCACGGATTCAGTCACGAAGGTTCGGGGTTGTAGCTCAAAATAGAGGAGGCAGGACTCGCGGAATGATCTGAAGCGTGTGCGGTCCCCGTGGAAACGTTCCGGTAAGGGTACTCGGGGGTCGGCCGCCGGGAGTGGTGCGGATGCCCCAGACACCAGCACAGGGGCTGCTACGGCTGGAGGTGCGGGGGCCGCGGCCTGTGGGACGGGAACGGATATAGTGCAGGTCTGGAATTGGGTTTCAATCTGCTGACATCTATCCTGCAGGGCCGATACGGCCTGTGTCAAATTAGACAGGTGCCTGCAGATCTCCTCAAGCGGCGAGGGACCTCCTCTAGACTCAGTCATGGCCTTCTGGTACTGTAAGGGACCGCCCGGCGGTACTACTAGCACTCCACTGAATAGGCGTCCCCAGCGCACGGAATCTAAGTCCCAGGGTGCTTGTTCACCAGGGCCCCTGATGGTGGGGATGGACTTGGAGCTCCCTGAGACCAGGTCGTGACTACTGGGTGCGCCCGTCAGTGGTAGTAGTATGCGCCAAGGGCTCCCACGGGGAAGAGTCTGATGTGAGGAAGTCGGAAGACCCCACTGCAAGGGGTGGATGGATGGATGAGCAAGGTCAGACGGGCCGGGTCGGTAACAGAGAGGACGGCAAGGTACAAGGCAGCGGGCATAGAATGGTCGGGTCACACGCCAGGTCAGCAACAGCAGGTCAAATCCAATAGGGGGCATCCAGGAGAGAGGTCAGGCAAAGCAAGGGTCAGAGCAGGAGAAAGCAGCAAGGTCAGGTTCAATCCGGGTCAAAACTTACAAGGGGTACAGGATCACAGGTTCACAGGATGCAGGGAAGACCAGAAGGCACTGAATGACAGCTCAGGGCCATTTAAATATCCCGCCCTGCGCTGCCATTGGTGCTCAGCGGGCGGCCGCGGCTTCTACTGCGCATGCGCGAACTCGAACGCCGCGGCCGGCCCGGACCTAGTGCCCGTGTCCCTGCACAGGGCGGTGCACTGCGCCTGCGCCGGGACCATCGCGGCAGGGATCGAGAAGATCCCTGACACAACCCATTTAACACTGGTAGGGGTGCTTACAATGATCAGATTTTATTTTTGTAAAACCTTTATCCCTAAAGGAAAAAAAAGTGTTTGCTGTAATTGCTTATAAAGTGTCAGCTGGATTTTGACTTGAATTTGTAAACTCCCTTGGTTGAATTTTACCTATTGGTAAGCCTATAATAAGACTTACCTAAAGGTACGGTAAATATCTCCTGAACTTGCACTGTTTAGGAGATATTTACTCTGACAGCAGGCGGTGATGTCACCGCCGCATGTTCTCAGAAGGACCGGCATACCTGTGCAGTTCTTTCAGAGCCCTGTGTCGTAAAGAGTGACTACCGTGCGCATGAGTTGGTATGACATCATTGCAGCTCGGCCATTCATACCACCAAAGCCCGCGAACCCAGAAGGAAGACCGGGTGAAGATGGATGCACCTACATTGCTAAAAACACACCACTGGAGGGATTCGTTTTCAGGTAAGTCTGTCATATTGTGCTAGTATGCAGTATATACAGGCACATTATGACCTAAACTGCCCAATTTGTTTTTATTTTGTGCTGCAGTTTACTACCGCTTTAATGTATTTAAATTTGCTAGTTCATGTAACACTCCTCTCCCTCCAGACTGACAATGCTCCTGTCCAAATGTACCCCCTGTACTCCGTCATCCAGAGTGTAGGCACTCTAATATGGGAGGTGTGTTACTGGCCAGGTGAAAACAGAGGGGAAAAAGCCAAAAAATAAAACTAATGCAGCCAACATGTAGGCAGGTGCACACTGTTTTCTCCAATGTAAGTGACGCTCGATCGAGTGGTACCACAGCCTGGAGAGGAAGTCCAAGGGAAATATGGTTTTCTGGGTCAATGGAGCAGTGTTCCAGTTGGCTATGCTGACGGTCATTTTGGATCAGTACGTTCATGCCTCCAGGTTTTGGCATGCATTTTGTGAGTGGCTAGTGTAGGGAGAGGGACGCTGCTTGTGAGGGACAGTACTACTGGTAAGAAAAGTTAAAGCCTGCCACCATGTTCCCACATATGTGAGCATGGCCGTTAAGCATCAGCTCCATAGTATAAAATATAAATCCAAAACTTTTGTCTAGCTATAGAGGCTTTCACGTGAGATAATCAAAGCTGTTCTCCCACACAGGTTACTAATTATTGTAGTTGTGCACCCAATGGTAGTGGTGACACTTGAAGCTTCAGTGGGTCAAGAGGACAAAAGCTGAGAAATTTTTGTAATAATTAAAAGATAGACATGTGTGGAGGAGTGTTTCATGGTAAAGATAGAAAATGAGGGAGAGAAAACAAGGCAAAACAAGGCAACTTCTATCCATCACACCCCTATGCCCCCTGTTCCCTTGGGACTTTCTATTGTTAGTTTTTTTTTGTTTTTTTTAGGGAACCCAGCCCTCTCTTCCAGGATTCCCACCTAGGCAAGAATGACATATGCAGCGGTAGCCCACAGCACCCCAAGAGGTCTGGGGGTACTCTACTATGCATGTGCCATGGTGTGTCTTTAGGCTGTTGCCTGTTACTTTTAGGTTCTTGCAGCCAGTCCCCTTTAGTTACGTTGTGGCGCGTATGTGCCATAAGGGAGCTAACTGCAACCCAAAAGATACAGCTAAAGAAGATGGTAGCACTGGATGTAAAGCAGTATGTTTGACATGGATAACCTCGCAAAGAAAAGTTAAGAGGGAAGAAATGGAGGGGAGGGAGACATGGTGCTAGTGTGCCAGGATGAATGACCAGTTGTGCTGGGATGAATGGCGCATGTGCAGGAGTCACATTAACCCCACTGGTCAATCAAGAGGAAGAAGCCCAGGAAAAAGATGTCATTGGCCAGTGAAGGATCCAACATTCACTTTGCTGCAATGGAGGTGAGTGTTCTGCATGTATTAGTTCTACTTTAAGCTTTTGCCCAAAGCAACTTATGCCGTTTTGTGCTTCCTTTCTAAACACGAAAACTCATTGGATGTTGTTGGTAACAGTTTCAATTTTCCTCTCTCCATTTTCCCTAAAGCTGGCCATAGATGGATCGAAATTCAGCCAGTTCAGCAGGGCCATCCAAATTTTGATCCATCTATGGCCATTACCGCTAGAGAGAAGACGATCCAATGATCTGCTTCTGTTGAATGGAAATGTTGGACATTTTTCATTCGATCAGCACTGCAGTACAATAAAAAGGATCCTTCCTTGGGGGAATCAGTCTGGCTGATTAAAAAAAAAAAAAAAAAAGATTGTCTATGACCAGCTAAAATTATTAAAAGATAAGGAGAAGAAAAAAGAATTGCAGAAAAATGGTGAGAAAAAGATGTTAAAAATTATAAATTATGTATGTGCACAGGGGCAGACTGACCATTTGGAAACTTGGGCACTGCCCAAGGGCCCGAGGTCAGTAGGGGGCCCCATGAGATGCCCCTGGTACCTTTTTCATAGGCTTGTTTGAGTTTGGTCAAGGACACAGGGGCACCATGATCCCCTATTGCCCGGGGGCCCCATGAGTTGTCAGTCCGCCCCTGTATGTGCATTATGTACTAGGTTTTATTATTCTTTATATATGATTTTATTTGTGTATGTACTGTGTCTTTTTCAGATTATTTCACCTATTTTGGTCATCATGGTGTACTGTGCTCGTTATTTTTTGCTTAGATGTCCTATTTCCTATAAACTTTCTTATCTTTTCCCCGTATATGTAAAAGTACAAAGTATGAAGCAACAATTAAATCATGATCTGTATTTTCACATGTACATAACATATCGGCTTACAATCTCTGCTGCCTTTGCTCTGTAAAGGGTAATAGCCTAGAGACCTGCTTTAGTGTCGTGTGTTTCTACTGTAGTACTGTGTAAATGCCCTTAATTGCACTATGAAACGGACCAGCCTACAGCATTACCATTTGCACCGCAAACACTTATGATTGAGAAATCCTGAACTCATTGCTGTAAAAAGCACACAGCCTCCCTGGAGGCCGGGGCACAGATGTTCATACAGCACTGAATCCCCTTCCTCCTTCAGTGAATTCCCTTCTTTCCTCTGTGTCACATTATATCACTGTGCTTCTCTGGGAGCGTCCCTCTTTTATGGGCTATTTTACATATGGACTACAGGCGGTTGCCACTACACTGGGGGGGATTTAACAAAGCCCTAATGACACATTTCTGGTGGTATGACCCTTTAAAATGGATTAAAAACCCCTGCTTTATTCCAATGTGTGGAAGATTCAGGTAGCTCTTAACAGTGGCTCTTAAAGTGGCGCTATTAATGCACCTTAATAAAAAAAAAATGACCTCCAGTTCATAGGTAACATAACTCTGGTTATAAGTTGGTACACAGAGACAGGCAGCGTGCCTGTCTCCTTACGCTGTGTAGAAGGCGGAATGTTTGCTGCCACTATCTGCTTCCCTCTCCACCTGATTCTGGTTGCTAAGGATGCTATTGGCTGACAGCCTCATAGAAACCAGTGATGCCGATAGTGGGAGGGGCCTGGTGAGAAGCTGAGGGACTAGTTTCCCATCATGTCCACTATCTGCTTGTGATTGACAGCAGGCAGTGGGTGGATTATATAGGCAATAGCAATAGGCAATAGCAGGCTGTCTATTGGCTATGGATCTGCCTTCTGTCTGCTGTTAATCACACATAGAAAGTGGACCTGATGGAGAGCTAGTGTCTCTAAATCCCCATCAGGCTCCGGCATACCGAGCTTCAAACATCCTCAGCTGGCGCGGTGTCTGTGTGGCAGCTGCTGTGGTGGGGAGGGAGCTCAGCAGCCCTGCAGCCTCATTGTGCTTCTGCATGCATTGTATGCCCCAAATTAATGTACCTGTTTCCAACAGGTACATGAATCTGTTGCCTGCCCCAGCATTTGTCGTGCAAAGGCATGTCGGAATTCTAAAGAGTCTCATAGATGTAAAATTCACCTGACTTTTGCTATTGGTAAAACAGACTGCACTTCCTAACATGGTGATCCCTGGCTGCAACCTCCAGCAGTATTTTTAGGATTCTGAGAAGGTGATATCTTGGACTTTATGAAATGCAATTTACTGATTACATGTCCTTGGAGGGCAAGGTACAGCAGAGCAGTCTCTCAGCATAGGACCCGTAAGCAAGTGGAGATCACTGGAGTAGCGACGTCTACTAAAGTGATTTCCATCATCCAGGGACATCAACCTGATATAGTATATACATACAGTAGTTACATAGGTCCAAGCTTGACCAATGTACGTAACTATGTATAAAATATCCATACCTGGATGTCCGCTTTAAGCTATGCAAATTAGAACGTTTTTTATTTCTTTAGTTCCATGGTACAGCAAGTGAACACCAAGTGCAAAAAAAGAAAAGTGAGCATGTAAAAGTGAAGCACTCAAATAAGTGTACATATGGTCCTCCTCTGAAGGGAAAGGACTTTGGCCCTGATCTCCTGGGGCACAAGGCTCTTGACAGGGATTGGGGTACTAATGGTCCATCGAGCCTGAACAGGGCAGACCCTTCTTCGGGAGGTCTGCCAAAGCAAGACCTACCCAAGTACTAGGTGGGGCTGACCCCACGGGAGGGGGAGAACCTGACCAAAAGGCCATGTGCCTTCCACCCAAGACTTTCAGGGCAAGCTTGAGGACCTACAGTCAGGGTGAGTAAAGTGTGAACCTGCTGTTCAAAAAGGCATACACACAAATAAAAAAAGGGAAAAGGGTATGGTATAAGTTCTTCATGCCAGCGTATAACACAATTCGGCTGCTTTAAATATTCCACCAGTCCTGACCAACAGGCCCAGCCCAGGAGGTAGGTGTGAAAAAAAACATTCAATGATACTGTGAACTTAGTGCCATAATAAACTCAAAGTGAGTGTGTAGCAAATACAAAGTAGGTGTTATCTCAGTTAGGCTGCTAAAGTGGAAATACACTTTAAACACGCCTTATTTATGGCCAACATGAGGCCAACCACTGAGAGAACCAAGACAGAAGCTTTATTATATAAATAATTCCTCTTGTTCTCTATTTATAAGCTACTATTAGCTGATAGATAAAGTAATAGAAAACATGGTTTGGGCCACAGTGAACAGCACCATACATCATACCATACATCCAAATTGTCACCTCGTGCCATAGATGAGTGCTTGTACCTCGCTCTAGAACACGTCCGCTCTACCAGTGAGACTGGATTAAATAAAGCCAGAGGACAGCTTTGATATAAAAAAAATTTAGATTATCATCATTTTACTGTTAAATCCACAACCGCCAGGTCCGCCATGATGTCACGGTTTATCTCACTTAAGTCACTTATCAGCAGAAGATAAATAGCCTGCAAAGACCTATGGGTAAACCGGCTGAAGAGTTAAGCCAGTTTTGCGCCACAGAATAGGCAACACCAGACTGATTATTAGGCGTCTTTAAATTACACACAAAATAACCTGTATGATAATTGAACAGAAATTAATTGATTGCCTGTTTTAAATGTCTCGATGAGGAAAGTTAATGCTTTGGCGCCTTTGAAGATCCATGCTCCGTATTATTAGGCATAATTTATGGCTTTCATTACCTGTATTTACCTCATAAATGAGCATTTTGTATTCATATTTATGTAATGTATTATGCTGTAGAATATATATCTGCCACATTTGCATAAATACTCACTTACATCATGAATTACTTAAACCTAGTTGGCTTTTTAAAGCTTAGCATAAACATGTGCACAATGCTGAAATCCTTCTCCGAATCTGCTGAGGAAAATCAAAATGGAGCTGGTCGGGTAGAGGCTTTAGGAGAGAACTGTAAATCAGGCTATCCTGCCTGCTCGCTAATCCCAGGACGCGGAACATATCCCAGATCTCTGTCTCAGGTTGAATGGATGGAATTGGCGAGCGAACGTTTACTGTGAGAAAACCATGCTGGCCCTCGTCTATTAAATGATTGTCCCTTGATGAGGCGGACAGGCCTTCAGAAGGCCTAGCAGTGCCAAGACCCTCAGCAGATTTTTCCTTCAAAACAAAGCAGACAATAGTGTTTGATTTTGTTATCTCTGCTGTTGGTTTCACATTATCTGTAGAGGCAAAGGAGTAACGTATCCAACAAAAAAAAAAAAGCTGTGGCAGTACCAGGCACTAGCAGAGGACTCAAGAGGTGCCAAAGCTAAACATAGAGGAGATTGGATCATAAAATACAATCAGTAGTCTGTAGCAGACATTGGCAGGCTGCATCAGTCTCTTAGGCCTCATTCACATGCAGGGGCGGACTGAGAACTCATGGGGCCCCCGGGCAATAGGGGATCATGGGGCTCCTGTGTCCTTGCCCAAACTCAAAAAAGCCTATGAAAAATGTACCAGGGGCATCTCATGGGGCCCCCTACTGACCCCGGGCCCTCGGGCAGTGCCCAAGTTTCCAAATGGTCAGTCCGCCCCTGTTCACATGTGTGCTGAGACCCGTAGAACGTGAACTAGCCCTTTGTTTATACGGCCAGAGCCAGGTGCTGTGTGCAGGCGACCCATGTAAGTCTATGAGGAGCACCAGCGGTATGGACACAGACGTCCTAATGTGACAGGCATGCAGATGCAACCACAAACGCAGACAGTAGGCACTCGTGGCCACGCACCAAAACTCCTGTCACGTTAGGAGGAGCCACTCTGTCCGTACCACCAATATGTCCCCATAGACTTACATCGGATGCCTGCATGCAGCACCTGACAGCTTCAGCCACATAAACAAATGGCCAACCCATATACGGGTGAATAAGGCCATATATCTTACTCATTTTTAACCTCCCTGCCAGAATTGACCACTTTATTCAAAAGGAGCTCAATTTTTATGACCATTTGAATTTACCAGAGAGCTACCAAAACTATGCAGTGTAAGGGCCTGTTTGGATACAGATTGATTGGAGAGGTTAGGTACATCCTCATATTAAATAGATTAGGCACAAAGATTGTAAAATCAGATTGTAATAGGTATGGTGACCTTCTTTTTTTCCTGATTATACTTCATATATATAAATATATCCTTTTGATCTGCCATCAACCATCTAGTGCAGCAATGGGCAAACTACGGCCCGCGGGCCGTATACGGCCCAGCGGACCTTTTAATCCGGCCCGTGGAGCGTGATGCTGTCAGGATGTGTGTAGGCGGGGCAGCGCGTCGAACGTGAGGGGAGCTAGGCTCCTCTCACAGTCCGCCCTGAAGACCGGAACGGCGCGGGAACATGGCGAGAGGAACGCGCGGAGCAAAGGTAAGTGAATGAATTACTATGGGGGATGAATTACTATATGGGGGATGAATTACTATGGGGGATGAATTACTATGGGGGATGAATTACTAGGGGGGATGAATTACTATATGGGGGATTAATTACTATGGGGGATGAATTACTATATGGGGGATGAATTACTATGGGGGATGAATTACTATGGGGGATGAATTACTATGGGGGATGAATTACTATATGGGGGATTAATTACTATGGGGGATGAATTACTATGGGGGATGAATTACTATATGGGGGATGAATTACTATATGGGGGATGAATTACTATGGGGGATGAATTACTATGGGGGATGAATTACTATATGGGGGATTAATTACTATGGGGGATTAATTACTATGGGGGATGAATTACTATGGGGGATGAATTGCTATATGGGGGACTAATTACTATGCTTACTATGGGGGAATATTACTATACTTACTATGGATGACACATACACATCATTCATCTACTCTTGGTCCGGCCCCCGGGTCCAATATATGAACCCATTGCGGCCCTCAAGTCAAAAAGTTTGCCCACCCCTGATCTAGTGCAACTGCCTGCCGAATCAGAGTGTATAGTATATAGTCACCTTTACCCTAGGTTCACACCTACAGTATGCAGGTTGTGTTTAATGCATTTCTGCATTGCGTTTTGTGTTTTTGCTATGTTTTTGATGTGTTTTGCAGGGTTTTTTTTTTTTTTTTTTTTCTTGTTGCTAGGAAGATTTTAAAAGCAAAATGCATCAAAAACGTGGCAAAAACGCAATACATGCTTTTCTGCATTTAAGTCTATAAAGCCAATGTTCTCTGTAAAAAAAAGATCCCTGACTCTTTCCAAAAAATGCATCGGGTGAAAACGCAGAGATGTGAACCAGCCCCATAGGAAATCATGTTAAATGGACTGTACTGCAATTCTGCAAAAAAAAAAAAAACGCTGCAGAAAATGTTTAGGCGTGAACCTAGGGTTAGAGAGATTTTGCTTTACTTAACCCCTGGTTGGAGAGCTTTGTTTGACAGGTAAGTCTGCCATAATGAGCTAATATGCAGTCCCTGCTAGCACATTATGGCATAATAGAAACCAAAAAGGAGCGCCCTGTCATAGCAATACTGTGAATGGTAATGGAAATGCATTAAAGTCCAGAAGGTCCAGGCATGATAAAGGTGTAAAAAAGTCCCGGTTTATTAAAACCACAAAAATGGTTGCATTTGTAAATTAAAATTATTGCCACGTGCCATAAGTCAGATACCAATGATATACCATATGTAGCATTATCTCCTTAGGAGTCACTGCAGTTTGGGTCCCCCTACAGTCCTGCACAGCCAGGCTACACACATTTTCCATTCGGTCTTGCATCCAGGAGACTGTAGCCAGTCCTTGAGCTTATTTTTTGAGTTTAATTAAGGGGTATTTGAACTTGGATGGGGTAAAGGGTGTAAGGACAACTTCCTTAAAATGTACAAGTCTTTACAGCAAAATTTATCTTCTGGAGAGCTAGCCAGCATCTCCTGTAATACCACCCCAGACCTAATTCTCCTAATCCGGCTGCCTGAAAGAATCCCTTAACAAGGGATCCAGTGCCTGTTACTGAAAATGTAAGACAGTCCCGGGTAGGCAGCTAATCCAGTTTTTCACTAGAGTGCTCCTTCCCCTTACTAGCCCAGGGGGTGCAGGTCTATTCACTCAGTCCTACTCCTATGCTGCTGGTGGGTCGGTGGCTGCTACCAGGCCCTCTAGCTGGGCCGCTATTTCTCTGCTGCACAAGTGGTCCCCGCCCTGGGGGCCTGTGAAGTCCCAAGTTTTCCTCCTTCCAAGATCCTCCATCTGTAGGTGAGCCACTATCCATCTGGGTCCCCTCCCAGGCCTCTGCTTTCAACCCTTACTTTTTCATCCTCCACTCATACTCCTGCTGCTGAGCAGTCCCAAGTTTTCCTCCTTCCAAGATCCTCCATCTGTGGGTGAGCCCCTATCTATCTGGGCTCCCTCCCAGGTCCCTGCTTTCCACCCTTCTCCATCTTCCACCCAAACTCTCCTGCTGCTGAGCAGGCTCTGCCACCCTCCAGGGCTATCCTGACCCCAAACAAACCTCCAGGATCCCCCAAGAGTATAGACTAGCCATTCCTGACCTCCACACACCACCTCCAGAACTCTCTCCAAAGCTCTAGTGCAGGAGTAAATCCCAGAGAGCTGATCTGCAGAGGCTCTCAGCTCTGACCACAAATTGACCCTACTAGCTTTCACACCCAGGTTGCTACTCGGCCCTCCTAACTAACAATAGAGCTCTAGCTCCCCCTAGCTACCTGGTATGTGCCGTTATGACACTCTATTGTGATCTACATGTGGCATATCATTGGTATCTGACCTATGGCATGGGGCAATAATTTTACTTTACAAATGCAGCCTTCTTTGTGTTTTTTTAAACTTGGACGTTTTTTACATTTATCATTTCTGGACTTTAATGTAATTTCATTACCATTTACATTATTGCTATGACAGGGTGAACCCCTTTTTGGTTTCTGTTCTTCTCATGCATGTTTATATGAATAGTGAAGCAGCCTGGCGTCTAGCATGTTTCTATATACAATATATGTGGTATCATCTGAGTGCCCCCACTTTGTGTTCTTTTCTGGACATTATGGCATATACCTCCTGGGGGCCTATATAAAAAATATATATGTGGCAGAGTTTTAATTTTGCTTTAACCGCTTCCGCGCCACCCTATAGCCCAAATACTGCTACAGGGCAGCAGAGCTGCGCTAAATCACACACACACATATATATATATATATATATATATATATGTGATTTTGCATTTCCGGGTAGGGGCCATTGGTGGCTATCACCGGGTCCCAGTTGGAGATTCCCTGTTGGCACCTGGCAAACAACATTGTAAACAATACAGATCTCTCCCCTGTCAGCTCCAGTATGCTGCTTTGTATTGCTTTGTATAGCAGAGCAATACAAAGCAGCATGTTTACACAGTAAAGCGCACACAGCACACAGCACAAAGTTAATGCTTTGATCGTCCCAGAAGTTAACCCCTTCCTGCACGGTGTCATTAGTACAGTGTCAGTGCTTTTTTTTAGCACTGATCACTGTATTAGTGTCACTGGGGATGTCAGTGGCAGTTAGTCAGTGTCAGAATATGGTGAGAGCACAAACGGTGGGGGAGCACACAAATGAAAGTTTTTTTCACAGAAAAAATCAACTAAGAGGCACGGGATATCTTATTCTACAGTGAACTTTGCATGTTTGAAGAAGTTTATATATGGACCTTTTTTTAACTGTTTTGACAATTATATGGACACTGTTTTTGTGAAATTGATATTGGTTGATTCACTTATTTTATTTTCATATCTCTTGATATAAATAGTAGAAAATTGTATGCATATATCATTTATTTTGAGCATTTATAAGTGAAGCGCAGCACATTTTGGTAAATAGTTAGTCAGTATCAGTTAGTGTCAGAATGCTCACCGCAGTCCCGCAGTCCCGCAGTCCCGCTATAAGTCGCTGATTGCTGCCATTACTAATATAAAAAATTAAAAAAACCATATATATACCGCCATTTTTATACACTATAACTTTCACGTAAACCAATTAATTTACATGTATTGGGGTTTTTTTTTTGCAAAGACATGTAGCAGAATACATTTTGGCCTAAATTTATGATGAAATTTGATTTTTAAAATGTTTTTAACTGGATATGTTTTATAGCAAACAGTCAAAAATATTGTTTCTGTTTCAAAATTGTCGGTCTTTTTTTGTTTATAGCACATGCAATAAAAAACGCACAGGCAATCAAATACCACAGAAAGAAAGCTCTATTTGTGGGAAAAAAAGGACATAAATTTCATTTGGGTGCATGACTGCGCAATTGTCAATTAAAGTAACGCATCACCATATCACAAAGAATGGCCTGGTCAGGAAGGGGGGTAAATGCTCTGGAGGGCAAGTGGTTAAAGATCTCAAGGCTTGGGTGGCACATTGTTATTAAATATATATAAAAAAGTAAAAAAAAAAAAAACTGTTCCCAATTCTTTCCCCCACTTGCATTTTGCTTGCTATGCTAAACAATAGACGCTGCTTATAGAGATTGTAAGCTCCCAGGATCAGGGCCCTCCTAACCCTCTTGGACTGAACTGTATGGTTGCTGTATTGTCTCCCGTTATATTGTAAAGCGCTGAGCAAACTGTTGGCCCTATATAAATCCTGTATAATAATAATAATAATAATTGTAAGTTCCCAGGATCAGGGCCCTCCTAACCCTCTTGTACTGAATTGTATTGTTGCTGTATTGTCTCCCATTATATTGTAAAGCGCTGAGCAAACTGTTGGCGCTATATAAATCCTGTATAATAATAATAATAATAGAGATCTATGTGTAGCTTGTTCCAAAGAAACAATTAGAAAAATGTATATTTTAATAATTTTTTAACAAACATACTGTATAGTGGGGGTTTCTCAAATTTGACTGCGATGGATGAAATAAATGAAACTTTTCTAGTTCCCACAGGTCACACCCTATAGAGAGAATTTCTGGGACTGAGGAGGTTAAAAGTCTTGGAAAACGTTTCCCACACAGTGTTCCCGCACCCACAGAACACGCGTCTCAAGACATTCCTACATTATTCATCAGGCCGCTTTTTGCATCTGGTGAATGCTGATAATTAACTTCAGCTCCTTGCGGAGAGGCACCCGATTTAATAAAAGAGGACCCTGGTAACGGCGGGCCCGGCCCGATCCAAGATATATGACATGGAAATGGACGGCTCAACAGAATTATCCTAGCAGAAGGTCATCTCTCAGCATGGAAAATTCCTTATCACAGTCGGTAAAATAACACGAGGTGCAAAAGATCTTTTGCCAGCACCTTAGTGCCTCATACACGGCTCTGACTCACCCAAACACTTGTAAACAGCCATAAAGCTGCTAAACACTTTTTTTTATTATTCCAGATCTTTGTTTAATTTCATAACCACAATGAAGAAAGAGAAAAAAAAAACCTCTGCCGGGAACATGTACCAACAAGATAATGGTTTTGGATAGGATACAAGCCCAGGGGCTGTGTAACTTTTATACAGCTACCATTTTCCTGTCGATTTCCTTAACCACTTCACTGCCAGGCAGGACAAAGAAATGTCTGGAAATGATAGACGTTCTTGAATTCCGTTCATTGAATTCCATAGGCAGGATCCCTTTGGCACTCAAAGCAACATCCCTCTGTTGGGATCATGTATTTTAAACTGACCATACACCTTATGATCTGATTGTACAATCTCTGCACAGTCTCTTTTAGCTTGACCAAAACTATGTAGAAGAGGACACACCTTAACCGCTTCCCTGCCGCCATATAGCAGATATACTGCTACAGGGTGACAGGGGTGCGCAAAATAACTACCTGATTTTGCATTTCCAGGTAGGCCCTACCTGCGCCACCGTTCGCGGCTGCAGCTGTCAATCACCGGGTCTCGACCGGTGATTACCCGCCGGTGCCCGGTGATTACCAAGGATCTCCGACGGGGAGGAGGGCTGCTTTATTTACTAACAGTCCTCCCTGTCAGCTCAGGTACACTGCTCTGGATGGCTGTGCACAGCATAGCCATCCAGAGCAGTGTGCTTACAGTGACGCACCAACACACCGCCCCCCCCAGTAAAACACTTTTGTAGCTGCTGACTTTTTTTTTTTTCTCGAACCAGGGGCATCTCATGGGGCCCCCTACTGACCCAGTGCCCGAGTTTCCAAATGGTCAGTCTGCCCCTGATCCCACTGACACCAATGATGGGACACTATTCCTCCCACTGACACCAATGATGGGGCACTATTCCTCCCACTGACACCAATGATGGGGCACTATTCCTCCCACTGACAACAGTGATGGGGTACTATTCTTTTACTGACACCAAAGACAGGGCACTATTCCTCCAAATGACACCGATAATGGAATAAAATAAGAGGTGGAGCTCTAATAGGAAGAGGTAGAGCTTAAAGAGGAAGGGTGGAGTTTACAGATGAAGGGGTGGATTTTAAATAGGAAGGGGTGGGACAAATTTAGAGGGGGGGGGTGCCCGATTTTAGTCTTGCCTAGGGCAGCACAAAACCAAAATACGCCACTGTTCACACCAAACATGCATGAATACTGATGGAAACTGACATGCAGATTTCAAATGCAGAGACATCAGTTTTCATGTGCTCTCCAATGAGCTTTATACATGTTGCAGATTCCGGCGCAGAAAAAATCTGCATGTGATATCAGTGTTGTGGTGTGAACAGCGTACATAGAGAACAATTATTTTTTTTTGTCCCTTTGCAAAATGCATACAGAAAAACTGATGTCTCTGCACCATGGTGTGAACAAGGCCTAACTCAAAAAAGTACCTTCAATTGGCCTCAGCCTCCTCCAAATTCCTTTTTTTTAGATAAAACAGTTAAATTGGTGGGTTTGCTTCCGCTTTAAAGTGGAACTAAACCCATTGGTTTAACATTTAAAAAAAAACTGGTGTCATAACTTGTCACATGCGCAGCACCAGGGCAGTTGCAGAGGCTAAGATGACAGCTTCTTTGGCGATAAAGTATAGGAGGGGTTGGTTCCACTTTAACCTCCCTAACGGTCTGATTATGTCCATATTTCTGTGCTCAAAGCGGTACTTTTTTTGCATAGAAATATGTTGTTTTTTTATTGTAGGCCTGTAATTCTTAGGAATAACAGAAATCTGTCCGAACAAGAGTCTAGTAAACATCCCGGGTATGATAAAATTTGAAACACGAAATCATAAATTATAAGATAATAAATGATCATAAAAAATAATATAATAATAATACATTTAATTCAATAATATAATCAAACCAAAAACACTGAAATTTGAAATAGAGCACCAAGTTCGCACATCACTGAGCAAAGTCGCAAAATCGTTTTCAGTGTCTGATGACGAATTTCCCCACAAATCATTATCACTCAATTCTGCAAGTGGTTCTAATTTACTATCGCTGTACTCTAGCTGGTCTAAAACCTAAAGGGACGCTTTTTGGATGCCATGGACATTTCTCAGTTTCCAGGCAGAAAGAATGGTAAAAATGCAGGCAGGGCACAGGACAAAGCACTCGGGACAAAATGTATGTGAAATGCTTTGATCCAGTAATGTTATACTATGTGATTTTAGTGTATTGAGTGAATGTTACTTTTTAACATTTTGAAATTTCCCGCCAGTTCCGTCCCTTGTACGTCTCGTACATCCCGACGCTCGCAGGGACCGGAAGACGGATGCCGACATCGGCCGGAGGAGATGGCCGGGGACGCTGCAGGGGGGACATCGCGGGAGCAAAGGACAAGGTAAGTGCTGGAGGGATCCCGGAGCAACGCCGCAGGATATTCCCGACTGTAGCTCGGGGTTACCGCTTTTGGTACTGAAACTTTACCCCGAGCTACACTCAGGAATACCTCCAGGGGGGTTAAACAGTGGATGTGTATGGATTTTTTTTGGAGAATAGCGGTCATGGAGGTTATTTACTAAAACTGGAGAGTGCAAAATCTGGTGCAGCTCTGCATAGAAACCAATCAGCTTCCAGGTTTTATTGTCACAGCTTTACTGAACAAGCTGAAGTTAGAAGCTGATTGGCTGCCATGCACAACTGCTCCAGATTCTGAGTGCTCCAGTTTTAGTAAATATCCCCCATTGTTTAGTGCCACTTTAATTTTCAAATCTCAGTGGACTTGATTGAAAATAACTGTCACTTTATCGAAGAGACATCTCCTTATCCTGGCACTTGTGAATTGAAGCTAATATCACTTTGCCCAATCAGGGCAAAGTGACAGTGTCTTTTTTGAGGCCTCATTTACACCAGCCCTCAGCAAATGACATGTGTGCGCTACTGTGCGTTGTGTAGAGGCATCGCAATGCATTGATAAAGTACAGCACACTGTCTACACTATTCTTTTAACTTTATCAAAGTGTCACAAAATGACACTTTATTTAAAGTGTTACTAAACCCACAACAGTAAAATCAGTCTGTATATGCAGTAAAACATGCTTGTTATAGTCACTCTGGAACCTAAGGGGTTAATCCTCTGCATTGTGTAAAAAGGATGATTGATCCTGTCTTCTCTGATCCTCCCCTTCTTCTACAGTCCCCAATCCATCTGCTGTTAGAACAGAGCCTTGGGGGCAAGCTGCACATTCTCAGTTTGGTGTGTATTTTGTTTTTCTTCGGAGAGTGCATATGATCAACATAGGGCCAATCAGCACTGTCTAGACACAGGGTCAGGGGTCCTGCAATCTCATAGGACAATCAGGGGAGAATGAAAATTCCTCCTACAAGCTTTAACCAGTGCTCTGCTGGACACTGATAGAAGTCACATCACTGCTATACTGTATACTGCTGATGAAAAAAGGTATTTAGCAATTTAGAATTTCTGAAATAATTGCATTTCCATGTTCTGTGTACTGTGGGAGACCAGATATAGGGAATGCAGGGTCTGGGGAGACCACATATAGTGAATGCAGGGTCCTGGGAGACCAGATATAGTGAATGCAGGGTACGGGGAGACCAGATATAGTGGATGCAGGGTCCGGGGTTTAGGAACACTTTAACTCTATGTATGGAGTGGCATCCGGTGAGGTGTAGTGGATTGCATAAAAATGCAAATATGATACATTTCTATTCAGCACACAGCAACGCGTTGAACCTATACGGACCTATACAGCTCAACGCTGCGCAACAAGCATGGTGTAATCGAGAGAGACCTAAAGCCCCGTCCCCCACCCCCATCGGGCCTCAAAAACCCTGATACCCACTTTTCCTGTGCTCCCTCACTGTTCCTGCTTCTGTTGCAGCTGTCATTTTACCCCCTGCGTTAGCTGGTGTCAGATGATGGGGGGAAGTAATGATGTCAGTTCTGCAGTCATGTGACAGCGCTCAGGCCTAGCATCTGGCTGCTAGACCTCAGCGGTGCTACATGGTAGAAGGTCACATGCTTGGAATCATTGGGTACTGTTGCTGGCTCTGACGGAGGCAGAAGTGCACGGAAACGCTGACAAGATGAAAATCAGGGGTTCAGGGAAGAGGAGCCCTTGACAAAGACTCTGTCATTTTGCCCTGAATGAGCACTGTGTCTTCAAGCTCAGGAAAGCTCATGCAGATTTGTTGGTAGATCTAAGGGAGATTGTGCAGGCAGATTGTAACTCCTGTTGAGCTTTAGATTTACCAACAACCAAATGGTACAGTACCAAGGCCTTGATTATGTAAGCAGGCCCTTATAATTGGTGTTGGTAAATCTACAGAAGATCATGGGGGGTACTCTGATGAGGACACCTAAACTTTGGGGGCACATTGATGGGGACACCTGATGTAAGGAGCACTCTGATGGGGACACCTGATCTATGGGGGCACTCTCATGTGGAAACCTGATCTATGGGGGCACTCTGATGGGGACACCTGATCTATGGGGACACTCTCATGTGGAAACCTGATCTATGGGGGCACTCCGATGGGGACACCTGATCTATGGGGCACTCTCATGTGGAAACCTGATCTATGGGGGCACTCTGATGGGGACACCTGATCTATGGGAACATTCTGATGGGGGCACCTGATATAAGGGACACTCTGATGGGGACACCTGATGTAAGGGGCACTCTGATGGGCACACCTGATGTAAAGGGGCACTGTGATGGGAAACCTGATGTAAGGGGCACTCTGATGGGCACGCCTGATGTAAAGGGGCACTCTGATGGGACACCGGATGTGAAGGGCACTCTGATGGCCACACTGGATGTAAAGTGGATCTCTGATGGGGACACCTGATATAAAGGTGCATTCTGATGGGGGAACATGATCCATGGGGGCACTCTGATGGGAACACATGATGTAAGACAGCACTCTGATGTAGGAACCTGCTGTAAAGGGGCATGTCTTCCATGTTGTTTCTGTTAAAGATAGTTGTGATCAATTTAACACAGTATAATTTTTTGAATTACTGGTCCTAACCTAGTTTAGTGTATATCGACAATATGCAAATAAGATTATGTGAGATGACTATATTTCTACTGATATCATAAATGTGTGGCTGTTAGCTATACCCGGAAAAGCTGTCCAGCTTGCCTCGGCCACCTTTAGGTCCAGGCCTACTGTGCCTAGTGAAACATTCGGCCTTGCTTGTATATATCAAAGGGAAATAACAAAAAGCAAAGATGCAAAAACCATAAGGCCCCATTTACATTGAAGCGATTTGAAGCTTCATCAGAAGTGTTTTATCATTCTGTAGCCCCAATAGGCTCAGTAGAAGCTCCTGCAAAACTTGCAAAAATGTGCATAATGTTTATTTTTTTGCCTAGTAACTAACTTTCGATTGCTTAAAAACTCAAGCCTGAAACATGCACTAAAATGTCCGTAGAAACACCTGAAAAATTACCTAAGACAATCAGCTCAAGTGTAAATAGGGTCTTATCTTACATCATAGTGAAGCAAGTCAGAAGACTCGAGAGCACTGTTAAGCTGGCCATTGGTTAGAAAATGTTCAGTTTACAAATATTTGTTTGGTTTTCTAATCATTGGGTCAAATCAACATTCATTTTCAGCCATGGTGACAAGAAAATTTGAAGGAGCAGGATGGAGGATGCACGTAGGGAATACATAGGTCTTAATATTCGACCTTCTACTGAAAATCCTTAGAACCCAGAAGTCCCTCTGAATTGTAAAAGACAGATCCTGCCTGGTTTTTGGAAGTTACTGTAGTCACAAATTTACACTTATGAATAAGAACTCTCTGTTAATTACGGCTGAATATAACAACTGGTACCATGTCTTTTGAATTGCATTTAAAATGTGTCTTCAGTAAAATATGAGTAGATGATGTGATTTGAGACCAACACAGGAAAGCCTGGGCTTCCAAATACATTTGGTTAGCATTAAAAGCCAGGAACATTTCCAAGGACAATTATTCCAGGGGATGAATCTTGAAAACCAGCCGTTGTCCCCAGAAATCAGGAACAGTTGGCAAATAAGCTTTTGTTCATTTTGTATGTATTAGGCCTTGGGTCATCAGCATACAGATCCAGGATTATTATAAAACGGCTTAGAAGAAGGGAAAAATGTTATTGCCCCTTCATCTTACTCACACAACCCCTTCTCCATTTTGGGAAATCTTCTAAATATTTAGTAGGAAGCACAGTAAGTTCATGGAGCTAGTGTGCAGCACTTATTCTTTCTTACGGACTTTTGTTTCTGCCTTTAAATCTAAAAACCCTTCAATCAGACAATCTGACCCAAGTCTTCTCCTCTCTCTGGTTTGGGTCCTTCTCTGGGTATCCATCTTAGTGTCTGCTTGACATGGAGACTTCTTATTGGATGGGCTGCAGCAGGGTCCTCTCAGAAGAAAGGGCCTTGCCTATGCACAGGCACTATTTAATTTATTTTTCTCTCATGTTTTGTCACTTTGCACTTTTGTTTGTGTTCCTTTCACTGGATGGAGGGTGTGGGTCCTCAAGCCTACCCTGCAGTTTAGGGTTTTTGCGCACTACCTTGGATTAAATATAAAAGGGTCCCCTCAGAAGAAAGAAGAGGACAATAACATCACAGGGGGGCAACAAAAGACCAGCAATCTTGGGGGGCATTGTATTGCTGGATCAGCGGCCCCCCCTACTCAGAATTATCAGCGCCAAGCCACCTGGATGAATATATCTGGCTTCACAAGCTAAGGGGGAAAAATAGCCTAAATAGAGAAAAACAAACAGAGGGCACACTGGCCTAGTGCATTACCTTAAAAATGTTTAATGAATATAAATAATAAGTATTGTACTCACAAGTGATCAAGAAATACGAGGCACATCATAAAGGAACAGCTCTGTCCAATTCACACTGCTTGTCAGTCTGTAGTGAGACATCCAAAAGACTGACGCGTTTCGAGGACTAGCCTCTTCCTCAGAGCCACATGGCTACGTAGCCTCTTCCTCGGTGGCTCTGAGGAAGAGGCTGGTCCTCGAAACACGTCAGCCTTTTGGATGTCCAGAATTCTCACTACACACTGACACGCAATGTGAATTAGACAGAGCTGTTCCTTTATGATGTGCCTCGTATGTATTGATCATTTGTGAGTACAATACTTATTATTTATATTCATTAAACATTTTTAAGGTAATGCACTAGGCTGGTGCGCCCTCTGTTTGTTTTTCTCTATTCAGTACTTTGGACTCCCCTGGTCTTTTGAGGGCAGCAAGGCGTGCATATCCCAAGAATTTCCATATGTGGTCCTAATGATATTGAGCCCATCCCCAAGTGCAGGAGTAACTGGGTTTTCCACTTCTATGCTGCGGGAAAATAGCCTAATAGTATTAGTAAAAAATGGCTTGGAGTAAGGGATGGTCACAAAATAGTATGGAACTTTAACATCAATTTTTAATTTTTATTTTGGACATACTAGGGTAGGGTTTCTATTTGTCTTGATGACTATATTCACCCAGACTGAAAGTGAGGCCAAACCCAAAATTCTGAGCTATCACCAGAAAAGATTTGAGGAGATTTACTTTCACATCCTGTTGTATCTACAGGGCAGGAAGTAAAGGGCAATTTCTCAGGTAGGGCAACAATTTCCTACGTCATCAAAGGTGGAAAAATGTGTTGGCTGTATGTGCACTTAAACCCAAAGTTATAGCTATGGATAAGAGTGGGGAGATTCTGAGTTTCCCTCCAAAGGCACCTGCGCATAGACCCCACCACAAGATTTGTGTGCCTCCTCAGCAGGAGAGGATGAGAAAACCACTGGTCTAAGGAAGGAGGGGGGATGGACAACTATGACCAAGTGGTCCTTTCATGGAGAGACAGAGCTCTGTGGGTTAAAGAAATTGTACTATACAAAGAGTTTTTATGATTTCCCAGTGAATGATGGACATGGTATAAGGTGGTCATGCTGAAAGGTTTATTGTGAACTCCAGAATGTAGAGTTGATTGAAGGAAAACCTCAAGCTCAGTAGCTCTGGCAAGGCTGTTCTCACACAGCAAGGCTTTCTCCAGTGGGTACCTGACAGTAACTCAAACCATTCAAAAACAGAAAGGATCACCAGACAATAGGATGTAAGAAAGAGCCCAATGGTATTTTTATTGTTGGTAAACAGATAATATAAAGATGACCAACGCATTTTTGAGGGCCAAACTACTTATCCTATGAAATGCATTGACTTTTTTAAATATCTGTTTATCAACAATTTATATGACTTTGGATTTCACTCATCTTTTGGTATGGCTCTCCTTTCTGTATTTCTATGGTATATTGTGACACACCTTTTCATATCTTCAAGCATCATGGTTCTTGACCCCCATGATACCTCAAATCCATCAAGGAAGCTGATGCTAGAAGACTTCCCCCTGGCAATCAATGTGATCACAGGTTTGAACGATAAGCAAGTAGCTAATTAATGCCCAGCATGTGTCATTGACTGAGAGTCACACATGGATTGATGTCTCAAACTGTTACTAAACCCAGGACCCTGCATTTACTGTGCATTTGCATGCAGCTGTGCATGGTAGCCAATCAGCTTCTAACTTCAGCTTGTTTAATTACTCTTTGGCAATACAACCTGGAAGCTGATTGGTTTCTATGCAGAACTGCATCAGATTTTGCATCCTCCAGTTTTATTAAATAAACCCTTAGTGCTCTGGATTCAAACAAGAACACACTATAGAGGGATATGATTTGATTATATTTCATATCTGACTTTAACAACCACTTATAATTCACTTTATAACCAGAAAAAGCACTCCCAATTTGCCATCTATATCTATATGGTCAGGGGCGGACTGACAACTCATGGGGCCCCCGGGCAATAGGGGATCATGGGGCCCCTGTGCCCTTGCCCAAACTCAAAAAAGCCTATGAAAAAGGTACCAGGGGCATCTCATGGGGCCCCCTACTGACCCCAGGCCCTCGGGCAGTGCCCGAGTTTCCAAATGGTCAGTCCGCCCCTGTATATGGTCCTCCTGCGCTCTAGGTCTCCTATTCAGTATAATAAAAAAGCTGCTAACACCTTACCATATACCAAATGGGAAAATGACAAATATAAAGCTAATTGGTGCTGCACTAATTCTAAGTGAGAAATAAACTCCTATAATGAATATACCACACAAAGTATTAATAATAAGGAAAATCGCTATGATAATATGCACAAAATCAGAAATAAAATATAGAATAGAATACACATCCAAACCAATTTGTCATCTACCAACCTCCCAATACTAATAGAAAACATTTTTCTACCAGTGCTGAAGTCCTTTATGCCCAATTGTGTTTATTCCCACTACATCATAGTGTCCTAGTAGTAAAAGGGGAAACATTTGGGATCCTTTTTAAATAGAAAATAGATGATCTATGTAAAAAAAATAAAATAAATGTCAGCCATCAGGTTATTTAACCTCAGTACACTTCAGTATTCATTAGGTTGGTTGTAATGTATGAATGTTAAAGGTCAATGCCAGACATGCAGAGTCATTCGCTGAATTACTAATGCTAGGAAATTTTGCTGTATCAAAATTAAAAACATAAATGTCAATAACCTGCATCGTCTAGTCCAGAAGATATCAGGAGATGGCCTGTCCCTGCATGCACCGTTCTGTGGCTAGCTTCAGGCTGCCCATTTAAAAAAAAGCAAAGCTTCAGATCTTGATTATGTAATTCCCTAACTGCATTTCCCAGCAATTTGTCTCAACATGTAACACTAGACTTGATTGTGTGTTTAGAGCAGGCTGACCTTGCTACTTAGAACTGCCATTTCCTTGAATCTAAGGGTTCATGCAGCTGATAAACTCACATTCAGGAGCTTTTCTGCGTTTTTTTCATCAGCCCCTGAACTCTCCCTAATGTTTTCCTATGTGTCCATGTACACATAGTCATTTACAGTCGTTTACAGGCAGTTTAGTTTATGGTCGTTTTTTTGAATGCACCAAACTTGTGTTCAGGAGTAGATTTTCTCAGCGTTTCAAACGCCAAACGCGTGTAAACGCGACTAACTGCGTTTATAAGCATTTGCGTTTAGAAGCGTTTTTTAACTGTTCCATGTCCAAATGCTGTCCAGAGCCTTTCATCATCAGAAATGCATGCAAAGTGTTTTCCATGTATTCAAATGGACCCGGTACACCAGCGCAGTCAGTTCCAGGTTTTGCGTTAAGGAAAAATGGTAGAACGTGCCGCATTATGCTCATGATGGGATCCATAGTGAATACAACCAGAAAAGACAGGTCATCTCAACACATACTTCTCTCTCTGCTTCTGCTCTCTATATTTCTCTCAAAATGTATGAAATAGTTAATTTTTTACTGTTTTTCAGTGCATTCTGGGCATTTTGGAAGGTCTCCTGAAGTTATCTTAAAAAAACGCTTCTAAACACAAACGGCCAAAAATGCGTATAAACGGTGTGCAAACGCGGCCAAACAGACGTTTTTCACCTACATTTTCCAGCAGTCTGTTTCCATCATTCACAAGTGCTTTCCAAATGTCCCATGTATATGGAGCCCAAGTCAACAGAATGGTCTACCTCTGCATTTACAGAACAAAGCAGGCAAGAAAGAAATGGATTTTGCTAAAATCTTAGCTATGAGGATTTTTTTTTTAGCAAGAGAAGATTTTTCTTTTAAAAAAAGAAATACAATCAGTAATATTACTTGCTTATCACATACTACATAGCAAAAACCTTATTAAATTTCTAAAAATCTCAATCCTTCAATCTCTAAAATACTTGCAATGTATTTGAAGTCTGTGAATTGTAACAGCCGTTTATTGGAAAATTCCTATTATTCCCCACACATCACTATAGAATAAAAGTTGGCTATACATGGACCGAATTTTGTCAAATTTCTGCTGAATCACGCAAAGTTTGATCCGTAGGTGTCCCTTCAAGACCTTCCTGGCTCAACAACTTTGACCTAAAGATTGAGGGAGATGGGCAGAAAATTGTTGGCAAAAATGTTACTGCAGCCAGCCATCGGTCAAAATGCAGAACACTGTGTTTTTCTGGCTCATTGTAACGTCCACTGTGAACTGCTGAGGCCCTCCTTTTCCCCCTCACTCTTGTTTGTTTGAAATGAGCAATGCACGTTAACTATGGTCATGTACACTGCTCTATGTACACTACACATCACATAATCCGTAGTCCATCTAGGGAGTGAGCAACAAACGTAGCCACCCTCTACCAGGAAGTCAGATCACAGCAAAAAAAAAAAAAAAAAAAAAGGAATTTTGAAATCTGGAGGAACGCAGTTTGAAATGAGAAATGCACGTTAGAGCTTTTGACATTTTTTTTTCTACAGCCAGTAAACCCCCCAGCATGTTATCCTATGTGTCCATGCACACATAGACTGTAATCAACGTTTTTTGGTTGGAAAAAAATCCCAGGACTAGTGGGTTGCTAGAGGAGTTTTTTAGCTGTAAAAACGCTCTAACGCTGAAAAACGCAACAAACCGTGGTAAAACACCGAAAACCGATGTTTTCGGACTTTTTTTGACCAAAAAGTAATCATTTTTTTTCGTAAAAAAAAAACGCTAAAAGATGCAAATGTGGAAAAATGCGGGAAAACGCTTTGAATCAAGGCAAAACGCCGCTAAACGCTAATGCAAAAACACTAAAAAAGCTGAAAAACTGACGTTTTTAATGTGACTTCACACAGCTAACGTTACCAGCATTATCAAAACGTCTAGTGTGCATGAGGACTAATGAGAGTTAGGTGTACATGCTTGAATATATTTTTATCTTTAACTAAATTTTTTTTTCAAGTGTATTAAATTTAATTAAATTTAATTATTTAATTTAAATTTACATTAATTTAGTTTAAATTTTAATCTTTCTTATTTTCTTAATTCTCTTGTGACAAGTGAACGATATATAGAAGCCCCAACTTGGCCCCTTTTCCAGATATTAACCTGATGCCTATGAGGGAATGCAGGTTCCTTGAGTGGGGTAGGGTTGTCTTTGGAACACATCTGCCTTGCCTGGAGATAGCTAGAAAAAAATTAGTCTGTGTGTAGTGCCCTTTAGTTAGATAGGATTTTTTTCCTTTTGCCTGTGAGTCAAAGGCTTGTTAGAAGACTGGGATGAGTCAGCCTGGGAGTGAGGCAGTGAGGTTACCTTAGTACAGGCTTGGAGGCTCTACAGGTCAAAGCTTCTGGAGTCCTCCCACCCTCCTAGAAACTGCTGGAACGTTCTAGAAGGGGGCGGATGAGGGGAGGAGAGAGCACATAGGAGTAGGTCTTATATACTCCAACGCACAATCATTTGTGCTATCTGGTCAGTGCATTGTACGCTCATTCTTCACAGCCACGGCAGTCACGAAAGTTAATAGTTACTCATTGCATCACTATTGTCACGCTGCACCTTATGAACTATACCTAAGACTGATTCTTTGGTGTTTTATTAACATATTTGTCCATCATCTGCATTGTATAGCGCCGCATTCTTACTATTCTATTTGCATATATTGGAGAATTTGAGGTTTTTCTTCTTCTATGCTGGCTGCTCCCTTTTCCTATACTACCCAGCTCTCATATGTTATCGTTTGTATTATCTAGGAGGCCTAGCATGGTGGCTAGGACAACCCTTAAATGTGGTAGAGCCTGAGCAGCAGAAGAGTTTCCTGAGTTGAGTGGAACATGGAGTGAAGGAAGGTGCTGGTGTGGAGCCTGGGAGGGGGCCCCAGTGGAGGTGGGAGCATGGCTACTGGCTGAAGCTGGACAAAAGAATCTCCACTGTCCCACAGTCTACCAGGAAAGACAGCATGTCAGCAGGGAATGAGCCAGCCAAGCATAAGGCCTGAAAGTGGTTGCAACCCACTAAGTTACAGGAAAAAGACAATGTGATAACCTTTAAACCCTCTGGGCAAGATAAGGAAGAGGGCGGTCAGGTGCAATACCCAACTAGTTGCCATCTGGGACTACTTCATCGGAGACGTTAGAATCCTTTGCCCAGGGATATCCTCAGGACAGGGCTGGGTGGATGAGGAGAGTTTCGGGTCCTGTACCAAGTGGCTGGTCTGTTACATTCTGAACACAAGAGGTCGGCTGCTGGGCATGGGTGCCATTCAGGGAATGCTTTGCTTCAGCGAAGTCAGGATCAGACAAAGTTTTTACACAATGCAGAGAATTAACCCCTTAGGTTCCACAGTGAGTATAACAAGCATACTGCATATACAGACAGATTTCACTGCTGTTGTGGGTTTAGTAACACTTTAAGGCTTTAGAATCACTTTAAAGCGATATTAAACCCCAAACCAAAAATATAATATTTCACAACTTACAAATCATTAGATGAGAATAGCTGCATTAGTTTCCTTCTCTTTAACTTTTCCCCTCTGTTTTCTGGTGATCTGACCAGTAACACACCCCCTGTATTAGTAAGACATCACTCTGGATGAAGGAGCACAGGGGAGGAGCAGACAGCAGCATTGTCAGTCTGGGGGGGATGGGGAGTGTTAAGGTGGTTGTAAACCCTTACATACACCCAGTGAAGTGATTAGCCTCTGGTGATATACAGAGATGAAACAAATCCTCCTACATAAGTTGTACCTGTTTATCTGAGGTCTTCTCTTCTCTGCAGCTATTCAAAGTCCAGAATTTATAAAACTTGTCTGAAAATACACTCTGCAGAGCTCAGTGAGGAGAGCTTTGAGAGCTGATTGGAGGGAAGAATCACACACCCCTTCACACAGCACATGGGAACAGAGTTGAAGCTGTCAATCTGCTGAAGATCCCTCCCCTGTCACCATTTTTCTCTTGGTGTCAGGGAAACTTGTCAGAAGTGACTCATGCTGATAACAGAGGAACAAAGCAGCAGACAGAAATGACTCTTAACTGAGACAAGTACATGCTAATGAATGTTGCTAGGGGTTCCTTGAGTAATCAGCAATTTCTACCTCTCAGATGAGTCCCCACTGATACCATTGATCTTAGCTATCTGTAAGGTGGTAAGCCTTTCCAATGACCACACATATAAGGATAATCCTTCCCACTGACCATCACACTAATATATCATGAGTTGTAGATGTGACTGGAAAGTTATTTCAAGGGTTCCTCCATTTTGAAAAGGTTGAGAAAGGCTATTCTAGAGGGATCCTACATGTATAGCATATGCATAGTCAGATTGTGCCAATGTACCTATGTAGAAATATCCATACCTGAAATTCTTCTTTAAATCAAATACTGTACAGTAGTAATTGTTTCTTTAAGGTGTTGCCAATGCATTTCCCCCCTTGTGCTCTATCTTGGAGTTCTCCCTTAATGCATACACATCGTAGATAATGGGACATTATTTATAGTAAAAATTCAGAGAGGATTCATTACAGTGCATTGAGTGGATGACAGTTGTGTTTTACTTATGAGAGGCTGATCGGCGTTTCTTCTACAAAATGAAATAGCAAGACAAATGTGGGAATATGAAAACTGACAAGGATTTTGAATCCCCACACAATGAGCTTAACCAGAAGATCTTAAAGCCTTCAAGTGCATCTTCATTAATACTACTGAATGTGGAAGCTCTAAATTGCTGTCTGAATATCTACCTCAAGTGGAAATGTGTGTGCCTTTGATCATGCCTTAAAGGTGGATTCCAAACCTGACAATCCACTGACAAGGATTTTAGAGGCTTCCATGAAAAGAACCGGTTTACAAATGAATAATTTGCCTTGAAGACAGAATAATACTTCAACTATTTGCTTTTCTATCAGCTGCAGGTACAGAATCTGGAAAAAGAATGAGGATAGAAATGAAGTGAAAGTGCATGGTGTGCCATATTGCATGAAGGATCCTTAAAAAAGAAGTATGGGAAATATATTTTTTTAAAAATCCTACTTACCTAGGTGGATGCAGTATTGGAAGTGTCCACCGCCGGCTCTAAGGGTGAGGACTCAACGATCACATGACCGCTGGTCGCTGAGTTCTTACTGCCGCTGTGAGCAGAGAGCGGTGACTGTCAGTCACCGCTCTCTGCTCTGCCCCCCCCCCCGTGCTCACTGGAGAGCTGAGCTGTGGAGGGGAGGGCTTGATGAGAGGCTGAGCTTAGTGCCGCTCCAGACTCTGGTCATAGGTACCGCTCCTGACATATGGTTGCCATCCTTCCCCAGCCTGGACCGGTTCTGTGACAAGAAACTGACAGCGGGCTTCTGCCTGCTGTCAGCTGAAAAGGTGTCACAGGAGTGCAGAATGAGCCTCGGCTGTACTTCTCCTTTAAAGTGTATCTAAACCCAAGAATAAAAAAGTTATATTTCTCAGCTCACCAGTTCTTAAATGTGATGGCTGCGTTAGTTTTTCAGGCGTTTTTTTTTGCGTCATTTTTACTTCTGCTAGTAACACACCCCCTGTTCTAGGGTGACAATGCTCACTGTACAGCATCTTTGGAAGAGCAGTTTTGTCGCACTAGAGCGGGTAGTGTGTTAGGACTATATGTAACATCTAAGAAGCCGCTGGATTTTTGGGTCCCCCCTGGGCAGATCTTACCACCATACCAGGCCTCCTGCCCTGGCATTGGTCAAACTCAGCCCTTGTACCACTGCCCACTGGCTTCTAGAAGTTTCTTGAAACTTCCAGAACCAGGGGGAGGTGACAGAAGCTTGACCTGAGCTAATTTACCTATCTATGCTCACTAAAGGGTGCTACATTCAGAACACCTTCCACTATCCCCATCTTCATAACCCGGGGGAGGATCTATAATCAACAGAGGTAACCAGGGCAGGGCTGATAAGACCAATTGAGATGACACAGCAGGGTATACAGGAAAGCACTGGATTTTTGGCAGAATCAACTGTGTTGTTTGTCAACACAGAGCTCTGGGCTGTGAATGGACACAGCCAATCAGCAGATCTCAGCCATGATTCATTGGATGGGACCTGCTGACAAACTCCCGCTGTTCACGATCACAGTGGGTGTCGCTGGGGGATGGGGGTGCATGCAAATACCCTAAACCTGGATACAGGCAGCAATGTACCAATACGTTGCTGTGCCTGTATGGGCTGCTCATCCGGTCTACAATGTGGGCCGGTGGTCCGGAAGTAGTTAATATGATGCACAGCAAGTATTTAAAACAAATAATTATTGCACATTTATCAATAAATGCTAATCAAATATTATTGTTATTATTCAGGATTTATATAGCACAATTTTCACAGCGATTTACAATATAAAGTACATTTCAATACAGAAGGAATAGAAGGGATCTGCTCATGAAGCTTACAATCTAAAGGTAGAGGAAGGTGGAACAAAAGTTAATAGCTGCGCAAATGATCTGATGGAGGTGGCTAAATTACAGGTTTTAGTTTTAGGAGAGATAGGCTTCCCTAAATAAATACCAAATAAAAGCTAACTGAGCATACTGGGGGACAGAGTTCCAGAGGATAGGAGAGGTTCTGGAGAAGTCCTGCAGTCGAGCATGGGAATATATTCTAACGCTGAACTCCAGTCACAAAGTATTCAAATGTATTCCTCAACAGCCACACAGCTATAAATCCACTTTTTGTGCACCAAATGCCTTTGCAAACCTAAATATCGCCTTGTAAAAGCGGCAGTAACATCATTCCTGTGCTATACACAGCCTGTGCATAGAGCAGAACTGTGGGAGGAGCCTAGTAGTCCCCACCCACTATAGGCTACCTTCAGAAAACTCATAGCGGCTAATTGGTTATCCCTTCAGCCTGACAGTACTAGGGTCGTTGGTTAGCATCCCAACCATGGCACCACCTACCTGGAGTTTGCATTTTCTCTATGTGCCTGTATGGGTTTCCTCCGGGTACTCCGGTTTCCCCCCACACTCCAAAGACATGCTAGTAGGTTAATTGCCTCCTGCTTAAATTAGCCCTAGTATGTGTATGTATGAATTGTATGCTCCTGGAGGGTTAGGGACTGATATGTATGTACAACATATATATATATAGCACTGTGTAAATTGACAGCATTATATAAGTACCTGTAATAAATAAATACAGTGAAGGGGAGGAAACCAGACCAGTCCCCCTGTACATAGATAGAGATGACCGGTCTTTATTACAGGAAGTTCCTGCACAGAGGTAAAGTTTCACACTAGATTACAGCACAAATCTGGAAGAATTACACAAAGCACATCAAGATCCAAGGAAGAATACAGATGAACAATGTATGTAGACAATACTTTCCTATCCCGGAGTTCAGCTTTAAGCCTGTTGATATGTTTCTTTGCAGCAAAACGATCAGCCATTTTATAGATTCTCTTTATGCACTAAATAAAAAGAATAAAGACCCAATTGATTTTTTTTTACCTTACGTTTAATCACACCTCCCTACATTACAGCATAATAGAGAACTGTGGTAGGAGCCTAGTAGTCCCCACCCACTATAGGCTACCTTCAGAAAACTCACAATGGCTAAATGGCTAGCCCTTCCACCTGGCAGTACTAGGATCATTGGTTTGAATCCCAACCATGGCACCACCTACCTGGATTTTGTATGTTCTTCCTGTGCCTGCGTGGGTTTCCTCCGGGTACTCTGGTTTCCTCCCACACTCCAAAGACATGCTGGTAGGTTAATTGCCTCCTGCCTAAATTAGCCCTAGTATGTGAATGTATGAATGTGAATTAGGGCTCTTAGATTGTACACCCCTTGAGGGTTAGGGACTGATGTGTATGTATCAGGGGCGGACTGACAACTCATGGGGCCCCTGGACAATATGGGATCATGGGGCCCCTGTGTCTTCACCCACAGCCAAAAAAAAACTATGAAAAAGCCAATTAAAGGTACCAGGGGCATCTCATGGGGCCCCCTACTGACCCCGGCCCTCGGGCAGTGCCCGAGTGCCCAAATGGTCAGTCTGCCTCTGGTATGTACAATATATATATATATATATATATATATATATATATATATATATATATATATAGCACTGTGTAAACTGACGGCGTTATATAAGTACCTTTAATAAATAAATAAAGAGGAGTTTCCTCCGGGTGCTCCCAGAACTGTGGGAGGAGCCTAGTAGTCACCACCCACTATAGGCTACCTTCAGAAAACTCATAGCGGCTAAATGGTTATCCCTTCCACCTGTCAGTACTAGGGTCGATGGTTCGAATCCCAACCATGGCACCACCTACCTGGAGTTTGCATTTTCTCCATGTGCCTGTATGAGTTTCCTCTGGGTACTCTGGTTTCCTCCCATACTCCAAAAACATGCTGGTAGGTTAATTGTCTCCTGCCTAAATTAGCCCTAGTATGTGGATATATGTATTGTACACCCCTTGAGGGTTAGGGACTGATGTGAATATACAATATATATATATATAGCACTGTGTAAATTGACAGCATTATTTAAGTACCTGTAATAAATAAATAAAGAGAAGGGGAGGAAACCAGACCAGTCCCCCTGTACATAGATAGAGACGGCCGGTCTTTATTACAGGAAGTTCCTGCACAGAGGTAAAGTTTCACACTAGATTACAGCACAAATCTGGAAGAATTACACAAAGCACATCAAGATCCAAGGAAGAATACAGATGAAGAATGTATGTAGACAATACTTTCCTATCCCGGAGTTCAGCTTTAAGCCTGTTGATATGTTTCTTTGCAGCAAGACGATCACCATTTTTATAGATTCTCTTTATGCACTAAATAAAAAGAATAAAGACCCAATTGATTTTTTTTTTTACCTTATGTTTAATCACACCTCCCTAAATTACAGCATAATTACAGCATAATAGAATAGAACTGTGGGAGGAGCCTAGTAGTCCCCACCCACTATAGGCTACCTTCAGAAAACTCACAGCGACTAAATGGTTAGCACTTCTGCCTGACAGTACTAGGGTCATTGGTTTAAATCCCAACCATGGCACCACCTACCTGGAGTTTGTATGTTCTCCCTGTGCCTGCGTGGGGCTACTCTGGTTTCCTCCAACGCTCCAAAGACATGCTGGTAGGTGAATTGAATCCTGCCTAAATTAACCCTAGTATGTGTATGTATGAATTGTATGCTCCTTGAGGGTTAGGGACTGATGTGAATGTACAATACATTTA
Source organism: Staurois parvus (assembly GCF_062004578.1). Taxonomy (NCBI): domain Eukaryota; kingdom Metazoa; phylum Chordata; class Amphibia; order Anura; family Ranidae; genus Staurois; species Staurois parvus. Next base: position 3,913,031 of record NW_028318294.1, on the reverse strand, counting down.
TTTCAGGTACTTATATAGCACCATCAATTTACACAGCGCTTTACATATATATTGTACATTCACATCAGTCCCTAACCCTCAAGGGGCGTACAATCTAAGGTCCTTAATTCACATTCATACATACACTTAGGTGTCCATTTATAAACCAGCGGTAATAGATCGCTGCTCAGTTCTCCGGCATTCTCAGAGAACACAGTTCTCCTGTAAATGCCATTTATGAAGCAGTTCTCCGAACGAAGGGAGAACGATCTCCAAACGCTGGAGAACGGTCTACAAACTCTGGAAAACGGCTCATTTTACTTTAATCTCGCGAGATTACAGTAAAAGATCAGTTTACTAAGCAGAGGTAAATTATTTCTGTTAGTTTGCGGTCCCTCTGATTCTCCAGCTCTGGGCTGGAGAATCTGGAGGGAGAACACAGATCTCCAGCGAAGGGCTGACATGATCTCCTGAGTGTCATAAACTGTGAATGACCAGAGAATAGCTGAGATCCCTTGAATCGCAGCTATTCTCTGTGTCATAAATGGACACCTATGTAGGGCCAATTTAGATAGGAGACAATTAACCTACCAGCATGTCTTTGGAGTGTGGGAGGAAACCCACACAGACACAGGGAGAACATGCAAACTCCAGGCAGGTGGTGCTGTGGTTGGGATTTGAACCAACAACCCTAGTACTGCCAGGCGGAAGTGCTAATTATTTAACCACTGTGCTGCCCATATGTAAAGTGCTGTGTAAATTGACAGCACTATATAAGTACCTGTAATAAATAAATAAAGAGAAGGGGAGGAAACCAGACCAGTCCCCCTGTACATAGATAGAGATGGCCGGTCTTTATTACAGGAAGCTCCTGCACGTTTCATTCTAGATTACAGCACAAATCTGGAAGAATTACATAAAGCACATCAAGATCCAAGGAAGAATACTGTTGATACGTTTCTTTGCAGCAAGACGATCACCATTTTTATAGATTCTCTTTATGCACTAAATAAAAAGAATAAAGACCCAATTGGTTTTTTTTTTACCTTACGTTTAATCACACCTCCCTACATTACAGCATAATCCTTTACCGGAGTGAAAGGCAGCTCACCTATTAAATAAACTTGCAACTTTCTACATAGAAATAATCCTTTGCTAATTTACACGGCACACATGATGTTCTCAAATAAGACTTAACATGAATGTCAAACGTCTAGTGTAAGCAATCATTTACATGCCGTATCATGTCGCTAATATTATTCACAACAAGATCATTATCACGTTACAGCTTGTCTGTGTGTAGACACCATGTAGCGTTTGTTACTCTTGTAATGTGCTAAGATTAACCGGTGCCCCAGTTTAACTCTGTACCATCTTTCCATGGAATCTTTGTGTTGCTGTATATTAACCACTTGCCCTCCAGAGGATTTGCCCCCCTTCCTGACCAGGCCATTTTTTGCGATACGGTGCTGCGTTATTGTAACTGACAATTGCGCGGTCATGCAACACTGCACCCAAATGAAATTTACGTCCTTTTTTTTCCCCATGAATAGAGCTTTCTTTCAGTGGTACTTGATCACCCACGCATTTTTTATTTTTTGTGCTATATATAAAAATAATGACAATTTTGAGAAAAAGACATTTTTCATGTTTTGCTATTAAACATGTTCAGTAAAAAAAATTAAAAAATCAAATTTTGTCATAAATTTAGGCCAAAATGTACATATTTTTGCTAAAAAAAAATCCCAATACGTGTAAGTGAATTGATTTACATGAAAGTTATAGTGTCTACAAATGGCAGCATTTTTAAAATATTTTTTTAATATATATATATATATTAGTAAAGGCAGCAATCAGAGAATTATAGCAGGACTGTGGTGGGCATTCTGACACTGGGGGGAACTGCCTAACTGTCACTGACATCCCCAGTGACACCAATACAGTGATCAGTGCTAATAAAAATAATGACACTGGGCAGGAAGGGGTTAATATGGGCGATCAAAGGGTTAACTGTGTGATGTGTGTGTCAGCACATTGCTTTGTATTGCTCTGCTATGCAGAGCAATACAAAGCAATGTGCAGGAGATGACAGGGGAGAGATCTTTATTGTTTACATACAGGTCTCTCCCCCATCAGTGATACTCAGTGATCACTAGGTGCCGGTGGAAAATCACTGGCCGGGACCCGGTAATCGATAGCTGAGGCTGCCAATGGCCACTGAGTAAGGCACGTGCGCGCCCACTACCCGGAATTGCTAAATCACGTATATATATATGTGATTTTACGCAGCCCTGCCACCCTGTAGCAGTATTTCAGCTATAGGGTGGTGGGAAAGCAGTTAAAAAGCTCTAGGTAGCAACATTTATACGTAATGCATGCCTGTTTATGAAGGGGTTAAAGGGTATGTCCAGGCATTTCCCAAATTTAACTCCCAACCTTCCTTTCCCCCTCTGGAGCATATTAACATTCATTTTTTCCTTTTCTTTGCAGCAAACAGCTTTAAAGGATTAGCTCATCTTTCCCAAAAGGTAAAAACAGATTGTGCAGCTTTGACAAAAGATAGATAATGGCCAAAGAACTCCCAGAGATGGCATTGTCCCATCCTGCCTTGTTGCTAGGACGTTGCTAAGACACTCCCAGCTGTTATTGCTCACCCCCACCACCACAGATGTGAGTTCTCAAACCTCCGCACATGTGTGGTCCACTAACTCCTCCATCACAGCATTGCTGAGCTTAGAGCTACTGCGACAAGGAAAAGAGAGAGTGCAAGCGCGGTGATTCAAATGGGTTGGGGGGGTCTTAGCAATGTCTTAGCAACAAGGCAAGGTGGGATGATATCATCTCTGGGAGTTTTTTAATAAAACTTTAAGAGGTACATAAATGGCCATCATCTACAGCAAAAATAATATTCAACTTTGGTCAAAGCTGCACAGTTTGTTTTTATCTACAAATGCCCCTCACCAGAGGCATCTTAAAATGGTAAATGGTAGTAAACTGCACTTCAAAGGTTTTCCCCAGCAAGGTAATGTCATATTGTGCTAGTATGCATCGCATCTGAGTTGCTGTTGTTCCCAGTTGCTTCCACTTTGTTATAATCCCACTAACAGTGGACTGTGGAATATTTAGTAGCCAGGAAATGTCACAGATGGACTTATTGCACAGGTGACAACCTATTGCAGTATCACGCTTGAATTCACTGAGCTCCTGAGAGCGACCCATTCTTTCACAAATGTTTGTAGAAGCAGTCTGCATGCCTAGGTGCTTGATTGATTACACCTGGGGCCATGGAGGTGATTGGAACACCTGAATCCAATGATTTGGAGGGCTGTCCCAATACTTTTGGCAAAATAGTGTATTTATTAGTACGTATTTTGGATGTCCCCTATTTATAGTGTTGCTAAACTCACAACAGTAAAATCAGTCTGTATATGCAGTAAAGCATGCTTGTTATACTCACTGTGGAACCTGAGGGGTTAATCTCTGCATTGTGTAAAAAGGCTGTTTGAGCCTGACTTCTCCGATCCTCCCCTTCTTCCATTGTCCCCCTCTTATCTCCTAATAAGACATATCGTCACTCTGTACATGCTCAGTTTGGTGTATATTGCTAGAGAGCAGGGGCGGACTGACCATTTGGAAACCCGGGCACTACCCGAGGGCCCGGGGTCAGTAGGGGGCCCCATGAGATGCCCCTGGTACCTTTTTCATAGGCTTTTTTGAGTTTGGGCAAAGACACAGGGGCCCCATGATCACCTATTGCCCGGGGGCCCCAGGGGTTGTCAGTCCGCCCCTGCTAGAGAGGATTTTTTTTTCTTGTGACAGTGCATGTGATTAGCACAGGGCCAATCAGCACTGTCCAGACAGAGGGTCAGGGGTTCTGCATCCTCCTATATCAAAATGAAAACTCCTCCTACTAGTTTTAACCAGTGCTCGTCTGGACACTGATATAAGTCATAAGACTGCTATATACTGCTGATGAGAAAAGGTATAAAAATGGATTTCTCACCAGCTTGAAATAAAGTTTATGCGACTTGTTATCTGTGTGCATTTTGTATACATGCCAATTTATTATTATTATTATTATTCAGGATTTATATAGCGCCAACATTTTGCGCAGCACTTTACAATATAAGGGAGACAGTACAAATACAATACATTTCAGTACAGAAGGAATATGAGGGCCCTGCTCAAGGAGCTTACAATCCTATGCAGATATAGTCATGCTACAGTTCCAATAGCAGATTATTGAGCATGCTCAAAAATAAATTCATCTATTGCCTAAAACAAAATCTTCACAAGAGCTGGGAGTGCTGGGAACTGGCATCTCAGCCTTAACGGGAAAACTGTAGTAAAAGTTTAATGATGATTAAATGCAACATTAAAGCTGTGTCATTTTATATGCATAACATCTACATTTATTATATTATTGGAAAACATATGGGCTTATTCAGTACAGCGGAGCACGTGACAATGAGGATTTGTGCAAACTAAGAACCAGGAATCATAACTAATCGGACCATAGCCAGCTGTAATACGACTGGTTGCCCATTGGGAGTGAATATATAATAAACAGTACTTATTGTATAACATATTGAATAACCTGAAAATATAGTTTTAGAGATAATAGAGATGTGTGAAATCGAGAGTTTTTTGTTTATAGAAAATAAGGTAATTTTATCGAACTTTCATTATTTCAGCAAAAAATGATACTTCCTGTTATTTTTTGATTTATTTCAGGTGCTTATATAGCACCATCAATTTTTGCAGTGCCTTACATATACATTGTACAGTCACATCAGTCCCTAACCCTCAAGGGGTGTAAAATCTAAGGTCCTTAACTTACATACACATACTAGGGCAGGGGCGGACTGACAACTCATGGGGCCCCCCGGGCAATAGGGGATCATGGGGCCCGTGTCCTCGCCCAAACTCAAAAAAGCCTATGAAAAAAGGTATCGGGGCATCTCATGGGGCCCCCTACTGACCCCGGGCCCTTGGGCAGTGCCCAAGTTTCCAAATGGTCAGTCCGCCCCTGTACTAGGGCCAATCTAGACAGGAGCCAATTAATCTACCAGCATGTCCTGGAGTGTGGGAGGAAACTGACGCAGGCACAGGGAGAACATGCAAACTCCAGGTAGGTGGTGCTCTGGTTGGGATTTGAACCAACGACCCTAGTACAGCCAAGCAGAAGTGCTAACCACTTAGCCACTGTACTGTCCATAGCCACTGTGCTGCCCATTATAGGGTGTCCATGTCTCCCAATTAACCGCTAGACGCCGAGAGCACGCATATATGCGGCCTCTCGATGTCTGGGCCTTGACGCTGAGCAGTCGCATATTTACGCACCATTTGAAAATACATATGCGCTCCCAGCACATATATCTATGACTCTTGGACAGGTCCCAATCTCCCCTTGCGATCGGTACCTTTTCCGATCATGTGACCACCGTGACAGCGAATCACAGCGGTCCAGGGGGCATGGGGCCCCTGGGCAATAGGGGATCATGGGGCCCCTGGGCAATAGGGGATCATGGGGCCCCTGTGTCCTTGCCCAGACTCAAAAAAGCCTATGAAAAAGGTACCAGGGGCATCTCATGGGGCCCCCTACTGACCCCGGGCCCTCGAGCAGTGCCCTAGTTTCTAAATGGTCAGTCCACCCCTGCAGCGGTCACATGACCCTTAAATCCCACCTGCCTCCTGGCTTGTGAAACCTCTTAAAGGGCCGGGAGGTGCCGGCGCAAAGGGGTTAAACTCCTGTGTAGTTACCTTGGCACGCAGGCTTTTGATGGAGACTACAAGTGGCTGCATCAACAAATATTACAAAGGTATTGTCTGCTGTTGCCACCATCAAGAAATGCCATGTGGTTGTCGCTGGAATATGTAAGTGGGCACAAAACGGCTGCAGAAATCAGCAGCAGGGGACACCACAAAAGTTGAGAAAAAGTTAAAACAAGTTTTTCTTTTTTTTTTTAAATAAATATGGCACGTGTCTATGATACACAGTAATTGAGCAATCTAATATTGCTCAGCTAGGATTTGCAAAACCTTTACCTCTTGTTTGGGTTTCCATAGATCAGGCAGATAATAATCAGGCAGTCAATGAATGAATGGAACAGTTAATTCTACACAATATTTGTGCATGTTATTCATCATTTTATACATATACGGTATACATTTAAATAGCCCCGTTTACCCTTAGTTTCTTAATGTCACTATTAACGCTAACTTCCCCACAGCAGAGCCATAAACTGCATGGAAAGTAATTGCTGTCTTCTTGACCCTTCCTTAGTGCAATGTGTCCCGCGGGTGCCGGCCATCTGTTTTTAGCCAAGCTCTGAACCCACAGCATGTAATAGGGATATATGAGCCAAAACTATAATCTGGAGATTTTCAATGTATTGCTGTCATACAGGAATAATATGCGGCTTATGTTCCCCAGCACATACTCTACACTGGACATTATGGAAGCCTGGGAAATGGAAAAGTGGAAAAAATGAAGTGAAATGTTTTCTTGGTAATTAAAAATTGACAATTTTATAAACTAATGCTCTACATGCTTTATATTATTTTATATTATATTATATATTTATATTATTTTTAAATAAAACTTTTATTAAAAAACAGTTGTTACAAGGTGCATTCATAACCCTCTATTTGTAAAAGTCCTCATTAACCATTAGCTGCCCGGCCTATAGCTGTTTGGCGGCCGCAAAAATGCTTCAGCTTTCCGGGTGCACGCCATTTGGCGTGCTCTCGCACATGCGCAATTCACACGGTTGCAGAGCCACGCAGCGGCGCGATCTGTCACCAGCCTTGTACCTCGGACACGACCGATGACAGATCTGAGTACCGCCTCCGTTGCTGGTACCATGTGACCTGCTGTGACCAATCACAGCAGGTCACATGACAGTTGTATACAATGGATGGCTTCATTCATGCCATCCATTGTATACTAGTGCCTAGCTGTGAATGGTCACAGCAGGTCACATGCACATTTAATGTGATTAGCTGTGGCCAAATCACAGCTAAGCACAAAAAAACAAAAAACAAAAAAAAAAACCTGAATGAATCGATTTCATTCAGGTTAATGCTTGCTTATAGTAATTCTTTGCTATAAGCAAATTGTGTAAAAAAAAAAAAAAAAATACTGATCACTTCCCCAAAGTAGTACAATGTTACTATGGTAACATTGTACTACTCTGGTCATAGTAAAATATGAAAAAAAAATCTAAAAAAAAAAAAAAAAATGTAATAAAAAATTAAAAATAATAAAAAAAAAAATATATATATATATATATAGTTTTTTTCATACTGTCACCAGTCAGTGTCCCTGTTCACTGCCATGCCAGTTATATGATGACGCTGTACTGCACTGGTGACAGTATGTAAAAAAAAAAAATAGTGAAAATAATTTTTTAACTTTTTCATTTTCCAAAAAATTATGACAAAAAAATACAACTTCAAAAAACTCGCCATTCCTCTTATGAAGTACGTCGGACTGTCTACTCTGCAAAAAGGGGTCATTTGGGGGATATCTGTACTATTCTGACATTCTTGGACCTCAAGAAATTACATTGGCTGTCAGTACTTCAGGATTGATCAATATTCAGATCTATACCATAGTTTGTGAACTCTATAACTTTCCTACAAACTAAATAATACATCCTAATTTGGGTTATTTTCACCAAAGACATGTAGTAGAATACATCTCGGCCTAAATTTATGAAGAACAATTATTTATTTGTAAACGTTTATAACAGAAACAAAGAAAAACTTGTTTTTTTTTCAAAATTTTTGGTGTTTTTTTGTTAATTTAGCAAAAAATAAAAACCCCAGCGGTGATTAAATACCACCAAAAGAAAGTTCTAGTTGTGTGAAGAAAATGATAAAATTTTTGTTTGGGTACAATGTTGTATGACCGCGCAATTGTCCTTCAAAGTGTGAGAGCGCTGAAACGTGAAAAATGGCCTGGGCAGGAAGGTGTAAAATTGCCCGGTCTTGAAATGGTTAAAAAGTCCAACACTATCAAAATACAATGTCCACTTATTTTGTAGTATCGACCCAATGTGAAAAACCCCCCACAAAAACAATTATTAGAAAAAATCAAATGAAAAATACTTTACACTGTGGCTTTTGGCAAGCTCACCTAAGGTGAAGATCTACATTTTGTGGGAAGATGCTCCTGCACAGCGCTGGGGGGACTTCTGGTGAGATTTGAGCTCCTCAGCATTCTTCTGAGAGAAGGCCCATTGACATCAACCTCACCTATAGGAAGTGACTGGAAGGTGGGGTGTAAAGTGAGGTGGGGTGTGGCACTTTTTTCTTCATATTTTTTTTTTTAATGCAGGGAGGGGTTACAAGATAAATGGGCATTGCATTTTGATGCAAGGTCTACTTTAAATGACTAATATTGTGAATGATGTTGCATTCCAATAACTTTATACATGTATTGAAAATATTCAATGTACAAATTTCTTATTTCAAATTTCACATAGCTTTAATTGTTTTTTTTCCACAGACTGAGCTGTCCAAAAAAAGTTATTACAACAGGGGTTAGGACCAGGGGTGGACTGACAACTCATGGGGCACCCGGGCAATAGGGGATCATGGGGCCCCTGTGTCCTCGCCCACACTTAAACCACACCCAAAAAAGCTTATGAAAGGTACCAGGGGCATCTCATGGGGCCCCCTACTGACCCCGGGCCCTCGGGCAGCGCCCGAGTTCCCAAATGGTCAGTCCGCCCCTGGTTAGGACCATCTGCAACTCTCAATGGTTGCTTTGTGATTGTACAATCAACATACAATATATTAAGAGGTCATTTATGGGTGACCTGAAAAACTGGTTTGTTTGATTATAGGGTGTCAAGGATCCCTATATAAGAAGGTAGTATGCAATGTGTAGTTATCTGTAGCAATGAAAGTCCATAACTTCTCGTTGACGTTGATTAATTAGCCTCCCTGGCGGTATTCCCGAGTGTAGCTTGGGGTAAAGTTTCAGTACCAAAAGCGGTAACCCCGAGCTACACTCGGGCTTACCATGCGGTGCTGCTCCGGCATCTGTTCTTCACTTACCTTGTCCTGCGCTCCCGCGATGTCCCTCCTGCAGTGTCCCCGACAATGTAATCTGGCGGATGCTGGCATCTGTCATCTGGGTTCCGTTCCCTGCGAGTGTCGGGACGTACGGGGGACGGAACTGAAAATGACAAAAAGTTACATTCACTAAATACACTAAAATCACATAGTATTACATTACTGTATCAAACCATTTCACATACATTTTGTCCCGAGTGCTTTGTCCTGTGCCCTGCCTGCATTTTTACTGTTCTTTCTGCCTGGAAACTGAGAAATGTCCATGGCATCCAAAAAGTGTCCCTTTAGGTCAAAATCGGTTTTAGACCAGCTAGAGAACAGCGATAGTAAATTAGAACCACTTGCAGAATTGAGTGATAATGATTCGTGAGGAAATTCATCATCAGACACTGAAAACAATTTTGCGACTTTGCTCAGTGATGTGCAAACTTGGAGCTATACTTCAAATTTCAGTGTTTTTGGTTTGATTATATTATTGAATTAAATTTATTATTATATTATTATTTTTTATGATTATTTATTAAATTATAATTTATGATTTAGTGTTTCAAATTTTATCATACCCGGGATGTTTACTAGACTCTTGTTCGGACAGATTTCAGTGAGTTATTCCTAAAAATTACAGGCCTACAATAAAAAAAATACACATTTCCATGCAAAAAAATGCACCGCTTTGAGCACAGAAATATGGACATAATCAGACCGCTAGGGAGGTTAAAGTGTGTTGAATACCCACACTTTTTTGAAAACTGGTGAGGGTTAGAGCCCTTATCAAGTTTTTTTTTTGTTTCAATCCTTTTTATTGAAAAAATATGGTATACATAACTGAAGACAAATAAACATCTCAGACAGATATTAAACTTCAGTTCTGAAAATGGAGTACACAAAGAGATGCACCCTCCCATAACATAAATAATGGGTGAGATTACTGATAGGTTTACTAGTGAATAACAATAAAGAATGGAAACAGGTAAGGTAGGGGAAAACAGGAGAAGTATAGAGTTACAGGTGTGAGCGGTATTAGACAACATAATCTGCTATATGAAGATCAATTAAGAACCTATTAGGTATTGACAGGGGAATGCATGGCGGTATATGAGAGCGTCAAGATCCCAGGTGGTCTCTATGAAGAGAGAGGTGTGTCTCTATAGTTCAGGATTTGCAAATTACTAACTTGTCACTTGTACAAGAAAGAGGTTTAAAAGTTAAGTTATAACGTGATGGAGCAACTTGGGTTGGTTAACCAAGGAGTCCATTGGCATAGAAATGTGTTTTTGGTGAGGTGGGCCCTTGCAAACATGTATTCAAAAAAGTTGTGAAGTTTTGGACATTTCCACCATATGTAAACCAGTGGAGCTGCAATGTCTCCAGCACAGAGGGGAATATTTGGGAGAGACATGAACAAGCTTTGCAGGAGTACAGTACCATTTATGGACCCTTATCAAGTTTTTATTTGACCTGTTAACTATTATTACAGGGACAAAAAGTGAAGGAAAATCCAAAATTTTAAGTTGTCACCAGGACAGGAATAGAGGGGAAACATTCCAATAGAGACACTTGTGATGGTGATGAACTTCTAAGAAGGGATATCCTCCACTTTGAAGAAGTTTCCTCTTACTTACTGTTATGTCTACAGGAAAGGAATCTCCTCAGTAGGACACAAATGGACCTCACATGGTTCCTCCCACCCTAACATGTTTTGCCAGCATATTGGCCTTTAATCTGAAGTTTATTTTTTTGCCTTCCCTGGTTACTCCCACCCCCTCCATCAACATGCTAATGACATCTTAGACTTCTCTATGATATGCATGCAGGCCAAGGCTGGTGGGAGGGACCACAGCTTCAATAAAAACATTACTGAACCCATCTCCTCTCAAGAGCCCTCAGCCCTGATGCAAGAAGTGGGTTGGCTCTTGGGAGGAGATATTCAAATATTAAAATGTCTTAAAGGGCGGGTGTTAATTTGGAGGAATGGGCATTTATAGGCAGATTGCATTAGCATGCAGGCCACTTTCGGTTATGCAGACATATGATACTGAGTCTCTATATTTCAAAGAAGCAAACACCATTAAATAAAAGGGGCAGGACTGGGGCAGTTGAACTGGGATGAACAGGCTAAATGATGTAGGACATCTTTCAAACAGGAAATGAGGCAGCCTCTGCCTGGCTTTCTGCAGCTTCTAATGTACACTTTGAGAAGCTCACAGTGTGTAGTGAATTCAGACTAAGCATTTTTGGTACAGAAGTCTGAATGTATGGCTGGAGTTCAGCTTTAATGGTAGAGTAATGTGGCTTGAACTAGTGCTTACCTCTATCCTTTCTCTAAACTAGCCTTTTTCAACCAGGGTGCCAAGGCACCTTGGGGTGCCTTTAGGTTTCTTCAGGGGTTCCATGGCAAAATTTTTAAAACTGTCCCAAGCCAGTGAGTACATAAAGCCTGCCTTTTAGTTAAACAAAGCCACCAGTGTCCTAACAACCAGTGACATCATTGGATGATAAGAAGGACATCAGGCGCCCACAGAGCATCCTTGTTTGCCCATCCTCTGTCCCTCTGTCAGGAATGGACTCAGCACTGGTGGTGGGACTCACCTGCCGTGTGGGCTGCAGTACCAGGGCTGACCAGCGGGTGCTCTCAGCAGCCAGAAGCTCACTCCTGCAGTCAGCCAACACCTGGGGCTGATTGCAGGAGGTGTATTTAAGGAAAGGCCAGACCTGCAGTCAGTGCCTTGGTGTATGTTTCCCATGAGCCCCTGTACCTGGTGTCCTGTGTTCCTGCCTATCTGCCTAGTTGCTGACCCTACTTTGATCCTGACCTCTGCTGACCGTCTCCTGTTGAACCCCTGGCTTTCCTGACCATCCTTCTGCCTGATCCTCTGTACCGCGCTGCCCGTGAGTTACTGAACCCAGCTTGTGACCCTGACTATTCTCTGCCTGCTCCTCTGGTACCTCACTGCCCGCATGTTGCTGACCTGGCCTGCCTGACTATGCCTGACGCTACCCAGACAATCCATCCATCCCGCACGGATCCAGTCACTACTGTCCAAACCTGCCAGCTCCTTCACATCAGGCTTTCCCCCGGTACATACCCTCGGCGGACCCCTCTACCACAGTTGGGTGCACTCAGGTGCCGCGACCTGGTCTCAGTCCTGCGCCAAGTCCATCCCCACCATCAGGGCTCTGGTGAAAAGGCAGACTGGGGCTTAGACTCCGTGCCCTGGGGAATCCTGTTCTGCGGGTCACTAGAGATCCCGCCGGGCGGTGCCTGACAGTACCTTACGGCTCGCCTGACCATTCCACCTCTCCAGCCCTGACTACGCCTGTGTTCCTGAAGCCTGCTACTTCCCTGTGTCAGTCCACACATTTCTGGTCACACCCGGATCCCTGACACCCTCTCCATCAGCATTGGGCTGAGTAATGCAGAGAAACTTTGAAATACTAATCAGTACCAGTGTGCAAAAATGTATTTCCTTTGGAAGAATAAATCCCCTCTAATGTTGGGTGTCCTACTTGTGTACAGTATATGTTGCTGCGTTATGTAAAACTATTGGTTTAGTTTTTTACATTTTTAGAATAGAGTGCCTTGAGATTTTGCATAATTTTAAAAGGTGCGTCAAGATTGTGCATAATTTTAAAGGTTGAGAAACACTGCTCTAAACCGATAAATGGTGAACTTTGGTTGCTACCAAATCAGAGTGTCCTTTGAACTGCTGTATTGAATTGTTGTTGTTCCCTGTGTTGGGTAGAATATAGGACGACCACCAAGGGGATTCAGGATTCCTAAGTCAGCACTTTCCCTAGGGACAAACTTAATTTTTTTCTTAGTCTTCATCAATGTCATTAAGTGCAGAGTCAATCATTTCCAGCGGCCACACGAGTACCTGTATTAGATCAGGGAAAAGTTCACCACTCAAATGTGTATTCTTGGTGTGTCATTAAGATTCAACTATTAACTAATGTGTAACACGACTTATCCAATTTCCATTGAAGACCGAATTTGGTTTGAACATTTATTAAGGAGGTTTCAGCTTAAGCAGCAATATAGTTAATGGAGAATATTGGATTGTGGTATTTGTTATCCTGGAAAATGACAGCACACATGATTAAAGTGAGGTTCAACATGACATCCCTACCAACCTGTCCTGTGAAAAGGACTTTCATCTCACAAATGACATGCATTCCGCTTATAAAGGAACAGCTATTATTTAATAAACATATTTGGAAAAACCACAATTAAGGCTAAAACACAGGCTTCATTATACTGTAAGTGACATACAGTACATTGTATCTAGGGGAAATATTGACCTGACTGTGCATCTTTAAAAGACATGTACAATACGTGGATTAATAAATCCTTTTTTGTGATACACATAAATCCCCAAAAATTATCTTTACACTCAATAGATGATATAGATATATAAAAAAATCATATATGAAAATTATGTATAAATAAAACCAAAAAATGTCCAAAATCCCAAACAAAATATTTTCTTTCAATCCAGTGATGCAGAAATTGGTGCTAAGACTCCAAGATTACCTCAAAGAAAAATAGAAAAAAGAAAATACATAGTGCATTACCCTTTTCAAAAATTATATATATATATACCTCACTCCGTGCACAACACAAAAACACACTCAAACTCATTTTTGTGCAAAATAAATCCACTATATATCTCAATCCAAAATTAAATAAAAATAAATAAATAAATAAAGTAAAATAAGTGAACCCAAAACGTGAAAAAACGTGATCACTCCACTCACAAGTGAAATAGTGATGCTAGGTACTAGTACCCTCTAAACTTCAGCCAAAAAAGTGATGCTAGGTACTTTTACCCTCTTGCAGTATTTTAAAGCATGAAGTGACATAGAGGATCCGTATTTCTCAATCCATCATATCTTTAGATTTTCTCCCAACTCCTTGATTGATTAATACGTGGATTAACCATTACTGAACAATGTATTTAATTCTAAGGAACTTAAAAATGAAAGAGCTTTACCTCTGGCTGTATAGAAAGGTATTTACCATAACATGCAAGTATGCGCATCATAGTTGCACATTATGACAGACCAGGGGCGGACTGACCATTTGGAAATTTGGGCAGTGCTCAAGGGCCCGGGGTCAGTAGGGGGCCCCATGAAATGCCCCTGGTACCTTTTTCTTAGGCTTTTTTGAGTTTGGGCAAGGACGCAGGAGCCCCATGATCCCCTATTACCCGGGTGCCCCATGAGTTGTCAGTCCGCCCCTGTGACAGACTTAACTCCCAGTGTGCTCTTCTCATGTGTTGCATGCCCATATCTGCTGCTGCCACTCTGTTGTCACCATTGTAATCTTCTTTAGCAATTTTTTGGTATCTTTTCTCTTTTGCCCTTGGGATGATGTAACTTTCACCTATGCGTGTTAGTTACATCATTTTGCCTCCATTCTCAGCATTGTACAGACAATGCACTGCGTATGTATTGCAAAGACAGAATAGAAAAAAAAAATCTGTGAGTTCCCCTAAGAAATTTATGCCAGACCCTTCTGGCAAAGCACTTTGTTCCCATGTTGACGAGGACAAGAGCATCATCCCCATAACCTTTGACTAGTGGTTGTGGGAGTCTGTGGGCAGGGACTTATTGGAATCTGGAATCCACCTTTACCAATAAGGGGCCCCCCAGATACTGCCCCCATTGTGTGAATGAGTATGGGGTACATAGTAACCCTACTCATTCACAAAAGAAAAATGTCACCTGGAAATAAAGACGCTCAAACATTTGTCAAGTATTATTATTTAAAAAATAAAAATCCCCCAAAAATGTCCATTGTAAATCCATTGTCAATCACAATGCCTGCGCCCCGAGAAAAAAATCCTACGACTCGGCGCACACGACTGATCTTGACTGTAACATTAGTCAAATGACAGCTCCATGAGCTGTCATTAGCTATACAAAGGAAGGGGAGGAGATAGTGGTGGCATCATTGCTCGAATAGGGCCATGAATATATTTGGGCAATGTTATTCCCTAAATACAACCATGTGGCCATATTTAGGCAACGATGTAACACTCCATTCCCCACCCATTTGCTAACATGTAAGTAAAATGGCCAAGTGATGTCTGTGGATGGTAAGGAAATGGCAGCTGCACGCAGCCACGACTTCCTTAGCAAGTAATAACAGCCAGGAGAATGGTGATATCATTGACCGAATATGGCTATGTGGCCATATTTAGGCAATGACGTAACCTGTTCTATTCCCTGCCCATTTTTTTTACATTGCCAGGGATTCTTGGTCATATAAGTGAATGTGCCCGGTGATAGTGGTGGTTGGTAAGGATGCTTGCAGCTACTGCTTCCTTAGCACCCATTGACAGCCAGAAGCTGTCACTTCTGTGCACACTGAATGCCCTACATGCTTGGCGCTTGGACAAATTTCCAAACAGTAAGTGTCAAATCTAAGTTCAGATCAAACACTGAGCTCATCCCTACTGACCACTAAATTAAAAAAACCAGAGCACCAAACATTAAAAAAAAAAACATAACCCCCCCCCCCAAAAAAACATTGTTTACACTAGGACTGTTTTTAAGAAACATTTATTTGTCTTGGTGACCACAGGGACCAAAGAGGTAGAAAGTGGTGGGAAATTAAAAAAAATTATATATATAAATATAAGAGGGGATGTAGGATCCCTAAAAGTCCTAAAAGGCTCACTATTCGCCAATATCTGGTGAGTGCGATTAATGTTGGTTTCTCACTGGTGGATGGTGGAAGCACTTATGACAGAAGGATAATCACATTATAAATGTATTCGTTTTTGGTGAAGCACTTTGAAGTTGAAGAAAAAGGCTAAAGTTTCATAATGTTATATATATATTTTGATGATTTTTGATATTTTGATGGACACATTAATTTTGGACACTTTAAATCACATTATGAGTTTTTCATTTTATTTGGATATTATGTGAAATTTATTATATATTTTTTTTGTTTGTTGTACACATTTATTTTGGACACTTCTAAATTTTTGAAAAAATGTTTATACTAGTATTTTTCTTTTTATGTATCATTTGTTGGGTATTGCGCTGTTTATTTGATTAATTTAAAAAAAATTATAGTCGTCCTGGTTTATAAGAAATGCAGGGGAAATATTCCAATGGGGACACCTGTTCTGAGGACAGCTGTCTAATTTTCCTCTCACTTCTCATTCACTTAACCACTTCCCGACCGGCCGTTGCATATAAACGGCCGAACGGTGGCAGTGCAGAGTCGGGTGGCTGTTTATAAACGGCCTCCCCGCACCCTGCTTGTGCGCGCTCCCTGGGAGCGCCCAGCACCACGATCCGGTGCCTGCTGTGTCCTCCGGACACAGTGAAACACCGATCGTCGGACAGGACCTCTGTACGAGGTCCCGATCATGTGATCACTGATTGGCCAATCAGTGATCACATGCAAAGTAGTAAGCAAGATGTCACTTGTGACATCATTGCTTACTACGTGTGAAATCTGTGAATAATCACAGAGGTCACATGGTACAAGCCTATTCACAACAGCCTTGTACCATGTGACAAGCTGTGACCAATCACAGCTCACTCAGTACTTCTCAATGAGTGCAAGAATGCACACAGAGAGAAAGAGAAATAATTGCTTTTACATCCTATATGGGTGTAAAAGCAATCGGTGTAAAAAAAAAAAAATCTTCATCACCCCCCACAAGTAGTACAGTGTCACCATGGTGACACTGTACTGCTAGGGTGACAGTATGTAAAAAAAAATTAAAAA
The DNA here is from genome assembly GCF_062004578.1 of Staurois parvus. NCBI lineage: Eukaryota > Metazoa > Chordata > Amphibia > Anura > Ranidae > Staurois > Staurois parvus. Next base: position 3,896,212 of record NW_028318294.1, on the reverse strand, counting down.
TAATAATATAAAAAAATAAAATAAAAATGTAAAAATAAATATTTAAAAATTATAATTTTTGGTTATAAACTAATTTGGATTTTTTTTTTTAATAAAAAGATAACGGAATAAATTTTGGCAAAGATTTATGATGAAATATTATTTATATGCAAAATTTTATAAAAAAAACAATTTTTTTCAAAATTTTCGGACTTTTTCATTTACATAGCAAAAAAAATAAATATCCAAGTGGTGAATAAATACCACCAAAATAAAGCTTTATTTGTCTCAAAAAAAATTGTAAAAAATTAATTTGGGTACAGTGTTGCATGACCGCGCAATTGTCATTCAAAGTGTGATAGCGCTGAAAGCTGAAAATGGCCCTGGTCAGGAAGGGGGTAAAAGTGTCCGGACTGGAAGTGGTTAATCATATCCTACTCTATTCAAAACTAGAAAAAATTAAATTGTGGCTTACACAGTTAAAACACGACAATACTTTAAAGTATAACTCTAGCTGTTCTAGCTTACAAAGCCCGTCCTTTTTTTTTCTTTTTCTCTCCCTGCACCCATCCCTGCAAATAACTTTTAATAAATGAGAGAATAAATAAATGAGAGAATACTACTTTAATTCTGACGGTCACATGACTGGTGGTGGACAAGCTTCAATGCCATGTAGAAGGGTGCTCATATATCGCAATGTTGTAGCATGTGAATACTATTCTATGCAGCATTAATCTGTAAGCTTGGGCTGCATGATGATGCTGAACCTAGGGGGTGTGTTTATGACAACCGGGACTCAGGAGGAGGTTGGATTATTCAACCCCAAAGCAGCTGTGTGGGAGCAAACCAATTAGGACACAGGAGCAGCACTGTAGAGTGGGGAAGGTAAGTAGTCCATTTACAATATTTTTTTTTGGCGGGGAAAATGTCTAGCACTTCATGATTTGGGAACTTACAACACAAGGAATCCTGATGCCAATGCAGTTTTCAAGCTGGGATACATAGAAGTGATTCAGATCCAGCATTGTGACATTTTAGTAGGGAAAGTGCATAACATAGATCCTCCTACCAGCTCTTATTGACACTAGCAGGTCCTCACACACTTTGCATTATGTCAGGCTAGGAGCCAATATTTTTCTAGTCACAAGGCTTTGCTACCCTGTGGCAACAGAGTGGGTCCTTGGGACTAGTCTTGTGCCACGCAAGAGTTGAAAAAACGTGAGCTTCACACAACTTCACTTCACAATACAAAAAGCACAATATAAATGCACAGTATAGTCCAGTCATCAAAAAGACATAGATGAGTGTATTTCAATGAAATCCTTATGATGCATGTAGTCCGGCGATGTGCAGAAGAAATAATTAAATTGCGCACTCACCGGAAGCACAATTTAAATTGTGCGTTTGTGTCTCATACACCAAAGGTCACTCCGACTGTAGATGAAGGGAAGCTCTGAATAGGTGGTTCTATGATGAAAGGTAACACATCCGGGGATTCCCTCTGGCAGACAGGCTCCAAAGCAGGGTCAACTGAATTTTTCTCTGGGCCTTGGGATAATCACCTGGTGGTCCTGTTGTGGTGGAACAAATTCTCTTGCTGCCCCTCTATTAATACTGCTCTGAGGTTGAGAGCCCTTAGAAAATACAAATCACGCTTATCCTGTTGGTATCATTCTTGGCATTGTTAGCTCTGCACTCATTTGTATTTTCTAAGGGCTCTCAACCTCAGAGCAGTATTAATAGAGGGGCAGCAAGAGAATTTGTTCCACCACAACAGGACCACCAGGTGATTATCCCAAGGCCCAGAGAAAAATTCAGTTGACCCTGCTTTGGAGCCTGTCTGCCAGAGGGAATCCCCGGATGTGTTACCTTTCATCATAGAACCACCTATTCAGAGCTTCCCTTCATCTACAGTCGGAGTGACCTTTGGTGTATGAGACACAAACGCACAATTTAAATTGTGCTTCCGGTGAGTGCGCAATTTAATTATTTCTTCTGCACATCGCCGGACTACATGCATCATAAGGATTTCATTGAAATACACTCATCTATGTCTTTTTGATGACTGGACTATACTGTGCATTTATATTGTGCGTTTTGTATTGTGAAGTGAAGTTGTGTGAAGCTCACGTTTTTTCAACTCTTGGGAAGATCACATACAGTGTGTTTGGTCACACATATGTATGTGGTCCACACCTGTTGACATTTTAGTAAGGGATATTGCACCATCTTTAATATTGGTACAGTCATATAACATCTAGCGCTGCACTATTTATCTTATATTGTTTGTTTGAAGGTTGATGGTTTTCCTTTTTAGTGTATCAGCTGCTGTGTTGGTTAGCGCTCACTGAATCCCTCATTACCATAGTCTTGTGCCACGGTTGAGCAGCCGAACTATAGTGGACCACCCATCCCAAAGAATGTGGGCCACCCCACCCTTGGGGCCTCCTGTCGCCCAGCCACTCATAGCTCACCTCCCAATCTGACGCTCCTCCTTCATTGTCCCTCCTAAGTCTTCATCGGTTGTGCCTGACCCAATAGGGCTCCCACTTGTCCATCTTCATACCAGGCAATAAGGCACCGTTGAATAAAAATAACCTTTACTTTTTCCAAATAGTACAGTCATAACTCTAGTAGAGGAAGAGGCTGTGGTATAAACTATATCGAATGGAAACTACCACTTAGATGACAGATCCTCAAGTCCAAATTTCATCTTTTCACTCACTCAGGGGGGCCCACAAAATGGAAAACTGCACAGTATCACAACCACATCCAATTTCTTAGGTCGTCACTTCGTCTCATCTATGTCTCACCTCAATCTCGACCTACATTATAACACAGCATGGAGACGGTTAAACTAGATTAGGAGGGGAGAACCCAGGAACATACCATTTTAGCATAAAACACGTTAACTCTTCTTGCACCTGATTATAAAGGTATTGTAATGGACAAAAAAAAAACAGACATGGGCTTGGTTGCATGAAAGTAGATGGCTTCTCCATTGGTGTCTAACTAGATGCAGTAGTCTGTTGCCTACAGACTCAGTAGGAAAGATTGAGCCGACTGGGGGGCAGTTAGCCGCAACATAATTTATAGTAATGCTACCCTTTAAAAATGATCCACAATGGTTGAATCGGCTGTTTTTATAGGCTAGCCGGTTATTTTTGGCTCCAATATGTCTCTGCACATAATTTGTACCTTTCATCTTCTTAGTTAATGTTTCAATACACTTACTGGTTTCCTGTACTGCCTTCCAGGAGATGAGCAGCTGCTTCCACCCAGGAGATTATATTAATAAAAATGCACTTTTAAAACATGAGTCTGACTGGATACATCTTTATTTTATTTATGTAGCTGAAATGTGGATGCACTGCATGTCAACATTCTGACACCTCTGTCTCAATGATCAGAATCGGAGGTGAATATCATTAAAATGTGTCTGCAGACTGGCGGTATAGGATACACTGGTTGCATCTGCGTGCTGGAACAATTTGCTTAGTAAAGTCATTATATTGTGCTCTTGAGCTGGAACTTTCATTTTACTTGCCAGAATGTAAGTACTGTGTGTCATTACTATTGTATGAGGTGTAGACTCAGAAACAGGCAGAAAAACATTATGCTCTGAAGTCAATCCTTTGCAGCAAGCAAACTAAAATTATATATATATATATATATATATATATATATATATATATTCTTAAACTACACCTGATCTACATGTAAGCAACCATCCATAATTGGCGACTTTAATATTTAACACCTGTCCAACCGCTGTCATTCTGATCCTTTGCATTTCAAAATGTAAAATTTGAAAGCACAAAAGTTGAAGGATCAGCATGCCAGCTGGGTGAATGGCATTTTTAGAAGGAAATCCGCATTGACAGAGCAACTTAAAGTGGTTTGTAAAAGCACACATACACCCAGTGAAGTGACTTGCCTCAGGTCACAAACACAGAGATGAAACAAATCCTCCTATGTAAGTTGTACCTGTTTATGTGCAGTCTTCCTTTTCTACGTTCGTTCAAAGTGCTGAATTTATAAAGCTTTTCTGAGAGTTCAGAAAATAGGGAGCAGAGAGCTGAAATTTTACACTGCAAATTTCAGTAACGAGAGCTATGAGAGCTGGTTGGGGGGAAGAGACACACCCCCTTCACACAGTTTACAGGTACAGAGCTCAGGCTGTCAACCACAGGCTGTGTACTGGAGGTCCCTCCCCATCACCTTTTTTCTCTTGGTGTCAGGAAAACTGGTTGGAAGTGATTCATGCTGATAGCAAAGGAACGAAGCATCAGACAGAAATGACACTTAGTGCTCTAAATTGAGACAAATGCACACTATAGAGAGATATGCTTTGTTAATATTTCATATCTAAAGCTTACAGCTACTTTAAAAGAGCCAATAATGGGGGAAAATTATTAACCAAGCCACCTCACTATAAAAAGAGGGAGCTTGAAGCAGCCATAGTGTCAGTGTATTAAAAAAAGGCAATAAGTCATTGCTGTTTTTGGGTACATATGAGCCCCAAATCATTGTTTTCAGTGAGTAAAAATGGAACCCCAACCATTCGTTTTATTAGGAGAAAACCTGAGCTAAACAGTGTTCTGTGGCTAACTTCAGCACATGCTGGACTACCTCTTTCTTTCACAGGGCTGAGACTATGCAGTGATTGTTGGGCAGGAGACTGCTCAATCCACACAGTCTAGTATACATGGTGTGCTGGATGTTAGAACACAAACAGCATTCAAGCACTCAACTTCCAAAATTCTGGAGATTCAGTCAAGATCCTGGTAGACCACCCAACAATATTTGGTAACTCCCATGTGTCTCCAACCCCTTGAAAGCTAGTGGAGACCTCCCCAGAGGTCAGGTAGGATGACATTTACTTGAGGTCTGTGTCCTTGTCTGATTGTAGAGTATGTGAAATAATGGGCGCAAGTCACTTTTATGGGTTAAAGGATTTTTTTCACCATTAAAGATACAGACTTTAAACTCCAAACTCCATTCCATACAGAAAAAGGGCCTTTAAGTCATAACCAGTATTCTGTATCATGCAGTACCTTGGTCAGAGAGTGGACGGCTATTTTATTCCTCCCATATAAGTTATCAGTCTCCCTGTGAGGTTTTAGCTTTACAGGAGAGCTCCAGCAGAAGACTTTTTCTTCTTCTATCTCGGGCCCAGCTTGTTGGGTAGGTGCAGTGTGCTACAGCAACAGTAATCACAAAGAGGCCCGGAGTACAGTACCATCTGGCGAGGAGCTCACCCGACCAGGGACTTACAGTCAATGTAGCGGAGAGTGAGCAGTAGTATGCCCAACCCGAAGACAGCACTTGCCAAGGGAGATGGAATGTGGCCTGGGTGGTCCAACACAAGAGAGAGCTTGTGGATGTGCAGACATAGGCCCTGAGCTTTTCCTAGTGCTGTTCCTGACAGGCAAGTACACTCTCCCTACACTAGCCACTACACAAATGCTGGCCAAAACCTGGGGGCAGGGACTTAAAAAGACTCCGCGTGACCCAAGATGGCCACTAGGGTTACCTGGATGTAACATAGCCAACCAGAATGCTGCTCCAGGGAGCCATAGAAAAACCAAGTCTCTCTTGACTTCCACTCCAGCTGCAGTACCGCTCCAGACAAGTGCCACCTACAGTGGAGAAAATACAAGCTTTCCTTCATACAGACAGGGCCAGTTTCAGGCCTAAATTCAAGGCCCTTCCTTTGAGGCACATGTAGGCCATCCCTAGCCAGCAGGCCTAGGAGAGCAGAATACACCAATAGACTTCCTACTTCTTCTAAACCAGGGGGGTAAAGGAACTTTTACAAAAGGCCACTCCAAATATTTATTCCCTTCCCCAGCATGCACCACTCACTATGAACCTCTAAATGGTTGGCAAGAGAAGGACACAAATATTCATAATCCTGGCTTATTGCCTCTTCCTACTTTCATGGACAATCCCATGAGAGACAATCAAGGAAGCCCGAGCAAAGAGAGATTCTACCAATTAAGCTCCAGCTGAAAAATGTAAAGCAGTACTAAATTTAGGGAACTGCAGCAATGCATAATCCCAATGTAAAAGTGTAAATGGGCGCTAAAATACATGCTGTTCTGTAACACCATGGAAAGTTTTAAGGCAGGTTTTACACCTTTGCAGTGCATTAAACACCTGCCTGGAGTTTGCATGTTCTCCCTGTGCCTGTGTGGGTTTCCTCCGGGTACCCCGGTTTCCTCCCACACCCCAAAGACATGCTGGTAGGTTAATTAGATCCTGTCTAAGTTGGCCCTAGTATGTGTATGTATGAATGTAAGTTAGGGACTTTAGTACACCCCTTGAGGGTTAGGGACCAATGTGAATGTACTATATATATATATATATATATATATATATATATATGTAAAGTGCTGCGTAAATTGATGGCGCTATATAAGTACCTGTAATAATAAAATAAATAAAACCCTTTGCACACCACAACCCACTCATGTCCAAAGGCTCACAGTTATGCTATAGCTATAAATATGCATTTGATTATTTGATATGATTGCATGCAACCTCAGTACTTTGTCCACTTCAGAAGACCTTATTACATCAGTAAAGCTAAAAAAAAACCCCACGGTGGTAATGGAACCCAATTTAAACCTCCCAACTCAACTAAAGCTTCTCAAGCAGACCGTGAAAATAATCCATAGCCTGACTCGCTCCCACCCCCCTCTATATGTATATATATATACATACAAATATATACATACAGAGCCATGGATATAAACAAAACCTGAATGCGAATAATTCAAAGTAAAGACAGTTAAATGCGATTCATTAGCAGTATTTCCAGAATGTGTATTAGGCTATCCTCTAAAAGGCTGCTTAGACAAGTGTGTCATCAAGATCCAACACACACCATGTAATCTTATCTAAAGCTCTATCTATCAGCAGAGCAGTGTTCTCCTCCTGCAGCTGTGTCACAGAATCAGATCACTTGGCTGACAGAGAATGAGAAGGGGAGGAGTGCGAGCTCTCGCTTATGACTGCAAGAAAAGGCTGCGCGCAAAAGATAATATTTATAATCATGGATTAACCCTAGCAGAGCACGCAAAAAATTCAAAAAACACAACCAGGCTCATCAGAAATATATATATATATATATATATATATATATATACCATACTGTGCAAAAGTTTTAGGCAGGTGTGAAGAATTGCTGCAAAGTAAGAATGCTTTAAAAAAAAAAAAAAATAATAATATATATATATATATATATATATATATATATACATGATAACGACCCCAAACACACCTCCAAGATGACCACTGCCTTGCTATAGAAGCTGAGGGTAAAGGTGATGGACTGGCCAAGCATGTATCCAGACCTAAACCCTATTGAGCATCTGTGGGGCATCCTCAAACGGAAGGTGGAGGAGCACAAGGTCTCTAACATCCACCAGCTCCGTGATGTCGTCATGGTGGAGTGGAAGAGGACTCCAGTGGCAACCTGTGAAACTCTGGTGAACTCCATGCCCAAGAGGGTTAAGGCAGTGCTGGAAAATAATGGTGGCCACACAAAATATTGACACTTTAGGCTCAATTTGGACATTGTCACTTAGGGGTGGACTCACTTTTGTTGCCAGCGGTTTAGACATTCATGGCTGTGTGTTGAGTTATTTTGAGGGGACAGCAAATTTACACTGGTATACAAGCTGTACACTCACTACGTCACATTGTAGCAAAGTGTCATTTCTTTAGTGTTGTCACATGAAAATAATAAAATATTTACAAAAATGTGAGGGGTGTACTCACTTCTGGGAGATACTGTATATATATAATATATATATATATATATATTTTTTAAATTATTATTATTTATTTATTCTATTTTTTTAATTGTTTATTTTGATCAATTTACAAATTGCAAAGTGAGTGAACAGAGGACAAATCTAAATCAAATTCATATTTAGTGTGACCACCCTTTGGCTTAATCCAGCCTCAGTTCTTGCACACTTCATACACTTGCACAAAGTCAAGGATTCTGTAGGAGTCATGTGGATCATTAACCAATTATACAAAGCATGATTTCATATGTAGGTCAAAACACATTCAGTAACTGAAGCAGAAACAACTGTGTAGGAGACTTAAAACTGGGTGAGGAACAGCCAAACTCTGCTATAAAGGTAAGGTTGTGGAAGACAGTTTCATGTCACTTTGTCACTTTATGACCTTGCTAATACCATTTTTATTTATTTATTTCAGGCACTTATATAGCGCCATCAATTTACGCAGCGCTTTACATATATATTGTAATTTGTACATTCACATCAGTCCCTAACCCTCAAGGGGAGTACAATCTAAGGTCCCTAACTCACATTCATACATACACATACTAGGGCCAATTTAGACAGGAGCCAATTAACCTACCAGCATGTCTTTGGAGTGTGGGAGGAAACCGGAGTACCCGGAGGAAACCCACACAGGCACAGGGAGAACATGCAAACTCCAGGCAGGTGATGCCGTGGTTGGAATTCAAACCATTTTTCTTGTCACTTTATTAGCACTATTTTCACTTTACAGATAACAGTTGAAGAGCTCCTGATAGTATGACTAATTCACTTGTATTACAATTTCTACCTATGGGCTAAAACCTTTTTCTCTCTCTGATTCTTTGACATATTCCTTGTATAAAGAGATCCTCTAGGCAGATCTTTCACCTTCTGTTGACTGGCATTTCCTAATTTGCTGAAAGGCATGTATTACTATTAAATGAATCTGTAGTAAAATATGGGGCTGCCATTGTTCACCTGACTCTCACAATGCAGGTAGCCCCAGTACTTCTAAATCAATGACCTGGAAAAACATGTAGATGAGAGAGTCAAATAGATAGCAGAGAAGCCTCTTGGCTTGTCTTTTTCTGTATCTGCCAGCAAACCTGACACGTATAATATCTGTAATATCTGACACGTATACTAGGCCATGCAGCCAGTGAATATGCCAGCAGATCACGTTTCCGGTTTGCATCCTGGTGTCGGACATTCATTGCTTGAGGCTCCATGCACACTGGCAATTTTTTAAGCTCCTCATCATATTTTTCTCTGCTTCTAGAAGCTATATAGTGTTACCCTGTCTGTCCATGCACATTACCAGGGGCGGACTGACCATTTGGAAACTCGGGCACTGCCCAAGGGCCCGGGGTCAGTAGGGGGCCCCATGAGATGTCCCTGGTACCTTTTTCATAGGCTTTTTTGAGTTTGGGCAAGGACACAGGGGCCCCATGATCCCCTATTGCCCGGGGGCCCCATGAGTTGTCAGTCCGCCCCTGCACATTACTTTAGACTATTAGCATTTTTGAGCTTCAGTGTCTAAGAGCAGAAAATAAATTGTTTTTGTAGAGTTTTTTTGGAGTGTTTTTCCAGCAGAAAAAATTGCTAAACGTTCCTAAATGCTGCTAAATGCTACTAAAACGCTCCTAACAGGTTTTTTTTTCCCTCTACATGTACTGTAAAAACGCTAAAATTTCTAAAAACGCTTCTGAACGCTACTAAAATGCTACAAAAAATCTTTACCAGTGTTTTTTATCTAGCGTTTTTCCCAGCGTTTTTTGAGCTTATAAAAAAAATATACTAGTGTGCATGGAGCCTAAAAGAGTTTTTTAGTAGCAGTTAAGTAGCGTTTTGGTAGCATTTAGAAGCGTTTAGAAGCATTAGCATTTTATTAACGTTTTTACAATACATGTAGAAAAAAAAATAGAAAAAAGCTGTTAGGATCATTTTAGTGGCATTTCTGCTGGAAAAACGCTCCAAAAAACTTTTTTTTTCTGCTCCTAGACGCTGAAGCTCAAAAAACAGCCTAATGTGCATGGACTCATAGACTATCACTTTTTAATTTCTAGGAAACAAAAATAGGAGCTTAAAAAAGCGATAGTGTGCATGGAGCCTTAGAATGCATCTGGCTTGCTACCCATGATAAGTTGCTGTGCTGTTGCATGTTTACTTCTTCAGCCAGCAGGGGGCGAGTCAAGCTGCTCTAGGCCCAAGAGACTGCAATACAAAGCTCTTGGAGTGCTTGGAGATGTAGTCTAGGGCAATGGCCATGTTTTAGGGCAACGGCTACTTCGAACTACAAATACCAATAGCCTGTGCAGTAGGAGGAGCCATTGGAATCCATATAAATTCTTTGCCTGCTCTCTTGGCACCGCAGGAGTTTTTCGGACCTGTTGAAATAAGCAGACCTGTGTAGAGGCTTATGGAGTGTTCTTATGCTACCCACTGATCATAATTTTCCCTCCCACTTGAGGTTACTGCTCCCATTGCATCTACTGGTTTCACCTGCAGCCTATTAATCTCCTTATTCTCCAGACCACCTGAATTTGTCAGGCAAGCTGCCACTACCACGACCACCATCTCAGAACCTGTCCTTGAGGAGGGGGCCCCCTTTTTGCACCACAGACTTCATCATCATCCAGAGGAGTTGGTGAGCGGGCTGCTGGCCCACCTACACTTAACAAGTGGCACATAGCTGGGAACAGGACATCCATTCTTTTCCCCTTACTTCTGTACAGTCAGACACGTATATCTCTGGCCTTTAACTCCTGATTCTTCTCTAGATATTTCCACCTCAGGATATAGTCCTATCACAGTTTATTAAGCTGTTCCCTGGCTAACGAGAGTTGCATTGCACAGTTAAAGGAAAGCAATACTGCATTTTCACTGTCTGCAGTAAATAACCATCATCCTATGTGCACCAACTGTTGCCTTTTGGGCCCCAATGTTAGCCAGTGAAAATCTCTATCAGACACTGCCCCTCTTGCACATTTTACAGTTCCACTTTCTAGGATGTTCATACTGTCCTGTTTGGAGTAAGACCCTTTTATTTGATTCTTAAAATCCCTCCCATTGCCTGCCAGGTTTTCAGGGTTGTATTGCTACTGCTTATGCTAATCTGGGCTACCTACCACATTAATTATTTATGAATACAATGTCCCACTGTTTCTGCTGTAATTGTAGCTCATCCAGAGTGCTGATTGGGGTTATGGTAATTGACTTTGATAGCACTTGTTATATGACCACTTTGCCTATTAATAAGCAATAAGGTCACGTAGCCCATGCCTCTTGCATCCCTGTAGCAGCTTAACACAGATTATTGAAATATTTATGGGTGTTCAATTTCCGGTCCAAAGGAAGGAAAGAATAATAACTGGGTCTATCAGTAGGGTAGGAGCCCAAGGAGTGGCTGTCAAGGAACAGAGAACCCATCTTTACAAGCAGCTCCTTCGGGTGTAGCGCTACTGTGTACTTGGCAGCAAAGATGACTCTTGTTAAATAGTGGTTAAAAAAAAAAACAGATAGCACATTGCCAATATTTGTCAAAAATGTTAACAGCTGTTTTCTTTACCCAAACTCCAGCCATTTTTTAAATGTTTTAAATAGACTGTGTAGCCAGGAGCTTGGCTAGGGAAAGGACAGAAATGGATTTAGGACACTGTGCTGCAGTTCTCTCTGTGCTCCCTATGGACCTCAGCTGAATGGGTTTACACTACCTTGCGTCCATCCACCAGAGGAAGCTGACAAGCAGAAGGAGCCCAAAAGACATGATAGTTGGCAACACTGAATCATGGAAGATGAAATTCGACAAAGAAACTCAGTGGACCATTGGTCTACAATTCCCAATGTGAGCCAGGTATAAGGAGAGAGAGGAAGAATTGAATTTTCTCAGGCTGTATACCCAGGAACGTTTGCTTCGATTCAAGGATACCAAGGTGCGCACATTGCGGCTTCTGTGAGCTGTCCTGCTATTTCCTATTGCATATAGACTATTACCACTGTGATAGCATGTACATACTGTATGCGCATGCATGAATATTTGCAGCACTCTACAGTATAGTATATCTTGTATTGTTATCCTGTAGCTGTAAGTAGTTTGATGCATCAATCTTCTTTAGCAAAAGCACATTAATATACTACTGGGTTGGTTTCCTTGGGTTTACTGCAAAAATCAGACACGCAGTCGAAAAAAAAAATTACAATAATCTTCATCGTCTTTTCTTCCCATCCTTACTATCCCTGCCTGTCCCAATTGGATTTTAGTAATTTAATCATGAAGACTTATGACAGGTGGGCATTACCTAAGGTGGCCTGCATTCAAATACAGTCTACCTAGCAACACCCATTCCACCAAATTCCAGTAAATGGCACTCAAAGAAAATAATATCACACACTGTAATATCTTACATGAGGCACCAGAGGTATTGTGACCTTTGGGGTCTCTATTAAGATATTATTATCTTTGAGTCTTCCATTTACTGGAATCAGATATTATATGCAAATGAACATATACCCCTTGACTTTTATATGCATTATTTTTTCTTTGTCTTCCATATTTTCAAAGTAACTTGTTGGGCGGCAAGTCTGGGAAACATGGGAGGCCTATCCCTGGGTCTTTCTATACTTCACACCCATGGAGTACCTTTACTTTAGTGCTGTTTTCACCAATGTCCTGGGACAAGGCTGAGGTTGCCGTCAGGGAATATTCGACCTTAAGGTGGGCCTCTACTTTTAGAGATGACCATACACCATGTACACTTGCACAACTGTTTTTCAGTTACCTTCAGGTCCCCGTGTAAATGTACATCTTCCCACTGTAACTTGCAATTAGTCAGGCTGTGCTGAACACTGACCACAGCATGGAACCCCGCCGTGCACATAGTGCGGGCTCTAAACGTGCACTTGACTTTAGCTCTTGAACTTTTGAGTAATGTCAGACCAGGCAAAAGGCAAAGTTTCAATGCTTTACTGAATAAAGTGAAAATTACAAAAGAGTTCAAAGCAGAGAAGACAGTCCAACATAATTTCAATAGAACAGTCCATTTTCCTAAGTCCCTGATCCCTAATTCTAACCAGGCTATGTGCTGTCCCGGCATTCCTGCTGAGGTAAGCCTATGTAGTTGCGACTTCCAACAGAGGCAAGTTCCAGAATCTGCTTGCTTCAGGGTGAACCCCAAGTCTTTAAGATGTAAAGGATATTTCCACCATTCCTACACCTTTCTCGGTTGTCGTTATCTTCTGGATTCCAGGGAGATGTCCAAGGCCGTGGAAGTGAACTGGCCTTCTCTCTCAGCGGATCCTTCACACTCTATGACCAAGACTAAGAGCACCGGAACAGGCTTATGCTCCAGACCCGGCCCACTGCCCCAATTTACATTTAAAAGTGTAGTGGGTCAGACAAAAGAATCCCGACAAAGGTCCATGAGAACATTAACCCCGACCCTCCCATCTGGGACAGCTATCTAATTACAACCTGCCCACAAATAGACTGACTCTCCAGAGGACAAAACATAGAGAGTCTTCCATGCCAAGAGCATGTGGAAGACTTCTGGAGCATCAGATGTTCCGCTTCCAGCGGGCAGAAAGATCTTAGAGGAGGAAGGGCAAGTAAGCATAAGACTTTTGAGGGATTGTTAGGGGGTGCAGGGTCATGGAAATGATATCCTTGCTAAAAGTACAAGTGTCCTGTAAGCTTTTTTTTAGTTTGTTGGTGCAGTTCCTATCACTTAACATAAAGGTCAGTATGTGTTTTAGAACTGCTTATCTCCCCATACAAGTCTATGGAAAATGCAAAAGCTACTTGAAGCAGGTCAAATTCAGACCAGAAGGAGGTTAAAGGCACCTGCTATTGATTCTGAATTATTGCAGGTGCATCTCAAACTGATGTTAAAAGCATGTTGAATCTGCAGCCCAAAACTCCATGACATTGGTCCTAAAGTTAAACAAAGCATGCGTACCAAGGGCAGATCCTGCAGAAATTTGGCTGGAATCTAGTGTAGTACTATCCCCCGGGGGTCACTGGCAATAACTGGTTCCTCTGCAATAGTACAGAGGCTTTCCACCACCACAAGCACCAGTCCCTACACTCTGGCTCCAATAACTCAGTTTAGAAGAAGTCTTTTTTTAGATTTATTGCTTAAAGAACCTTAAATAGGAGAGGGGTTAGGGAATGAGATACTCCAAAATGCTGCACAGAAAACAGGAGGATGCTCTTCTCTAGGCTCACACTCCAGAATTCTGCTGAGGACAGGAGAATAGACAATATATTAGACCCCATGAAAGCTGTCTCAGTCCAAACTATGTCTGGTACTTATATCTTGAAAGCACACAATCACCAGTAATCAATTCAGGGCAGGGGCGGACTGACAACTCATGGGGCCTCCGGGCAAAAGGGGATCATGGGGCCCCTGTGTCCTTGCCCAAACTCAGAAAAGCCTATGAAAAAGGTACCAGGGGCATCTCATGGGACCCCCTACTGACCCCGGGCCCTCAGGCAGTGCCCGAGTTTCCCAAATGGTAGTCCACCCCTGTCTAAGATACTAATTCTGCACCAGTGGGCATATCCATAGCCAACAGATAGCTCACTATTGACTATGGAATCTACCCACTGAAAGTCAGTCCGCCCCTGATTCAGGGGCATTACTCACAAGTTCCCAGAACAGCTGTACACCTTTTAGCTTCCTCCAGACTTTGTCAAGTGAGAGAGACATTCCTTCACTAGACCTGATGCCTTATGGTGAAGCCCCGTAATCACCTCCTCACAACTCCAGGCCCTAAGCTCTGACACCACTGAGGCCTCAAGAATAGCTGCACGGTCCATAGGCTACCTCAGAGGAGCAGCAGCCACCCCCACCCTCAAGGTTTGGATTTCTCCTGGGGAGAGAGAACAATCTAGGATGCTAGGAGGTTGCAACATCAAGCTGAATCACACACATAAGATTGATTGGAGTTTGTACAGTCTCTTTGTGTTTATGGGTATCCTCCAGGTATTCAGTTTTTCTTTAAAACCTCCCAATATGCTAGCAGATTAATGCCAAAGAGTCATCAGTACTGTGTGTACATACATTTTGATGGGACATTACCAGGGGCAGACTGACCATTTGGAAACTCGGGCACTGCCCGAGGGCCCCGGGTCAGTAGGGGGCCCCATGAGATGCCTCTGGTACCTTTTTTATAGGCTTTTTTGAGTTTGGGCAAGGACACAGGGGCCCCATGATCCCCTATTGCCCGGGGGCCCCATGAGTTGTCAGTCCACCCCTGCACATTACTTTAGACTATTAGCATTTTTGAGCTTCAGTGTCTAAGAGCAGAAAATAAATTGTTTTTGTAGAGTTTTTTTGGAGTGTTTTTCCAGCAGAAAAAATTGCTAAACGTTCCTAAATGCTGCTAAATGCTACTAAAACGCTCCTAACAGGTTTTTTTTTCCCTCTACATGTACTGTAAAAACGCTACACAGTAACCTCTTTTAGGCGCACATACTGATATGAATGGTTCTCTGTAAAGTGTTGAATAATATATTGGTGCTATATAAATGCAAAAAAAAATTCCAGTAAGCACATATTTTATTAAACAATGTAATGCACAAACTGTTTTTTTTTAGTATGTAAGAAGTTTACACATATGTATTCTCACATATCCACACATCCACCCAAACTATATGTGATTTATTGCTTCCTCTATCCAGACACAAGGATATGGACAAAGGGTTGGGTCTGGATGACAGATATTATGTCAGGAATAGGTACAGTGGAGGCAGAACTGTGCTCTATATGTGCATCTCCATTGGCCGACCGCCAATTGTTTCGCTGCAGCTGCAAAGGCTGAATAGTAAATCACACATCCTAAATACTGTTGTTTCGCATTGTATATGATATTTTTTCCCAAATCATTTTCTCCCTTTCTTAGTGAAAGCCATGGCAAATTTAGTAAGGATCAAACAGTGCCTAAGGATCAAACAACCAACCTAAATACTTCAAAATAGTCAGACAGGTTTAATCTCATAATATGGTTTTGTTTCTAGGTATAAAGTCTTAATACAGAGCAAGAGGTTCTAATAAGCTGAATATATTAAAGGATTATTGTGATATGCCCTGTGCCCAATAGACATAAAGGATTGTCAGGATGGACTTGATATGTTCTGTGTTGTCTTAGACGTGAATTAAAACTTCTTTGGCTTTGGTCGGTACTCAGGCTGTAGGCCACTTCTCCAAACATTACTTTTGCCTGGTCTTCTACTTCTCAGCAAGCAAAATGATTAACCAACTTATTAAAGGAAATGGGGCAACATACCATTCCAAAATAATAAAACCAGTCTTGATTTTTCCTGGCAACAATAAAGAAACATAGATGCCATGGAAGGAGAAAAATACCAAACTTTTTTCAGGATTTAACCTCCCTAGCAGTCTGATTATGTCCAGATTTCTGTGCTCAAAGCGGTCCATTTTTTTGCATGGAAATATGTATTTTTTTATTGTAGGCCTGTAATTTTTAGGAATAATTCACTGAAATCTGTCCGAACAAGAGTCTAGTAAACATCCCGGGTATGTTAAAATTTGAAACACGAAATCATAAATTATAATTTAATAAATAATCATAAAAAATAATAATATAATAACAATAAATTTAATTCAATAACCAAAAACACTGAAATTTGAAATATAGCGCCAAGTTCGCACATCACTGAGCAAAGTCACAAAATCGTTTTCAGTGTCTGATGACGAATTTCCCCACGAATCATTATCACTCAATTCTGCAAGTGGTTCTAATTTACTATCGCTGTTCTCTAGCTGGTCTAAAACCGATTTTGACCTAAAAGGACGCTTTTTGGATGCCATGAACGTTTCTCAGTTTCCAGGCAGAAAGTACAGTAACAATGTAGGCAGGGCACAGGACAAAGCACTCGGGACAAAATGTATGTGAAATGGTTTGATACAGTAATGTTTTACTATGTGATTTTAGTGAATTTAGTGAATATCACTTTTTCTCATTTTTAAATTTCCCGCCGTTCCGTCCCATGTACGTCCTGACGTCGCAGGGGACGGAACCCAGAAAACAGATGCCGGCATCCGCCGGAGGACATTACAGGGGACACTGCAGGAGGGACATCGCGGGAGCGCAGGACAAGGTAAGTGATCGAGGGATCCCAGAGCAGTGCCGCATGGTAAACCCGAGTGTAGCTCGGGGTTACCGCTTGTGGTGCTGAAACTTTACCCCGAGTTACACTCGGGAATACTGCCAGGGAGGTTAATACTTGACAGGGTTGTGATAAGCTAGATCCAGAATTTTTAATTGGCTTTATATAGCAGTAAAGGAGTTGATTTACTAAAGGAAAATTGACTGTTCACTTTGCAAGGGAAGTTGCACTTTGCAAGGAAATTTCCCCCAAAGTTTAGTAAATGTGGAGAAATTTCTCTTAGAAAGTACCCAACCATGTGCAAGGAAAATAAAAAGAACAGCATTTATACTTGCACACGATAGGATGATGGAAGTCAGCAGAGCTTCGCCTCATTCACTAAGCAAGGGGAAAATTCCCTTGCAAACTGCAACTTCCTTTGGTAAGTGAATTGTCTATTTGTCTTAAGTAATCTTAAGTAATATTTCAATCCTCACCCCCCTTTATTCACATTACCATGGTAGATTGGCAGAGTCGACCTTTCAATTTTATGAAGTACACTACAGCTCTTGCCAAACTTTGTGCCTTGTGAGGGTGGTTGGGTCTACCATACCATAAAGTAACCCTGTAATGTCTATAAGTTGCCCTAGCAAACCAAAATCAGTGACACTCAACCTGATCTTATTGTAATGATGTGTTGCAGGGTGCACAGCAACACCTCTCCAAGTGCAGATTAACCTCCTCGGCGGTATGATTCTTTCTGATTTTTTGTGCTGAAAGCGGTACCATTTTTTTGCATGCAAATATGTAGTTTTTTATTGTAGGCTGTAATTTTTAGGAATAACTCACTGAAATCTGTACGAACAAGAGTCTATTAAACATCCCGGGTATGATAAAACTTGAAACACGAAATCATAAATTATAATTTAATAAATAATCATAAAAAATAATAATAATATAATAATAAATTTATTTCAATAATATAATCAAACCAAAAACACTGAAATTTGAAATACAGAGGCAAATTCGCACATTGCTGAGCAAAGTCGCAAAATCGTTTTCAGTGTCTGATGACGAATTTCCCCACGAATCATTATCACTCAATTCTGCAAATGGTTCTCATTTACTATCGCTGTTCTAAAACCGCTTTTGGCGTAAAGGGACGCTTTTTGGACGCCATGGACTTTTCTAAGTTTCCAGGCAGAAAAAACATTCAAAATGCAGGCAGGGCACAGGACAAAGCAGTAGGGACAAAATATATCTGAAATGCATTGAAACAGCAATGACAGCAAAAATGACATTTTTAAAAAATTTCAAATTTCCCGCCTGCTCCGGCGCCCGTACGTCCCGACGTCACAGGGACCGGAACACAGAAGCCGGATGCCGGCATCGGCCGGAGGAGATGGCCGGGGACGCTGCAGGGGACACATCGCGGGAGCGAAGGACAAGGTAAGTGCTGCAGAGACCCCCTGAGCAACGCCGCATGGTAAGCCCGAGTGTAGCTCGGGGTTACCGCTTTTGGTATAGACATTTTACCCCGAGCTACACTCGGGAATACCGCTAAGGAGGTTAATATAGTCCAAGAGTCAGCGCTCATGCACGATCCTCTGGCTTATGCATTTTAATCAAACCTGGATTAGGCTGAAATGAGTAAAGAAGAGGGTTATTTTCTTTGTACTATGTATTCTGCCTAATCAAATATAATATGCTTGAGGACATTTGCTCATGAGTGTTGGCTTTTGGACTTTAAGGGTGGCCTGATGCTTGCAGTAGTGATGGGCCAAACACCCCCCTGTTCAGTTCGCGACTGAACATTTGAACCTAACGAAAGTTCAACTGCGAAATTCGAACAGAGGGGACAATTCACTAAGCGGTATTTTACCGCATCTGAGTATGCGGTAAGATACCGCACAACTACTAAAATATTTTTAAAAATTTTGTGGGGGTCCCCAAAAATCCGTACCAGACCGTTATCCGAGCATGCAGTCCAGCAGGTCAGGAAAGGCAGCTCCACATGTCCTCAACATGGGTGGGGTGCTTTGGGGCAGGGGACTCTTCCCCACGATCATGGCTGGTGGTTGTGGGGGTTTGCAGGCAGGGGTCTTATCGGAATCTTGAAGTCCTGCCCCCCCATGTGAATGAATATGGGGTACATGGTATCGCTACTCATTCATTAAAAACAAAAATAAATAAAAAGTCCCCCTAAGTAGATGCAACGTCAATCACAATGCCCGCTGCCACCACCGACTCAAAAAAAAGAAAAAAAACCTACTCCGCTCTCGACGCTGGCTGCCGCAGTCTGACATATGCGTCAGGATGACAGTTCTTAAATACTGTGATTACATCACAAGGAGGCGGAGTCTATCCCACCCCTTTGTGACATTGGTATGCGCTGTGCTTGCCCAAAGCATGCTTTGGCCAATCACAATGCACTGTCAGGGCGCAGTGCATTGTGGGGTGCGGTGGGCGAACAGTCCGCCGAACGTCCTTACTGTTCTTGTGTTCGCCAAACACACGAACGGCTGATGTTTGAATCGAACTTACAGTATGTTGGACTTGAACATCATGCCCAACACTATCCGGCAGTGGATATGGAGTATTAATTTTCTTTTACAGCAATGGTCCTTTTTCCTGAACTGTCCTGACCAAGTTCTAAATACATAATTACCATACTTTATATATTATAGTAATTTTTTGAAGACCTTGATGTTTTGTTACTTTTTAAAAATGTGAAAGGTTACTTGTCATTGATAAATGTGTTGCATTTGCTTGGAACTAAGGGTATTACATAAATAAATAAAATAAATCATTTGTCATCCAAGTGTCTTTGACCCTAGTTTTGAGTCCCTTGATGTGAGAGCTTTTTTAGTCTAGGACAGTGGTTCTCAATCACTGGGCCACGACCCTCTTTTAGGCCATAGACTCCCTCCTACTGGGCCTCAAGCCATCTACAGATCCCTTAACCTTCCACGGTGCCAACTATCTTCCTTAGTGCCCCCCAAAATTCCACAGGGGATTGCAACGCCCCACCAACTTCCCACAGTGCTCTCCAACCTCCCACACTGTTCCCCAAATTCCTACAGTGCCTTCACTGCCCCTACAGCACCCCCCCCCCAGTCTCCCACAATGTACCTACAAAGTCCCTATCCTTCTCAAAAGACCTCCAGCCACCCAGGGACTCCATCCCTTGCAAGGCCATACAATTTGCTACATAATCCTCTAACCCCCTCCAAACCCCACCCAGCCTCATCCTGAGCATTCCAGCATTTCAACACATTTTTTTACATTCGCACACTTTTATTTGGTGAATATAAACTGTTTTTTGCTGTTGGGGCGCAGAAGTGTAGTGCTACTAGAGACCTCTGTGGATTTAAGCAGGTTTTTTTCTCAAGTTATTGCAAAGTAACCAGGTACACAGCAGCAGTCCATCCACTTGACTCAATAAACAATCTAAGGGTGTATTTTTGTAGATTTATTGCTAGTAGAATTTAGGGGGGATGCAGGATACTCCAAAATGAAATTTGTTACTAATGGAGGACATTTCTATCTTAGCAGTAGCAATAGTTGCAGAGGTAGTGTTAACAGACTAGAGCAGTCCATAACAGTACGGCTGAGGACCGGCTGAGGACCATGCACTAGTATGTAGAGCAGGTAACAGGAGACTGAAACATCCCACATTTCACAGCTGGGAACCATAAAAAGTCTCAGCAAAAGCAAAGAGGCTCTACTCATAGGATTCTAGAATGCACTCACTCCATAGGTCTAGCCCCAACAGTGTAGTCCAGCATCCAGCCCGGGAGAGGTCCAGGGCAAGCGGCCCCCTGGAGCTCAGTTTCATTCCCACACAGGGAAAAAGACCCTCTTCTCTGGGTTCCTGACTACTTAACAGGAACCCATCCATCATCTGGGCACACCTTCCCAGGGATTGGATAGGCCCTAGTAAATATTCAGGTTGGGTGTTTAAATCCTCCCATCCTAATCTCTAGAAACTTCCCCGAGAGTCAGGGGGAGGTAATCGAACTCCCAATGTCTGGAGGCTCGAGCAGACCAAACTAAGCAATCCCAGCTCCTGTAACTGCAGCAGAAGCCCAAACTAAATTTACTTAACAGTGTGTGTGTGTGTTTCGGGAATTACAGAAGGTTTTGGAAGAATTTACTGGGCCCTGGTCTCAAAAAGGCTGAGAATCATTGATAAAAAGATACTCTACCCAGATGGATTCCCCATGGAGGTGGACGGATGGTGACATCTTGTACCATCATCATGCGCTGTGATTGACTAAAGCCTGTGGTGCATTGCTTTGGCCAAACACAATGCACTGTCAGGGCACACACGCTACTGCTCATGCGTGAACAGCCTGTGGCCATTTTGGAAACTGGAAAATTTGGTTTTTGTTTGCCAATCAATGCCTAATGATGTTTGCTTACATGTGAGTGCAACCATACTTTAAATAAATGTTGTGACTATCAGGGGCGGACTGACAACTCATGGGGCCCCCGGGCAATAGGGGATCATGGGGCCCCTGTGTCCTTGCCTAAACTCAAAAAAGCCTATGAAAAAGGTACCAGGGGCATCTCATGGGGCCCCCTACTGACCCCGGGCCCTCGGGCAGTGCCTGAGTTTCCAAATGGTCAGTCCGCCCCTGGTGACTATGGTTTTACACTATGTGGAGCGTTCTTTCTTTGCATGTTTCCCACTATGAGTCCAAGCCTTATGCAGGCCATAGACGGGCCATTTATCGGCCGAATTGTCGGCCGATAAACAAATAATCGGTCATTGCTGCCACCAATGCTTACGAATAACGACCGGTTTTCGTGGATTTTCCAGCATGACCGATAAAAAGAAAGGAGAAGATCCAAGAAAAACGGCTGACGGCATTGCCCCACTAACGGTGTGAATGTCGGCCAATTTTTCGTTTGGACGAAAATTCGGCCGATAAACGACCCGTCTATGGTCTGCATTATACTGAATGGTTTAGCTACCCTAATTAAGGTCCATTGTTTGGAAGATCCTTATCTGCTCTTTTGGAGATCTGGAGGAGGATTCAAGTGACCAGCTTTCTGTATTGTTTAACAAAGCGTGGTTGACCACTCTTAACAGGGTGCCATGCCTTTCTGGTAAGCCTTCTGTAGTAGTGGTTGCTGACGCAACAACTGTCCTTGGATTGCTTTTGTTTCATCACAGCCTCTGGGACTTTTCTTTCATTTTTGGATGGACTATTTTTTTACTTTTCACTCTTTCTATGATTATTTGTAACTTTTTAAAGTGCTGCACTTTTATGTATTTATTGCTGATTGCCTAGTATCAGGGTTTTGGTGTTCAGCTGCTATATGTTTCACAACTCATTTTTTGATTATTGATTGTGGTTTTTATTAGCGCAGGTTTATATATATATATATATATATATATATATATTTATTCTTTGGGTCCTACCTTAGTTGTTGGTGGAGACTACACAGGTGAAACATGGACATTATTAGGAGGCATATCCCCTCCGTAGTCAGGAGAGGGTTGTGGGTAATGGATGCTGTGTCATCTCCTATGAAACTTCTGACGCAGTTCATTGTGAAGCAATTTGTATTTATCAGACTTATCTCTTGTTTGTTCATGTGCTGAGATGAGGTCCCTGGCGTCCAATTACTCTGACAGCATTCTACAACAGGCTTATTGAATCAAACCCGTTCTTCAGCCCCTGAGATAACTTTATCTTCAAGCATTTAGTGATTTGCGGCCCAGATGTGGTCTGTGAATATGATAAGATATGCAGTACCCTTTTTATAGTAATAAATAAGATGCATAACTATTTATATTACAACTAATCAGGGTAGCTGAGAGTGAAAGCGGTTTTAAACCCAAAACTAAACATGGAATATATTGCAGCTTACCAATCATTAGGTGGCTGCATTCGTTTTCTTTCTTAAGGCTCATGTACAGAACAGTGGCTAAATGGGTAGCACTTCCGCCTGGCAGTATTTGGGTTGTTGGTTCAACCAGCTACGGCACCACCTGCCGGGAGTTTGCATGTTCTCCCGGTATCTGCGTAGGTTTCCTCCGGGTACTCTGGTTTCCTCCCACACTCCAAAGACATGCTGGTAGGTTAATTGGCTCCTGTCTAAATTGGCCCTAGTATATGTATGTATGAATGTAAGTTAGGGACCTTAGATTGTACGCCCCTTGAGGGTTAGGGACTGATGTGAATGTACAATATATATGTGTAAAGTGCTGAGTAAATTGATAGTGCTATATAAGTACCTGAAATAAATAAAATAAATGTATACTGCAGCTGATAAATTGACGTTCAGGAGCTGTTCAGCATTTTATTTCAGCAGCCCCTGAACTCTCCCTAATGTTTTCCTATGTGTCCATGTACACTATGTCATTTACAGTCATTTACAGGCAGTTGAGTTTACAGTCGTTTTTTTTTAACGTGCCAAACTTGTGTTCAGGAGTAGATTTTACTGGCATTTCAAACCTTTGTAAATGCGTGTAAACGCTTGTAAACGCGGTTAACTGTGTTTGCGTTTAGAAGCGTTTTTTAACTGTTCCATGTCCAGATGCTGCCCAGAGCCTTTTTTCATCATCAGAAATGCATGCAAAGCGTTTTCCATGTATTCAAATGGACCCGGTACACCAGCGCAGTCAGTTCCAGGTTTTGCGTGAAGGAAAAATGGTAGAACGTGCCGCATTATGCTCATGATGGGATCCATAGTGAATACAACCAGAAAAGACAGGTCATCTCAACACATACTGCTCTCTCTGCTTCTGCTCTCCCTATTTCTCTCAAAATGTCTGAAATAGTTAATTATTTACTATTTTTCAGTGCATTCTGGGCATTTAGGAAGGTTTCCTGATGTTATCTTTTAAAAACACTTCTAAATGCAAATGCATTTAATCGCACATAAATGTGGTATGCAAACGTGGCTAAACTGATGTTTTTTAACCTACGTTTTCCAGCAGTCAGTTTCCATCGTTCAGAAGAGTTTTCCAAACGCCCCGTGTGCATGAGCCCTTAGGTTTTTTCCTCTGTTTTCACCTGGTGATCTGACCACACACACAGACCTCATGTATTGGGGTGCCCCCACTTTGGATGAAGGAGCACAGGAGGCAACTTTGGACAGCAGCATTGTCAGTTTGGGGGGGAGGGGAGTGTTAGATGTACTAGCAGATTTAAATGTACTAACAAATTGAAGCCAAACTCTCACAATACTTTTTAAGCAGTTACAGCAAGCAGTTGTTTTTTTCCCTTTTGGGATAAAGGTTTTACTTGGATACCTAAAAGCTTATCATTGGCTAAATGGTTAGCACTTCTGCCTGGCAGTACTAGGGTCGTTGGTTTGAATCCCAACTATGGCACCACCTGCCTGGAGTTTGCAAGTTTTCCCTGTGGCTGCGTGGGTTTCCTCTGGGTACTCCAGTTTCCTCTCACAGTCCAAAGACATGCTGGTAGGTTACCTGGATCCTGTCTAAATTGACCCTAGTACAGGGGCGGACTGACCATATGGAAACTTGGGCACTGCCCGAGTAGGGGGCCCCATAAGATGCCCCTGGTACCTTTTTCATAGGCTTTTTTGAGTTTGGGCAAGGACGCAGGGGCCCCATGATCCGCTATTGCCCGGGGGGCCCCATGAGTTGTCAGTCCGCCCCTGCCCTAGTATGTGTATGTAAGTTAGGGACCTTAGATTGTACGCCCCTTGAGGGTTAGGGATTGATGTGAATGTGCAATATATATGTAAAAAAAGCGCTGCATAAATTGATGGCGCTATAGAGGTACCTGAAATAAATAAAAAAAATTGTAAGCACCCCTGTAAGTGTAGGTTTGTCTCATCCTGTAAATGATACATCCTGCTGGAGAGCTTGTTCTTTTGAAAAACAACAGTCATAGAGGTTGCATCACCAGGTGAAAATAGAAGAAAAAAGAAGCTTAAAAAAGAAAACTAATGCAGCCATCATATTTAAGAATTGGTAAGCTGCGATATAATAAATGGTTGCTTTTGGGTTTAATGCTGCTTTAAGCTGTCCATACACTGAGTGAATTTTGTCCTGTTTATGAAGAACTGGACAAAATTCACGTGTGCCCCTGTTGGCCCTCATTCCTGACATCCTGTAATTGAAAAGTGACTGCTTCCAATGATGGTGGTGGGGCTGTCTGGTAGAATACATTAGCTGTAGCGTGAGATTCTGTTCGGATTTTTAATTCTACTACTACAGATACTACTCAAGAATAGGGGGTTGGTATGTGTTTTTAGGGGGAACCCCACACTTTTTTTTGTGTGGGCTCTACCATTACAATTTATACCAGACCCACATCTAGAACAGACATCTGGTATAGCTGCTTTAAGTCCACCCTATAGCAGAAATACTTAGACAATAAGGGTGCAGCGCTATTAATAAAATGGTGAAATATCAACATACACTCAATTTTTAAGAGTATAAAGATGAGGACATTAGATCATATGTTCCTCTTAAAATAAATTCGATGTTCAGTCTAATGTCCAAAAACATAAAAGGATGTGATGTGCAAATTCTGCCGGGTCTCCTTTGCCAATAAGGGTAAATGATCCAAAGGTGAACAGGAAATAGATTAAATGCGCACTCACCAGAAGTGAGTTTAAAATACGCATGAAAGAAGTTTCCTCTCTCATCAGGTACATCTAGGTCCTCCGCACTCAGGTCAAGCTGCTCTCCCTGGTCCTCACTAGTCATCCATCATGGCCAGGTTCCCTGGTTCCTCAGACACTCATGCACCTCAGGGGTCCCTCCTTAAACTTGATACTGCGAAAGGGTGGCGCTCATAATGAGCCCAATAAGGGACATCACATAGCGTGATACTGCATAAAAGCACTTTATTCCAGAAGTAATAATGAAAACATATAAGTAAAATACTGACCGCAATGATTAAAGAATAGCCACCAACGGTGGCTTAGATATCCAGATGCTGTAGCCTCTCTGACGAGTTTCGTGCTATGCACGTCCTCAAAGGGTACAGGGTAAGCCCTGTAGCACGAAACGCGTTGTTCTAGCTGCTTGTACCAAATTTTCATTACAGTAAGCGCTCGCTACACAACTTGTATCTAGTATAGCAGAAATACTGCTATAGGACGGACTCCCTGTGCAAAATGAATATACGTGATTTCGCATGTTCAGCAGTCAGTGGGTAGATTCCATAGTCAATAGTGAGCTGTCTGTTAGCTATGGATATGCCCACTGGTGGAGAACTAGTGTCTTAGACAGGGGTGGACTGACCATTTGGAAATTTGGGCACTGCCCAAGGGCCCAGGGTCAGTAGGGGGCCCCATGAGATGCCCCTGGTACCTTTTTCATAGGCTTTTCTGAGTTTGGGCAAGGACACAGGGGCCCCATTATCTTCTATGGCCCGGGGGCCCTATGAGTTGTCAGTCCGCCCCTGGTCTTAGACACTCTGTATAAATTCCCCTAATTGTCCGTTGCTGTACACTGAGTTCCACTGTAACACTGCGTTGGATTGCCGCCAAACAAAAGTAATTTTTAATTTTTTCTTTTGTCAACATTTGTTCTTTGCTGCTGTTCCGCAGCGTAACAAGACTTTAAATTAGACCCAGTCAAAAATTTATTTGACATCATTACAAGGCGAGAAACTGGAAACAAACTGTTGACACTGGAACTCCAGAAGACCATAAAACTTTAATTAGATGTGTACATTAGTCATTTTTAAATTACGGATTAATATAGGACATACGAAAACTCATGTCGCAGAAGAAAAGTTGAAACCCTTCCTGTAAATGCCCCTTCTCTCATTATTGGGAAGCATGGTCTCCCAGGGCTCATTGACCCAGTCTGTTTATTTACAAAACACAGTCAGACAGAGAATGAGACTCAAGACTTCCACTAATCAGGGAGTTTCAGGATGGCTTTTTCCTTCCCGGGCTTGCATAAGTGAGTAGGGACTGAATAGATCTGACAGTCACTTCTCCTCATGAAGCATTTTTATAAGTGCTTTGAGATCCTGCTTTTGAAGCAAAGTCTTATAAAATGCTGAAGTGTTGTTCCACCAGCAGATTTTCTCTGAAAAGACTCCAAAGGGATCCCGATAATGTTGGTATTAGCAAAATGGTTACAGGTCCTCTTTACACTGATTATCAGGAAATAGTTTATGGAGAGAGACTTCTGTCTTCTATCTCATCATAGAGCACTGGTCTCCAAACGGGGGCCCGGGGGCCAGATGTGGTCCTTTGCTTGCTTTTAACTGGCCCTTGTCAATTCCACTGACACCAGTAATTGGGCATGTGTCCTCCTATTGACACCAACAATTGGGCATATGTTCTCCAGATGACACCAGTGAATGGGGCTCAATTCCTCCCAACGACACCTACGGTGGGGCACTATTCCTCCTACTGACAACAATAAAGTGACACTATTCCTCCCACTGACACCAACGATGGGGCACAATTCCTTCCACTGACACCAACAATGGGGCACTATTCCTCCCACTGACAACAATGATAGGGCACTATTTCTCCCGTTGACAACAATGATAGGGCACTATTTCTCCCACTGACACCAAGGAAGAGGCACAATTCCTCCTAATGACAGCAACAATGAGGGATTGTTCCTACCTCTGACACCAACGATGGGGCACAATTCCTTCCACTGACACCAACGATGGGGCACTATTCCTCCCACTGACAACAATGATAGGACACTTTTCATCCCACTGACACCAAGGAAGGGGCACACTTCCTTCCACTGACACCAACAATGGGGCACTATTCCTCCCACTGACAACAATGATAGGGCACTATTCCTCCCACTGACACCAAGGAAGAGGCACAATTCCTCCTAATGACAGCAACAATGAGGGATTGTGCCTACCACTGACACCAACGATGGGGCACAATTCCTTCCACTGACACCAACGATGGGGCACTATTCCTCCCACTGACAACAATGATAGGACACTTTTCCTCCCACTGACAACAAGGAAGGGGCACAATTCCTTCCACTGACACCAACAATGGGGCACTATTCCTCCCACTGACAACAATGATAGGGCACTATTTCTCCCACTGACACCAAGGAAGGGGCACAATTCCTCCTAATGACAGCAGCAATGTGGGATTGTTCCTACCACTGACACCAACGATGGGGCACAATTCCTTCCACTGACACCAACAATGGGGCACTATTCCTCCCACTGACAACAATGATAGGACACTTTTCCTCCCACTGACACCAAGGAAGGGGCACAATTCCTCCTAATGACAGCAACATCAATGAGGGACTGTTCCTACCACTGACACCAAGGATGGGGCATTGTTTACTCTCTCTGACATCAGGACATGTTCTACTCCCATTGGCCTCAGTCTGCCCCCCCCCCCCCCAAAGTCTATGGCCCTGTGTTTAGAAATTTTGGACACCCCTGCCATAGAGTTTTCCTTTTCATTTTATTTCCATTTTTGCAGCCAAATGTGGATAATGACTACATTACAGTATATTTGTGTAGTACCCTATTAGATTGGCTGCTAGATAGGTAAGGTAAATTTAGTTTTTTCGGCTCCCTTGTAATCAGTGGAGCAGTTTGTGATTACTTTGAGCTGTTCTAGTTTTCACTGGCTGCAGGCTCGACTGCTTCCCCCCCAGCCTGAATATTTATGTTGTCTCAGCCAATCCCTGGGAAGGACACCCAGTAGGTGGCTGGGGAGTACATAAATTGTTTGGGGTTGGGGCAGCCTGGGTTCTTGTCCAGGAGGAGAAGTTCCCAGCCGGAAATTGCAGCTTGTTAGACACTCTATTCTGGACCCTCCAGCAAAGGAAAAATCCTAGGTAGGTCTCTTTGTTTATAAGGGAGATGGGCAGCTGTGCTTGCCATAATTAACCCTGTCTGTACTTTGCAGGCAGACCTTCATTATCAGCTGGAGCACACAGAATGTAGTGCACCTGTGCATAGTAACCAATCAGCTTCTTTATTGTCTAAGCTTAACCGCTTTACCGCCGCCCTATGGCAGAAATACTGCTACAGGATGGCAGGGGTGCACAAAATCATGTATATATATACATAAGTTTGTATTTCTGGGTAGGGGGCGCGTGCGAACCGCGCGCGCCCTACCTGCGCCCCCATTGGCCTCTTCGACTGTCAATCACCAGGTCCCAGTCAGTGATTACTCGCCGCACCCATTGATTGCCGAGTTATACCGACAGGGGAGAGAACTGTACGTAAATAGTGTGTGTGAACTTCAGCACACTGCTTTGCATGGCTCTGCATAGCAGAGCCATGCAAAGCAGTGTGCTTCCGGTGGAAAGCAGAGACACAGCCCCACAGTGAAACCCCACAGTGAAACTCACGCTTTTTTTTCTCATAGAATAGATGCGGGAACTCTCCCTTTCTGAGTCTTCGTGCCCCACTGTCCTTACCTACCGCTCAGTGCCGCCCTTTTAGAGAAACAAGTATCAATTTGTATAGAATTTCTAATGATAACAGGAAAAGCAGTAAAATAGATCCCCTACAGCCAGCAACAATAGACCCTCCAGCAACAATGGACCATCTGCAACAAAATACCGACCCCCCCAGCAACAATAGTTTCCAGACAGCTTCAACAGATCCCCCCACAGCCAGCTCCAATAGATCCTCCAGCACCTAGCAACTATATACCCCTCCCACAACAGTAGAGTCCTCCAGCAACAACTGACCCCACAGCAACACAAGACCCCCACCAGCATCAATAGACCCCCCCCGCACAAAAATAAATCCCCTACAGTGACAATAGATCCCCCAGCAGCCAGCATCAATGGACCCACCACCCCTTGCCATTATATACATTCAGTGCTGGAGGTGCCGAAACTGCCTTCCCCCGCTTTCCAGCTGAAAAAAAAGCACTGATATTCATTCATTTATTACTGCAATGAGTTTTCCATTTGACTTGCAGAGCTGCATGCACATGCATTTTCTGGTATTGGGGGAGGAAGGTCTACTTTGAAGCCCTCAGCATGTTTTTTTTTGCACTCTCTATCAGGGGCGGACTGACCACTTGGAAACTCGGGCACTGCCCGAGGGCCTGGGGTCAGTAGGGGGCCCCATGAGATGCCCCTGGTACCTTTTTCATAGGCTTTTTTGAGTGTGGGCAAGGACATAGGGGCCCCATGATCCCCTATTGCCCGGGGGCCCCATGAGTTGTCAGTCCACCCCTGGACCGTTGTGATTCGCTGTCACGGTGGTCACATGATCGGAAAAGGTCCTGATCGCAAAGGGGAGATTGGGTCCGCCCCTGCTCTGTATCATTGCTGGTGAGATTCATCCTTTTTATTTGTCCTGGAAACCATTATCACCTAATAGAAAGTGATCAGAAATCCAAAATTTTACAGAACACGAATACAGGGTTAACCTTCCAATTTTCCATTTTGATATTTTAAAAAGTCACATAAAATGACCAATTAAGTATTTGCTTTTATTATTTTTTTTGCATTAAAAGACTAAGAGTGGTAATTTGGAATGGGCAATAACCTGTTCCCTATCCTATTCTCAGTATTTCACCTGTCCGTCTATGGTGTCACATCACACCCATCATGGTTCGTGACTGGGAGGTGAAAATCAAAGGAATCCATTCCGTAATGAATTCTAGATCAATACAATTTAAAAATCTCATGAAATAACAATACTTTAATTATAGATTCTCTTTAATCACCTAGGCAAATGAGCAGTGCGTCTTGAATTGACAGCAGATAGAAGTATGCACTGTAATCTATACAGACGAGTTTAGAAAGGCTAGTGTGGGCGTCATTGAAATGTCACATGTAGGCACACAGAGGCAAAGGAAAATGGTCTTTTCAAGTGTTCCATCTGTTTCCATTTTAGGATGTGTAGTATGTGGCAAGAGGATCAAGGCAGCAAGGAACCAAATCTGTATTCTTGTTTATATTATGACTGTCATTAGCCCAGAACAAACACAAGGGAGCACAGCGAAACTTTTTGAACTGTAAAATAAAGACCAACAGACAAATTGAAAAACGGACGAATAAAAGGAACCTTTTTAAATGCTAATCAATCCGCTATTTTCCTTTTACAAACAGAATCCTGACATTAAACAAAAATCATTTTTTTTTTTACATCTGACATGAAGCAGAGAATAGATTCTGCACACATCCAAATTCACTATGGAAATTAACAGAAGTTCAGTGTCTGGAATATAAGGTTACCGGAGTATCCTAACATCAGGGCCAAACAACTTTCCCTCCGGCCCTTACAGAGTGAATTATCCTACCTATTTTTCTTCATCTTTTGCTTGCACGCCTCTAATTTCTGCCACTTATCCGTTCGTGGAGGATGATGATAGGCGTAGTTTTGTGGAGGACACTTAGGCCTTGGCTTAGGGTGTTGAAGGTGTGCAGGGAATCAAAGACGAATTCTGCTGCGCTCTAAGACCCAGACAGGTGGCGAATGGATGGAACCAGACCTGGAGAAATCGTCCACCAATGCATAAAGGGCTGTGCGGCTCCAAAACAAGGCTGGAGAAGCCCGACCAATACTGCAGAATGAAATGAAAACAAGAAGCACACCAACCTTGCGCATTACCTTAGTAACCAAAATTTATTACTTGTAAAGAATATACTCACAAACAGCGAATGAAATCAGGCATGTAAGTCCTCAAAGGGACTTGAAGATAGAGCGAATCCCATCAAGGGGATGGGTATTCAGTATTACTGACGCGTTTCGAAGGGTGTCCCTTCTTCATCAGAGCTAACTGAACTGGGAGTGCTCTCTCCTATATGTACCCCAGGACTGAAATTAGGCCCTCCCCTCTGGGTTGGGCAGTCTCAGGTTAGTAGGAGGGGCCAAGGTATCGTCCTGGGGTACATATAGGAGAACACTCCCAGTTCAGTTAGCTCTGATGAAGAAGGGACACCTTGATGGGATTCACGCTATCTTCAAGTCCCTTTGAGGACTTACATGCCTGATTTCATTCGCTGTTTGTGAGTATATTTTTTACAAGTAATACATTTTGGTTACTGAGGTAATGCACAAGGTTGGTGCGCTTCTCGTTTTCATTTCATTCTGCAGTGAAGGTGTGCAGGGGTAGTAGACTAAAGCTAAAGTCTGCACCTAGGGGATTCGGACTGCAAGTCATGTGCAGACAAATGGCTTGTATCTGTGATCATATACTTTGAGACTCATTTGGGATCAAATAGTCTGTTTGAGAGCAACCTGCAATTCGAGAAGTAAGTAGGCAGGTGCAGGTTATCCTCCCCACTTCGAGAAGTAAGTAGGCAGGTGCAGGTTATCCTCCCCACTTCGAGAAGTAAGTAGGCAGGTGCAGGTTATCCTCCCCACTGTAGATGGCCCTGTTCAGCTGGTTGCTGTGCGTAAGTGAATTGAGGTTGCTCTAAAGCAGGGGTCTCCAAACTTTCTAAACAAAGGGCCAGTTTACTGTCCTTCAGACATCAGGGGGGCTGGACTGTGCCCATTGGGAGTAGATATTGTACTGGTGTCTGTAAGAGAAAATAGTGCATCTTTGGCATTAGGGGGAGTGCATCTTTGGCATTTCATAGGTGTTCATTTAAAGCCTCTATAGGTGTCATCTAAAGCTTCCATAGGTGTCATCACCTATGGAAGCCTATGGGTGCTTCCACGCCTCTAATTTCTGCCACTTATCCATTCGTGGAGGATGCTGATAGGCGTAGTTTCGTGGAGGACACTCAGGCCTTGGCTTAGGGTGTTGAAGGTGTTCAGGGGTAGCAGACTAAAGCTAAAGTCTGCACCTAGGGGATTCAGACTCAGCTGCAAGTCATGTGCAGACAAATGGCGTGTATCTGTGATCATATTCTTTGAGACTCATTTGGGATCAAATAGTCTGTTTGAGATCAACCTGCAATTCAAGAAGTAAGTAGGCAGCTGCAGGTTATCCTCCCCACTGTAGATGGCCCTGTTCAGCTGGTTGCTGTGCGTAAGTGAATTGAGGTTGCTCTAAAGCAGGGGTCTCCAAACTTTCTAAACAAAGGGCCAGTTTACTGTCCTTCAGACATCAGGGGGGCTGGACTGTGCCCATTGGGAGTAGTTATTGTGCTGGTGTCTGTCAGAGAAAATAGTGCATCTTTGGCATTAGGGGGAGGAATAGTGCATCATCGTTGGTGTCAGTGGGAGGAATAGTACCCCACTTTTTGTGTCAGTGGCGGGAATAGTACCTTATTGTTGGTGTCAGTGGAAGGCATAGTGCCCCAATGTTTGGTGTCAGTAGGAGAAATACTGCCCCGTTGTTGATCTTAGTAACAGAAATTATGCCCCTTTGTTGGTGTCAGTGGGAGGAATAGTGCAGTGCATTAGTGGCAGGAAACGTGCCCTAAGGGCTGGATAAAAGCAAACAAAGGGCCACAGTTTGGAGACCACTGCTCTAAAGCTTTCATAGGTGTTCATTTAAAGCCTCCACTGTTTGTGTCAGTGGGGGGAATAGTACCTTATTGTTGGTGTCAGTGGAAGGCATAGTGCCCCATCTTTGGTGTCAGTGGGAGAAATACTGCCCCGTTGTTGATCTTAGTAACAGAAATTATGCCCCTTTGTTGGTGTCAGTGGGAGGAATAGTGCAGTGCATTAGTGGCAGGAAACGTGCCCTAAGGGCTGGATAAAAGCAAACAAAGGGCCACAGTTTGGAGACCACTGCTCTAAAGCATTCATAGGTGTTCATTTAAAGCCTCTATAGGTGTCATCTAAAGCTTCCATAGGTGTCATCAGGAGAGCAGTGGTAGGATTGAACATTGCTGTCTTGGCTGACCTACACAGCTATCTGTAGTGAGGGCAATGCTAATAAATAACAATATCCCATTGCAGTTGACATGCATTTGTGAAGTAGATCTTATCAGGACAGGATCCCCACTGGCTAAGGACAGCCTAATTAGCACTAGAGAAAGGTTCTGGTTGAGGAAGGACAGTGCAGGGATACCACACCTGGCTTCACTATCTCGGAACTCTAGAGAGTTAGGACAAAAACCTTCCTATCAGTTTAATAAAGGTGCCTGCACCACTGGTCTATCTATCAGCCACCCCCTTCATCAGATGCTGCTCTGGTAACGTAAGCCCATCAAAGTGTCCTGTCAAGTACAAAGACTATGTTAAAGTACTGTCAATGTTGTTAAGAGCTATTACACCCGGGTTGCCTAAGATATTAAGGCTCCGTTGCCATATTGTTTAGTACTGTGAAGTGAGTCCTTGCTGCTGTCTTCCACATGTTGTTTATTATTCCTACTTATCCAACTAATAATTATGCCACCTTCCTTGATTTCTGTGTACCTGTACTCTATCTTGGGTACAAATCAACTATCCCTGCCCACATATATTCATATTGACTTGTATGAAAAGTAAAGTAAAATATCATGGTGAATGGTAAAAGCAGTAAAACACGAGGGTACATTGTTCCATAAGAGCTATTGCAGAATTCCCAGAATTTTAGATCCACCAAAAATGCATGAAAAGTGGTCAGAGGTGAAATATGAATTCTTATGTACAGTAGCTCTTAGATGTAACATGTTTCATATAACCAATTTTACTTTATCCACAAAACTAAAAAATACATATGATCAGATGTAAGACAATAAAAGGTATATGTAATATATTTAGGAAGTAGACACTTTGGGGAGAACTAACAAAGCGTCATCTGGCAGGAACCTGGTGCAAATGGCATCTTCCACAATGCAAACAGACCTGTTCTAAATCTGTACCACCCATGGCAGTTTTTGTTTCACAGTGAAACAGTAACTGATGCAGGTTCTGTGCCTAAATTGACCTAGTGGACCTCAGCTCAGCAGGGGGTGGTGGTGGTGGGGAGGGGGCAGAGGGAGCTGGAACAATTAGTTCCAGCTGTCTTGTTCTTTATGCTGTGTCTAGTGCAGATACAGTATAGAAAACAGCAGATCACTCCTAATTAACAAAGGCATTTGCACCATTTTCTCAGGTTAAGAGTGGCACAGGCTTGCAGGCAAGTGTAGCTTGACCTCCCCAGGTAGGTGGGGCTCTTCGGCAGCCACTGTGCATGTAGAGTGGTGGACAAGGGGAACCTATGTTCCTCTGAGGCCTCCGTAGGTTTCATCAGGGGAGCCGCTGTGCGATTGGTGCTGCTACCCTGGTTGGCCTCTGCGGCCATATTTGGGGTGGGCAGTGCTAATACATAGCACTGTTACCCTTCGATTGGTGCGCATTTGTGAAGTGGCTAGGTCAGGGACATTATGTCTAGCGAAGGGTGAGGTTCCTGAGGAGTAGAGACAGAGTACAGACTGTTGCTGTGTACGGCCAGAGCCCTTCCTCTACCAGGCACCTTGTTGCCAGCCTGTCTTCCAGCCACCTCCTCTCACAGATGCTGTAGGGTGTCAACAAAGGTATATGAGTATTCTCTGCACAGGTCTCTGTGAGTGCTGCCAGGCCAAGGTGGCCATGTATACAGAGTTTGTACGACCTTTTCAGTATCTTCTCGTCAATATATTCTTCAGCACTAAATGGCTTCCATGTGAGCAGGCTTTAGGCTGGCGCCCATCTTTGATAATTCCTTCCTCTCTTTTGTGTTTTTATATAATTGGCCTTATCACTTACTCTTCTCCAATAGTCTTTGCTCCACTTCACTATCATTGGTAGTTTGCATAATGCTCATTTCTACAGGAGTATCTAGGGGAGGAATCCTATCTTTTTTTTTTGTCAGAGAAGACTCCCTACAAGTTGTTTGGCCTCTGTTTTGAGACAGGAACTTGAAACTCATGATTTTGCTCATAACCTCCAGTTTTAAATAAGAAATATAACAAAATCTAAACCTGACTGGTGGCTGTGGACCACTTTGCCATTGAGGTAGAATTAGCATAGCACTGATCAGTACATTTCAATGAACAACAATTTGCAAGGACAACTCTCCCAAACCTGGAATAATTTTCAGAGATCGGAACAGTCACCAACCACAAAAGGCCCATTGTGAAGGGTTTCTCAGTTTTAACTCTAATGTCAGTGATCAGTGGAGGAAACAGGTTCTCTTCAGTAGCTGACTATAACAGCAAAACATAGAGAGCATGATGTGCTAATATAGATGGACGAGTTACTGGTTGATGCCATAAATAAATCACAAATAGGTAAGAAAAAAAATAGCTGTCCAAGCTCTTCCAATATTAACTTGGCAGTGGTTCTGTAGCATTGCACAGGTACAGAGGAGCCCCATAAATCTTTCATACACACTTATGTAGCGCTTCGAAGAAATAAAGTTCAGATTCAAGGAAGACAAGTAATTTTTGTGTCCACTAGTCTTCAGCATGTCTATTAAATATACATAAAAGACAAGGCAATAAATCAGCTCATGTTCAGCTCTCTTGCAAGTGTTGAAATTTACATGATATATATTTTCATGACAGAATACGGCTTCAGATCATGTGACAGGCCAATATAAAGCCCAACTTCAGCCAAAACCTTTTCTAGGGTTAGAACCCCTGTAAGATATTTACCATGTCTGTGTTCCCACTTACTTTACTACAGCCATGCCAAAAAAAAACAAACAAAAAACACATGTATAACGCATAGCAGTGTGTTTTGCACATGTGCATTATTACTTTTTTAACTTTTTCGAGGCTAGTCTTGTTGTGACCAGTCAAAGTCATGTGATTGGCTTTTCCTCCAAACGCAGAGTTTTCTCTGCAGCAGTTACTTGAGGAAACACTGCAAGCCCTGCCCTGCAACCTTCTGTAGCACCCTCATAGGTAGCTAGGGGGAACCTGATGATTATTTTTTAGTTAGAGGCTGAGTAGCAGCCTAGTGGAATAGTCACAGGGGGTAAAATTTTGGTCAGGGCTGAGAGGCTCTGCAGACTAGTTCTCCGGAACGTCCCCCTGATCTAACAACTTGGAGAAGTCTCTAGAATTCAGTGGGCAGAGGTGAGGAGGAGCTGGTCTGCACTCTCAAGGGATCCTGGCCAATCCCAAAACAGGAGGCTTGGCATGGCGTCAGGAAAACCCTCAAGAGTGACCGAGTCTGCTCAGCAGCAGGAGAGTTCAGGTGGATGATGGACTGAGCAGGATGGCGTGTGGAGCCTGGGAGGGGGTCCAGGAGAGAGACCAACCTACAGGCAGGGGAGCTGGAAGGGAGGATCTCTCAGCCTCACCGTCCTCTGAGAGAGGACAGCCTGGGAAGCAGGGAAGGAGCCAGCCCAGCATAAGGCAGTCACCAACCCACAAACTTGCAGGAGAGAATGAGTGAGTAACCTCACACCCCCTGGGCCGAATAAGGGGAAAGGGCATTCGGGTTGGAAACCTGACTAGCCCCCATCTGTGACTGCTTTCTTTTAAGGTGGCAGCATACCGTTTCAGCTTTCACAATAATACCTAAATCCTGGAAGCTGATTGGTTTCTGTGCAGAGCTGCACCAGATTTTGCACTCTCCAGTTTTATCAAATCTCCCTCAATCTGTTATTAATCCAAAGGTCTGGGGGAGCTAGGTGTGGTTCTTCACTAAGGTGACCATCAACGGTGCCAACATCTAAGCAGCTAGAGCAGGAGCAAGAGGGAAACTACTACAGATGGAAGAACATTGTCACCTTATCATAGTGTTTCTCAACCAGGGTACCATTTGGGTTCTCCTGAGGTGTGCAAGCATGAGACTCAGTTTTCCCTGGATCAGAGATGGATGACAGGATTGTCATGCATCATTGTGACATGATGGGGGACTCTGTCATGGGGATACTCTGATGTGATAGGGGTTATCTCGTATTGGAGAGACTTTAATGTGATGGGGGAACCTCCGATGTAAAGGGGGCTTCTGATGTGAAGTTAATTGTATTGTGGTGGCCATTGTCTCAGGCTCAGGTTTTCTATTTGTAAGTAACACTTTTTTTTATATTTTAGATTGGGGTGCCTCAAGACTTTGCATACTTTAAAGGGTGCCAACTGAATTATGGGTCAAGAAACAATGTCCTATCCCATGGTTCTGATGGCCAGATCAACAGATATTTACAACATTTTCCAGGAAATACCTAGAAAAACAGACGCCTGGTCTTGGGCAGCCTACAGTATATCACATATGCAGGGATTTTTTTTCTCAGACAAAAGGTGCAGAAACTTCCCTTTCCAAGTCACCCCTTATCTCCGCCCCCTACCCACATCTGAGCACTGTTGCTTGGTTCCACCCCCTCCCTGTATTGCCCTTTTAGAGAATACAGAACAAAGCATCACTTTGTGGTGCTAAGTAATTTGTATGGAATTTGCTAATGATAACAAGAAAAGCAGTAAATTGATCCCCTGCAGCCAGCAACAATAGATCTCCCCCAGCAACAATGGGTCTCCCCTCAGCCAACATAGACCCTCCAACAATTAGCAATAATAGACCCCTTTCTCAACAGTAGACACATCCCATCAACAATTGATCCTCCTAGCAACAATCTATCCCCGCCAGCATCAATAGTCCTCCTCAGCACAATAGACCCCTCTCCCACAACAATAGATCCCCAGCAGCCAGCAACAATAGATCACCCCCAGCAACAATGGGTCTCCCCTCAGCCAACATAGACCCTCCAACAATCAGCAATAATAGACCCCTTTCTCAACAGTAGACACATCCCATCAACAATTGATCCTCCTAGCAACAATCTATCCCCACCAGCATCAATAGACCTCCC
This sequence comes from Staurois parvus, assembly GCF_062004578.1. Classification (NCBI taxonomy): domain Eukaryota; kingdom Metazoa; phylum Chordata; class Amphibia; order Anura; family Ranidae; genus Staurois; species Staurois parvus. Next base: position 3,857,728 of record NW_028318294.1, on the reverse strand, counting down.
CAGCACAATAGACCCATGTCCCACAACAATAGATCCCCAGCAGCCAGCAACAATAGATCACCCCCAGCAACAATGGGTCTCCCCTCAGCCAACACAGACCCTCAAACAATCAGCAATAATAGTCCCCTTTCTCAACAGTAGACACATCCCATCAACAATTGATCCTCCTAGCAACAATATATCCCCACCAGCATCAAAAGACCTCCCCAGCACAATAGACCCCTCTCCCACAACAATAGATCCCCAGCAACCAGCAACAATAGATCACCCCCAGCAACAATGGGTCTCCCCTCAGCCAACACAGACCCTCAAACAATCAGCAATAATAGTCCCCTTTCTCAACAGTAGACACATCCCATCAACAATTGATCCTCCTAGCAACAATCTATCCTCACCAGCATCAATAGTCCTCCCCAGCACAATAGACCCCTCTCCCACAACAATAGATCCCCAGCAGCCAGCAACAGTAGATCACCCCCAGCAACAATGGGTCTCCCCTCAGCCAACATAGACCCTCCAACAATCAGCAATAATAGAACATTTCTCAACAGTAGACCCATCCCATCAACAATTGATCCTCCTAGCAACAATCTATCTCCACCAGCATCAATAGACCTCCCCAGCACAATAGACCCCTCTCCCACAACAATAGATCCCCAGCAGCCAGCAACAGTAGATCACCCCCAGCAACAATGGGTCTCCCCTCAGCCAACATAGACCCTCCAAAAATCAGCAATAATAGACCCCTTTCTCAACAGTAGACACATTCCATCAACAATTGATCCTCCTAGCAACAATCTATCCCCACCAGCATCAATAGACCTCCCCAGCACAATAGACCCCTCTCCCACAACAATAGATCCCCAGCAGCCAGCAACAATAGATCACCCCCAGCAACAATGGGTCTCCCCTCAGTCAACATAGACCTTCCAACAATCAGCAATAATAGACCTCTTTCTCAACAGTAGACACATCCCATCAACAATTGATCCTCCTAGCAACAATCTATCCCCACCAGCATCAATATTCCTCCCCAGCACAATAGTCCCCTCTCCCACAATAATAGATCCCCAGCAGCCAGCAACAATAGATTACCGCCAGCAACAATGGGTCTCCCCTCAGCCAACATAGACCCTCCAACAATCAGCAATATTAGACCCCTTTCTCAATAGTAGACACATCCCATCAACAATTGATCCTCCTAGCAACATTCTCTCCCCACCAGCATCAATAGACCTCCCCAGCACAATAGACCCCTCTCCCACAACAATAGATCCCCTGCAGCCAGCAACAATAGATCACCCCCAGCAACAATGGGACTCCTCTCAGCCAACATAGACCCTCCAACAATCAGCAATAATAGACCCCTTTCTCAACAGTAGACACATCCCATCAACAATTGATCCTCCTAGCAACAATCTTTCCCCACCAGCATCAATAGACCTCCCCAGCACAATAAACCCCTCTCCCACAACAATAGATCCCCAGCAGCCAGCATCAATAGACCCTTCAGCACAGCCCAGCATCCCTTGCCATTACATACATTCAGCGCTGGAGGTGCCGGAACTGCGATCCCCCATGTTCCAACTGATTAAAAGCTTTGTACGCATGTAATTTTTTATAGTTTGAGCATAGTCATACTTTAAGTGGCATAAAACAATTTATAACACATAAACCACCCTCCTTGCCTTGTAACCAGTCAGTGTGATTAGGTGGAGCGGCACCTTTAAGTATTTTCCCTGCCACAAGTCCTGGATTGTCATGCTTGTGTGCCTGGTCACGTGTTTCCTTTCTTTCCCCAGTAGCAGCTGTGCGCATATGAATAGTAAATCAAGAACAGTACACTGTTACTTACACTTATTTCAAAGATTTCCTATCGCAGTCTATTTCCAGCCCTGGCAATCTGCTCGCAGTCATCCCGCCTCTATACTAATTTTGTACAGTAAACACCTGACTGACATCTGGCATTTCTGTAACCCATCAAATATGGTTTGTTCTGTACAGAATGGCTTTCCGGCAGTTCGTTTAAGGGTCTTATGATAATAATAAACCTTCTTTACAGGTTGTAAAGTGGAGAAGAAGACGAAGAAGTGGAGGATTCAGATCAAAGCAGATGGAAACATATTTTCATCCTCCATTATTTTTTATTTTCCAACCACTTCTAGCAAATATTTTGCATCAGTCTTGTTTCATTTTGGTCCTGAGTGACAGATAAAAGAGTACGTCTTCCCAAGCTTTTATCGTGTTAATTGGTAGGAGAGAGTAAGCTGATCACCTGCCACCTGCGTATCGCTCAACATTTCTTCGCTAAGACGTTCTTTTTGCTTACATTTCTTCACTGGCCGACCAACAAAGCCAAAGCCAATAATACTCTGTTTGGCCCAATGATGTTTTCTGGCTCCTCCTTCCGAACCATTTTTAGAAATGGGTAGAGAATTAATCAACTGATGATGAGATCTGCCAGCACAGTCCAGACATGGTTAACGTGATATTAACGACTTGCCTACCGGGAACTTTTACCCCCTTCCTGCCCAGGCCAGTTTTCTACTTTCAGTGCTGTTGCACTTTGAATGACAATTGCGCGGTCATGCAACACTACCCAAACAACATTTTTTTGAGACAGAGCTTTCTTTTGGTGGTATTTATTCACCACTGGGGTTTTTTATTTTTTGCTAAACAAACTAAAAAAGACTGAAAATTTTGAAAAAAAAGTTTTTTCTTAGTTTCTGTTATAAAACTTTGTAAATAAGTAATTTTTCTCCTTCGCTGATGTGTGCTAATGAGGCTGCAGTGATGGGCACTGATAGGCTGCACTGATGAGCACTAATAGGCGGCACTGATGAGGAGGCACTGGTAGGTGGCACTGATGTGCATTGACAAGCATCACTTGTGGGTATTGACAGGCATCACTGATGGGCACTGAAAGGCAGCACTCATATATGGCCCTGATAGGCGGCACTGATGGGCACTGATAGGTGGCACTGACTGGCACGGATAAGCGTCACTGATTGGAACTGTTAGGCGGCAATGATTGGAACTGTTAGGCGGCACTGACGGGCACTGATAGGTGGCACTGATTGGCGGCACTGACTGGCATTGATAGGTGGCACTGATTGGCAGCTCTGATGGGCACTGATATATGGCATTGATGTGTACTGGTAGGCACTGATATGTGGCATTGATGGGCACTTACAGGTGGCATTGATGGGCACTGACAGGTGGCACTGATGGGACTACACCAGGGGCGGACTGACAACTCATGGGGCCCCCAGGCAATAGGGGATCATGGGGCCCCTGTCCTTGCCCAAACTCAAAAAAGCCCATGAAAAAGGTACCAGGGGCATCTCATGGGGCCCCCTACTGACCCCGGGCCCTCGGGCAGTGCCCGAGTTTCCAAATGGTCAGTCCGCCCCTGGACTGCACTGATGATCAGTGTAGATGTCCCCTCTGAGGAATGCCAATTACCAGCTCTCCTCAGGCTTTGTCAGTGGGAGGAGAGGACTGCCGATAACCGGCATTTCCTTGTTTACATACAATCAGCTGTGATTGGACACAGCTGATCACATGACAGAGCCGACGTCATCGGCTCTTTACTCCGATCGGTGATCTGTTGTGTCCCAGGGACAGAGCGCACCACCGATCACGCAGTTAGAGTGGGAGGATTTCATATGACGCCCTCCCAAAACGGGGTAACCGCCCTCCCATCATTTCGTTATATGGCGGGCGGGAGGTGGTTAAAGTGGAACTAAACCCTCCTATCCTTTACAGCCACGGAAGCTTCCATCTTGCTCTCCATTTCATTTTCAGTTGCAATGGTGTTGCACACGTGATCAATTATGACACCAGCTATTTGATGGCTTGACTGTTTGGTTGAGAGCACAAGCAACTGTGATAGTTATCATTCACAGCATGCCTTGAATGTAACTGTTTTTGGAAACCGTTATATGAATGGGTTTGGTTCTACTTTAAATCTCCCATTTTTAAAGCAGTTTCAGCGACTGAACTAATCACTTACTGACTATGCAGCTTCTTTATCTTTTATTCCTTGCCTATGTTCCTTTTTAAGCTGGTGCCATTATCACTTCCACAAGTGTCCTGTTTCAGGGTGGCTCTTTTCTTTTGCAGCATCCTATAGATCCACCCTTGCCTGCAGAGACTAGAACTGTGTCTCCCTGCACTGTGCGCATCAACAGAAACACACAGCCCTGTAGTCCAAGATGGCAGGGCATACCCGTACTCTTCATTTCTTCTCCTCCCCCTTTCCTTCCTCATAATAACGGATTGGTAGGCTGGAGACTGCACTGTCCACTTTTACCTTTTTCCTGTGAAGACTGAAAGTTCTGGGAAGCAGCACTGAGAGAGCAGGAGCCAGCAGGACTGGAAGTTGTAAACTGCAAGTGTTGAATATGACTTTTAACAAACAGTTTACCCATGAATATTTATTTTTTGTGCTCAGTGTGTTCAACTCAGAAAAAAAAAACACAGAGGGTGGGTTTATTACTACTTTATTTATGGTAAGCAAACTCTACAACTCAGGGGCGGACTGACCACTCGAGCACTCGGGCACCGCCCGAGGGCCCGGGGTCAGTAGAGGGCCCCATTAAATGCCACTGGTACCTTTTTTATAGGCTTTTTTGAGTGTGGGCAAGGACATAGGGGCCCCATGATCTCCTATTGCCTGGGGGCCCCATGAGTTGTCAGTCCGCCCCTGCTACAACCCCTACCTTAACTGCTTCCAGACTGCTCGCCCACAGTGTACTGCGGACAAGCTGCCCGTGCAGGCACAGTGATGTACTGGTACGCAACTGCCTCCTTCTGGGTATAGGGCGCATAATGACACCCAATGACACCCCCCCAATGACACCCGCTATGATTGTGCACAGTGGGTGTCTGTTAGCAAGTCCTGGCCAATGATTCATGGCCAGGACCTGCTGATCGGCTGTGTGCAATCACAGCCCTGAGCTCTGTGTTGAATATCAACACAGGGCTCTGTACAGAGGGATCAATATTTCTATTTCTCATCCTTGCAAAGCAGGGATGAAAAAGAAAGAGCTCTTTAGGAAAAGCAGCACACATTACACATATTACACATAGTAAGGCACACATTTAACCCCTTGATCGCCTTCGATGTTAACCCCTTCCCAGCCAGTGTCATTAGTATAGTGACAGTGTATGTTATTAGCACTGTTCACTGTAATAACGTCACTGGTGATGTCAGTAGCAGTTAATCAGTTCCCCCCCAGCGTCAGTTAGTGTCAGATTGCTCTCCGCACTATCACAGCCCCCTTGCTAGTTGATTATCACCGCCATAATTTGTATACCAATTAATTGCAATATACCATAGTTTGTAGACACTATAACTTTCACAGAAACCACTAGACTTACTGGGAATTTTTTTTTACCAAAGACATGTAGAAGAATACATTTTGGCCAACATTTAATGAAGAAATTAGATTTTTAAAATGTTTTTATTGGATATGTTATTTAGCAAAAAGTAAAAATTATTGTTTTTTTTTTCATTTATATCGCAAAAAATTCCCACTGGTGATCAAATACTACTAAAAGAAAACTCTCTTTGTGTGAAAAAAAAATTGTAGAAATTTCATTTGGGTACAGTGTTGCATGACCGTGCAAATACCAGTTAAAGTAGCGAGTGCTAAATAGTAAAAAAATGGCCTGGTCACGAAGGGGCAAAATCTTCCAGAGCTCAGGTGGTTAAAGCAGACCCTTACCCTCATTTTGCTTATTCCCTAATATGTACTGTATGTATGTATGTATGTATGTATGTATGTGTGTGTGTGTGTGTGTGTGTTTATCAAAGTATTCAATTCCATTCTCATATGTCTGTAAGGCAGGTAAGGCAAAACCAGGGGCGGACTAACAACTCATGGGGCCCCCAGGCAATAGGGGATCATGGGGCCCCTGTGTCCTTGCCCAAACTCAAAAAATCTTATGAAAAAGGTACCAGGGGCATCTCATGGGGCCCCCTACTGACCCTGAGCCCTCGGGCAGTACCCGAGTTTCCAAATGGTCAGTCCGCCCCTGGGCAAAACTGTACATATTATTGTATTCAATGATGAATCAAATTAGTTTTTGGGTTAGTTTTGATTTTAGGCTATGTACCAAAGAACAATTATTTTTCTTAATTCAGTGATCCATAAACACTGCATGCTTAACAAGATGATTTAATTACTCACAAAGCCTATTAATTATGAAACAAAACTACAATGACATTTAAAATGATCTAATTTTTAAAGTTAATTATTCATTTTATTTGTAACTTTATAGACTAGAATGAATTCTCAACTCATATACCTTTTACTAGATAAGAGAACTTTAGTAGATGCTAAAAGTTGTAGAAGATCAATGAAATGGAACCATATAGTAGTTGGGTCTTCACTGACCCACCTACTATATGATGGAACTGTTGGAATTGATGCGATTCCCACATCTGCAACCGGAACGCACAGTGCAGGCTAGTGTGATACATAAATACACCTAGGGTGATCCAGAAATACACCTATGTCAGTGGTTCTCAACCTTCCTAATGCCGCGACCCTTTAATACAGTTCCTCATGTTGTGGTGACCCCCAACCATAAAATTATTTACCCAGTAATTATAATTTATGAAGTGTAGTTTTACCTTCAATACTGCTGCTTTCAACACTGTAGCTGCTTTCAACACTGTAGCTGCTTTCAACACAGTAGCTGCTCTTTACACATCGGAAATACAGTATGTCTTTTCCGATGGTCTTAGGCGACGCCTGTGAAAGGGTCTTTCAACCCCCAAAGGGGTCGCGACCCACAGGTTGAGAACCACTGACCTAGGGTGATCCATAAACACACCTAGTGTGATCCATAAATACACCTAGTGTGATCCAGAAATACACCTAGGGTGATCTAGAAATACACCTAGGGGACACATAAATCAGTTCAGGGTTAGTAGAAATCAGGGGCGGACTGACAACTCATGGGGCCCCCGGGCAATAGGGGATCATGGGGCCCCTGTGTCCTTGCCCAAACTCAAAAAAGCCTATGAAAATGGTACCAGGGGCATCTCATGGGGCCCCCTACTGACCCCGGGCCCTCGGGCAGTGCCCAAGTTTCCAAATGGTCAGTCCACCCCTGGTAGAAATCCAGATACACATAATTTAGTATAGGTTGGGAATATTCCAGGGGCACAGAATCCAAAGAAGGGAGGAGACCAGCGCCAGATGTATAAGGAGGCAGAAGAGGCAATTGCCCCAGATGCCCGGCCAAAAGCCCCCCCACCCCCATACAAAAATATCATAAAAAACTAAATCTCATCGATCACGGGTGCGGGAACTGCAGGGAGACCACATGGTTAAAAAGACCAGGCGGTTTTCCTGTGGATGCATTTTTGAAAAGGTGCATGCACCTTTTTCTTGCATGAAACGCGAGCACAGCAACCCATTCAAATGAATGAGCTGCCGTGGCCGCACGAACCCAGGCCGCACGGTCCACACAGTGTGAACTAGGCCTTAGAAGGAGCTCTTGATGAATGGTTTCAAAACTGCTAATAAACCTGGGGGCATATCTTTCATTAAGGCTTGGTAAACACTAGTGTGGGCCGTGTTTGTGTGGGCACCGCAGCCCAATGATTTGAATGGGCTGCTGTGCCCGCATTTCACGCAAGAAAAAGATGCATGCACCTTTTCAAAAATGCATTCGCAGGGAAACCGAATGGTAAAAAAGACCCTGCAGTTCCTGCACCTGCTATTGCACTGCGGGCTGATATGTGTGAGGGTGCCGTTCTGAACGAATGGCAGCTCTGCGAGTTTCGCAAGATCAGCGTGATTCGGCTGCTGGTGGTTGCGGGCAGGGATGTATTTATCACAAGGCAAACAAGGCATTTGCCTAGGGTGGCATTTTTCGGGGTGGCAGCACTGGCCCTTGGAAGAAGGGATGGAAGAAGGGACACACACAGCATGGTGATCTGTTGGGTTCCTAGAGAGGCTGCAGGTTCCATGACGGTGTATGCACAGGCTGACTCTCATTCCTGGGGACGTCCGGAGCTGTGAAGGTGAGTGTCTCTCTATCGCTATGGGGGATGGTGGCTGGTGTTGGGGGGCAGTGGTAGTGGAAGGCTCTCTCTGGTGAGGGGCAGGGGTGTTCTTGGTCAATGTCAGGCTCTCTCTGTGAGGAAGGCACTAATTTTTGTGTTGCCTAGGGCAGCACAAGACCTAAATACACCACTGGTTGCGGGAACTATTGGAACTGATGTGATTCCCACATCTGCAACCAGAATGCACAGAGCAGTCTAGTGTGATCCAACCTAGAAAGGGGATAAACCCTAGGGGCACATAACTCAGTTTAGGCAAGAAATACACCTAGGGGGCACATAAATCAGTTCAGTGTGAGTAGAAATCCAGAGACACATAATTTAGTATAGGTTGGGAATATTCCCGGGGCACAAAATCCAAAGAAGGGAGGAGACCAGCGCCACATCTATAAGGAGACAGAAGAGGCATTTGCCCCAGATCCCCGTCCAGAAGCCCCCCCACCCCCATACAAAATATCATTAAAAAATAATTTCATAAAATGTTTCTTGATAAGCAATATTTTACCTGCAACCTTCTATAGAAAATTGTCCTTTGGACTGGTATATTGTATCAATTTTAAACACATTTTTGTGGCATAAGTGAACCGTGCATAAATTGCTTGTACGCAGGGTGCAGTGTAGTGTGGCGGCAGGATAAAGCACACGGGGGCAGATTGCAGAGAACGGAATATATTGAAATATTCCAACAAGTCATAATGGGTCCGGCAGGCAAGAACAGCCATCCGGTAACACATCAAAAACTCATGGCTGCGGTCCAGAGGTTCAGAGCGATGCTAACAGCGTCTGAAGGAGGAGTGGAAGTATGGCCTGACCAGTCCAACCTCAGTTGGGAAGCTACTCTAGAAGAGAGATGTAGTCCTTGCACTTTTCCTACTCCTCCGAAACCTTTCTCTCCTGCTAAGTGCTGTCCCTAACAGATGGGGAACCTGTCCCTAATCTAGTCACTCGCAAAATGCATGCCAATTCAGGGGGCAGGGACTTAAAAAAGCTCTGCCCACACCCAAGATGGCCTGCAGTGGTCACCAGGGAGCCAGCGACCAATCAGACAGCTGTTCCCAGGTGACCACAGGAAATCATAGAGGAACTAAGTTCCATAAGGCATATAATTCTGTTTAAGAAGAGCATGGTAATAATTTCTTGTAAGCAGAGAAAGGAAAGCGCCGTTTAAGTGCAGCAAACCAACAATTTTTATTAAGCTCATAAATTAGCAACTGGTTAAAAACTTGTTAAAGACTGCGACTCACTTATCAAAAGGGTAAACACCGCTATCATCCTGGTCCCAGGATCCCACTGTGTACCAGGCAGCCATCACTGTGTCTCTGAATGGATATTGTAGTAGCCAGAGCCGACAACCAGAGCCAGGAAGTGAAAGGATACTGCAATCCAGCTTGGCGCTCCAAGAAAGACATAGTGACTGGGATCCTGGGACCAGGAGGATAGCGGCGTTTCGCTTTTCATAAGTGAGTTGCAGTTTTTAAACATGTGAGTTGCCAATTTATGAGCTTAATAAAAATTGTTGGTTTGCTGCACTTAGACAGCGCTTCCCTTTTTCTGCTTGCATTTTGTTTCTAGAGTTCACTTCTAACTTTTGGATAGCAGCCACAAGTTTGAAGCAGACCATAGAAGTGTTTTCTTTGGACTCGACATTGGATTGGATTTAGCCCTATGGTTTGAATCCTTTATGCACCATTAATACCCCTTTACTCATAATTTCGTTTAGGGAGGGGATAAACCCTGGGGGGGGGGGGGGGCATATAATGCAATTTAGGAAGGGAAAAAATCCAAAGGACACATAATTCAGTGCACTTTGGTAGAAAACCCAGTGGCAGATAACTCACTCTAGGCAAGGAATAAACTCAGGGGGCACACAGATTAGGGAAGTAAAACAATGGGGGACATAATTTGGTTAAGGAAAGGAATAAACTGGAGGGCACATCAGTTTAACAAGGGTACTGACCAGTGGCGGACTGACCATTTGGAAACTCGGGCACTGCCTGAGGGCCCGGGGTCAGTAGGGGGACCCATGAGATGCCCCATGGTACCTTTTTCATAGGCTTTTTTGAGTTTGGGCAAGGACAAAGGGGCCCCATGATCGCCTATTGCCGGGGGCCCCATGAGTTGTCAGTCCGCCCCTGGTATTGACCTGGGGGGACTAATAATTTCATATAGATAGGAGTTAAACTTGGAGGGCATTCAATTCGGAATAAACCTGCGGGGTGGTGGGCAGGGGCACAGTTCTGTAAAATGAGGGAATAAACTTGAGGGCACATAATTCAGTTTAAGAAGGGAATTGACCTGGTGGACTCACATAACTTTTGGAACAGTTTGGAATAAACCCATGGGGTTGGGGGGGGGATAATTTAATTTAGGGAGGGCATAAACCCAGATGGTACACATCATTCAGTGTAGTATGGTAATAAACCCAGTGCAGATAATTCACTGTAGAGAAGGAATAACACCCGGGTGGGGGGGGGGGCACATAATTAATTGTAGGGAGAGAAAAATCCTCAGCACATATTTTGGTTAAGTGAGGAAATACACTTGAAGGCATAGAAGTCAGTTTCAGAAGGAAATTGACCCCTATTTTGTGTAGGGAAGGGATAAACCTGGGGGGCATGCAATTTGCAATAATCCCAGGGGTAGGGGAGGGGGGCACATAATTTAATTAATTCAGTTTAGGGAAGCAGTTTTCCCAATGCCTCCCCATGGCACTTGTACTGAGAACTACCAGTCCACACATTTAATATTAGACATTTACAAGGGATTATCAGAAAGGCAAAGGAGGACAGGAAAATCGCAGCAAGAAGCCAAACTCTAGACAATCCATAGTTATCCTATAAAATGATATCAATAAATAGGATTAACCTCCCTAGCGGTCTGATTATGTCAGTATTTCTGTGCTCAAAGCGGTACATTTATTTACATGGAAATATGTAGTTTTTTTATTGTAGGCCTGTAATTTTTAGGAATAACTCACTGAAATCTGTCCGAACAAGATTCTAGTAAACATTCCGGGTATGATAAAATTTGAAACACGAAATCATAAATTATAATTTAATAAATAATCATAAATAATAATAATATAATAACAATAAATTTAATTCAATAATATAATCAAACCAAAAACACTGAAATTTGAAAAATAGCGCCAAGTTCGCACATCACTGAGCAAAGTCGCAAAATCGTTTTCAGTGTCTGATGATGAATTTCCCCCACGAATCATTATCACTCAATTCTGCAAGTGGTTCTAATTTACTATCACTGTTCTCTAGCCGGTCTAAAACCGATTTTGACCTAAAAGGACGCTTTTTTGGACGCCATGGACGTTTCTCAGTTTCCAGGCAGAAAGAACAGTAAAAATGCAGGCAGGGCACAGGACAAAGCACTCGGGAGAAAATGTATGTGAAATGGTTTGATACAGTAATGTTTTACTATGTGATTTTAGTGAATGTCACTTTTTGTCATTTTCAAATTTCCCGCCGTTCCGTCCCAGTACGTCCCGACGTCGCAGCGGACGGAACCCAGAAGACAGATGCTGGCATCTGCCGAAGGACATTACAGGGGACACTGCAGGGGGGACATCGCGGGAGCGCAGGACAAGGTAAGTGAAGAAGAGATCCCGGAGCAGCGCCGCATGGTAAGCCCGAGTGTAGCTCGGGGTTACCGCTTTTGGTGCTGAAACTTTACCCCGAGCTACACTCGGGAATACCACCAGGAAGGCTACATACCACTATACCTGCTATCTGCAAAGTATCACATCTGATATAATTTTTTTCTCTTGCATTATATTTTTGTTGTCAGAATAATTTAAAATTACTATAGAGCTAATATGAAAATATGATCCGGGCAGAAAGATATCTGGCTAATTAAGAGTTAATTCAATGTTCCCATTTCGGCCCATAATCTATTAGAAAGAGTAAAATAAGACCTATATTTACTGGATTCAATATCCCACAGTTGTTAAAATGTCACCTTTAAAATGCTAATATTGATTTAGTGTGCGAGATCTAATAGGCTGTTTTCTACACCAGTAAATCTTGAAAACTCAAAATAACATCTGTTTGCACCGATCAAGATAAATACAAGACACATTTTCTGTTCTGTAATTTGTCCCGCTTATTTAACCACTTCAAGTCCGGACACTTTTACCCCCTTCCTGTCTAGGCCAATTTTCAGCTTTCAGTGCTATCACACTTTGAATGACAATTGCGCAGTCATGCAACACTGTACCTCTATGAATTTATCATTTTTTTGAGATTTTTTTTACTGGTATTTATTCATGTTTCTTCATAAATCTTGGCCAAAATTTATTCAGTTATCTTTTCAGTAAAAAAAAAAAACACAAATTAGTTTATAACCAAAAATTATAATTTTTTTTTACATTTTTATTTTATTTTTTTATATTAGTTTTTATGTTTTTTTTACATATTGTCACCATATCAGTACAGTGTCACCATGGTGACACTGTACTACTTGTGGGGGGTTATGAGATTTTTATTTTTTATTTTTACACTAGTTGCTTTTACACCCATAAAGGCTGTAAAAGCAATCATTTCTCCTTCATTGAGAAATACTGTGTGAGCTGTGATTGGTCACAGCTTCTCACATGGTACAAGGCTGTTGTGAATAGCCCTGTACCATGTGACCTCTGTGATCATTCACAGATTTCACACGTAGTAAGCAATGATGTCAGAAGTGACATCTTGCTTACTACTCTTCATGTGATCACTGATTGGCCAATCAGTGATCACATGATCAGGACCTCGCACAGAGGTCCCGTACAACGATCAGTGTTCCACTGTGTCCGGAGGACACAGCGGGCACCGGATCGTGGTGCTGCGTGCTCTGAGGAAGCTCGCACAAGCAGGGGGTGGGGAGGTCGTTTATAAATGGCCACCCGACCCTGCACTGCCACCGTCTGGCCGTTTATATACAACGGCCGGACGGGAAGTGGTTAAATTAGGTGTTGGGCTTAGATTGTAGTGTTGGTTAAAGCACCTGTAATTTAGAAGGAGCATTAGGGTCGATTTACTATAGGCAAATAGACAAGAGAAATTTTCCTTAGTTTTGTGAATGAAAGCTCTGCTGGCTTCCATCATCCAATCATGTGCAAGTCAAAAGCATTTTTTTTTTACTTTTCTTTGCATCTGATTGGGTATTCATCACACTCACTAAGCTCCGGGGAAAATTCCCATGCACACTGCAAATTCCCTTGCAAAGTGAACAGCCTATTTGTCTTTAGTAAATCAATCTCATTATGTTGCAAACTTCTAATTATCAAGGTTTTAGCATAGTTAGGAACCACAATGTATGTGATCCATACATATGCTAGTCTTGTGTACCCTTGTGCAGTTTGGCGATTTACTTACCAAGCCAGTGCAAGTAGTTGAGGTTTCTGGAGAGCTAGGTTTGACAAGCTCAAGAGTCCTTCAGCATCCTAGAATCTCTCTTTATATACACTCACTGACCACTTTATTAAGTACACCTTGCTAGTGCCAAGAAATTATCCCCCACACCATTACACCACCAGCCTGAACTGTTGATCCAAGGCAGGATAGACCCATGCTGTCATGTTGTCTTGCCACCTGTAAAAAGAGATGAGTCTCTGTCGATATGTTTGCAACCTTTGTGATTGACATTCATAACCACTTGTTGAATGCTGTATGTACAGTGGGGCAAAAAAGTATTTAGTCAGCCACCAATTGTGCAAGTTCTCCCAGTTAAAAAGATGAGAGAGGCCTGTAATTGGCATCATAGGTAGACCTCAACTATGAGAGACAAAATGAGAAAAAAAATCCAGACAATCACATTGGTTGATTTGCAAAGAATTTATTTGCAAATTATGGTGGAAAATAAGTATTTGGTCATCTACAAACAAGCAAGATTTCTGGCTCTCACAGACCTGTACCTTCTTCTTTAAGAGGCTCCTCTGTACTTTTTTGCCCCACTGTATATATACGTACTTTCCGCAAGTGGTTATAATAAGCTATTGGCTACAGCTGCAGCCATTCACTCACCAGCCATTTTATTATTACACCTTGCTAGTACCGTGCTTGAACCCCTTTTGCCTTCAGAACTGCCTTACTTCTTCATGGCATAGATTCAACAAGGTGTTGGAAACATTCCTCAGTGATTTTGGTCCATATTGACATGAGTTACTGTTGCCTTTCTATCATCTTGGACCTGTCTGTCCATTCTCCTCTGACCTCTGACATCAACAAGGCACACAACTGATATTTTCTCTTTTTTGGACCATTCTCTGTAAACCCTGGAGATGGTTGTGTGTGAAAATCCCAGTAGATCAGCAGTTTTTGAAATACTCAGACCAGCCCGTCAGGCACCAACAACCATGCCACGGTCAAAGTCACTTAAATCACCTTTCTTTCCCATTCTGATGCTCGATTTGAACTTCAGCAAGTCGTCTTCACAACGTCTAGATGCCTAAATGCATTGAGTTGCTGCCATGTGATTGGCTGATTAGCAATTTGTGCTACCAAAGAATTGAACAGGTGTACCTAATAAAGTGAGTGTAAGCTAAGTGCCATTTTTTACATCTGGCAATTGGCTGTTTAGTAAAGGTGATCTAGGTGGCTCTACAGCTCTGGTTCCAGGGCACTCATTTTTCTCTGGGGAACCCATCACTACAGTAAATGATCAGGATCATAAAACACAGAGAAGATGGAGGAACATCCATTCCCCAATCCCTTCAGTGAGTTGCTACAGTCAGGAAAGCAGCTAATCAAACACAACCTGTGCTTGGTTAGTTGCATTGGAGGGTTTTGGAGCCCCCCGTCTCTTGCACTGCAAAAGTTCACTGCTTCTTTAGATTAAAGGTGCAGGGATAAGATGTTATATTTACACTTTCCCTTGTTCCAGAGCTGTTTTCATTTGCCCAGGTGGTGGGTGATCCCTTGGCATCATCACCTACAGTGGAAGGATATTAACTCTACCTTGTATATAAGGAGACTAGCTTGCGACCACAGGACCAACGTGCCTTAGAGAGGCAGCACTGCTGGATAGATACACCTTATCCCTGCATCCCAAGACAAAATGAGCATGTAACCCTTACAGTATAGGGGGGGGGGGGGCATTGCAAAAGTAGATTTTGTCCTATTACTGCATTTCTTCAGTTTTTGGGCACAGGAAAAATGTGCCATCATCAATATGCCAGCCTTGTTCTTATTACAGCATATGATGTTTATTGGTATAATGCCTAGCAAGTATTTACATTACCCAAAAAGTGATAGCAATAAGTAGACTGGTCATGTGCCGTGATCTGTCAACCTCCATGACAAGTCAAAATGTTTGTTTGGCTTGGAAGTGGTCCATTTTTCCCATTCTTGAAAGTTGGAATGCAGAGAAGATACTGTAATACATATACAACATGGCACAGAAGGAGGTCTGTAATAGATTGTTATGGAATGCATTCACAGAAAGTTCCGGCTGTAGCTGTATATACTGATCAGCCAATAATATTATGACCACTGACAGGTAAAGTGAATAACATTATTATTTCCTTACAATGGCACCTGGAAGTGGGTTGGATATATTAGTGAACATGTTGTCCCTGGAGTCGATGTGCTGAAAGTAGAAAAAATGGGCCAAATTGTAATGGCTAGATGATTGGGCCAGAGAAACTCCAAAACCGCAGCTCTTGTGGCATGTTCCAGTTCTGCAGTGGTCAGTACCTACAAAAAGTGGTCCAAAGAAGGAAACTCTGCAAACCGGCAACATAGGTCATAGGTGGCCATAACTCATTGATACACGTGTAGCACCCTCTAGTGTGCTACTAGAATAGGGTAGAGTATTATGGGCAAAATCATTGTATGCAACTCATGGTAGTTGTGTGAGTGATGTGACTGAGGTCGGGTTAATGCAGGTCAGCTGGATGACTCAACAGGTTGTGGCTGTTTCGCCTCCTCCTGACTCTGGAGGACCATGGAACCTTCCAGAGGTTGGTAAACAGGAAGAGGTGGAGGCCTAATCTGATATTCATGGGGGGTCCAGCCAATATCAGGTTTGGAAGCCCTGGTAGAGTGGTGGACTGGCCTATAAGTATGGGAGAGTCAGGCTGACAGAGGAGTCTGGTGGAAGAGTTCTGAGGAGACTGTTGGAGTCTAGGAGGGGTCCCCTATCTTGGGGGGACAAGCGGCCTCAAGGCTGGGCCTGGGCTGGCTCAGGAAGATACATTCTGCAGAGAGGCGTGGATGGGATCAGGCCTGAAACAGGCACCAAGGAGCAAGGAGAATAATGTGAGTAGAGCAGCACACTTTGCAATCTAAAAAGGGGAAAGACTGCCACATGTAGCAAGCTTTCAAAGGACAGCATTGATCTAACTCTTTATCCTTGATCTTGGAGATCTTTTGAGAAGTCAGGAGGGCTGGTAGCAGCTCCATAGGGGAAGAGAAGATGTCCGTGCATGTAGCTACGGGAACTGATTTTTGAGGGGCTGCTTGTTTCTCACCCATAAAGGGCAGCTGCTACTGATCCACAATGACTTATAGCTTTAAGGAAAAGAACAGTCCAGGATCTGCTTTGTACTTAGAAAGGAAATGTCCCCCTTCCATTGTTTCAGATCATCTTGGGCATCCTATACTCCCTATTTCCCTTATCCAAATTGAATTCCCCTAATAAAACAACAAAAGCAAGTTCATGGACTGGTAGCCAGGGGCGGACTGACAACTCATGGGGCCCCCGGGCAATAGGGGATCATGGGGCCCCTGTGTCCTTGCCCAAACTCAAAAAAGCCTATGAAAAAGGTACCAGGGGCATCTCATGGGGCCCCCTACTGACCCTGGGCCCTCGGGCAGTGCCCGAGTTTCCAAATGGTCAGTCCGCCCCTGCTGGTAGCTGTCTTTGGATGCAAGTCTGTGTGAAAAATATCTGTTGCCTGGCTGTGTGGAGGGAAGCTTAGGGATACCCACAACACAGTGGCCCTCATGAGGGTAGCTCTACACACGTGGGGGTGAAGGCTGGCCTGGGTAGTCCAATCCAATAGAAGAGCTACTGTAGCTCAAATTGCTGAAAAAGTTAATGCTGGTTCTGTTAGAAAAGTGTAAGAAAACACAGTGCATCACAGTTTGTTGTGTATGGGGTGGTGTAATCGCAGACCAGTCAGGGTGCCCATGATGGCCCACGACCACAGCCAAAAGCCACTAAAATAGGCACATGAGTATCAGAACAGGAACAAAGAACAATGGAAGAAGATGGCCTGGTCTGACGAATTCAAAAATGGTTTGAGGAACACAAAAAAGAGTTTAGGATGTTGACTTGGCATCCAGGTTCTCCAGATCTCAGTCCAATCAAACATCTGTTGGATGTACTTGAGAAAGAAGTCAGATCCATGAAGGCCCCACCTCAAAACTTACAGGATTTAAAGGATCTACTACTGACAGTTTGGTGCAATCTTACCGTATGTGGTTGGCTGGTTCTTGGAAGATCTGCCTTTTGTGTAGCAGATTGCAAGTTTTTGTTTTATTGTGACTATTAGTCTATTATAATTTTACAAATATAAATAATAGATACAATAGATAGATAGATAGATAGATACATACAATATATATATATATACACATATATATATATGTATATATATATATATATAGTATTAAATTGCTGCATTACCCCTGATTATATGTATTTTTTAGTGTCGCGAATAAAATGATAAAGCAAAAATGAAACAATTATCTGAGTCTGGGTAACTCACATGGCTTAATAAAACCAGTTTTAGCACTCTAGAGGGTATAATAACAAACGTAACCACACAGGCAATTGTAAGAGTAACATAATTAAAGTTCAGTAAAACTGTTAAGTTTAATTTCATTTACAGAAAAAATGACCAGTATCAGCATAAAAATCAAGTTTATATGCTATAGAAAAAATTGTTTTCCTAATGCATTTATAAAGAAGTTGGCTTTGTATACGAAGGTTGTCACTGGCCTTATCCATTTAATACTGATAAATTGTGATTTATTTTCATTCCTGGGTGGTTGTAATCATATTGCTTATTTGTAAAAAGTAAAGCATATTTTAGAATTAACACTTAGAGACCAAATTAAATGAAATAGTGTCAGGCTGGAGAAGAAGACAGCAGGATGGTTTTATAACTTAAGAATACTCTTGGACAAAGTTAGATCTAGTGTGCTAAGTCTACATTAGTTAAATAATAATTAAAGCTGAATTTCAGTCAGATATCAAAAGCACAGATTAATGCAGCTCTGTATTCATTAATACAGTAATAAATATTTTTTTTAAAATGCAGGCAGAGTAAGTACTCAAAATTGACTTGATATCAGCCTCTTGCAGTACCTGTACAGTTGAGCTCAGAGAGGTGGGGGAGGAAGCAGCACAAAGAGGCAATCAGGTGTGGTGCAGTGAAAGGAGCATGCCAATAGGAGGAGAAAGCAGAGTGTCAAAAAGATGAGCTTGTCTGCTGATTCCCCTTTTTTTTGCTATCCTTGTAGACTTCACCTCCACAACATACGCCCGTTCTTACCCTCGGAAACTACTAAGCAACTTATTCACTCCCTTGTTATATCTCGCCTTGACTATTGTAACTCCCTCCTCATTGGCCTACCTCATCGCAGGCTATCCCCTCTTCAGTCTATCATGAATGCTGCTGCCAGACTCATCCACCTTACTAACCATTCGGTATCTGCCACCCCTCTCTGCCAATCCCTTCACTGGTCTCCACTCAGTGTCCTCCACCCCTCTCTGCCAATCCCTCCACTGGCTTCCCATTACCCAACGGATAAAATTCAAAACATTAACAATAACGTATAAAGCCATTAATAACTGCCCCAAATTACATCAACGATCTTGTCTCCAAATATCACCCAAACCATACTCTCCGCTCCTCGCATGACCTCCTGCTCTCTACCTCCCTTGTCTCCTCCTCCCATGCTCGTCTCCAGGACTTCCCCCATCCTCTGGAACTCTCTACCCCAATTTATCAGACTATCGCCTACTCTGCTCACTTTAAGGCGATCTCTGAAAACCTATCTCTTCAGGGAAGCCTATCCTGCCCATAGCTAATAATGGAATCTTCTATTCCTCCTGTCAGTCCATCCCCCACAGTTACTACCTTTTGTACCACCAGCCCCTCCCTCTTAGATTGTAAGCTCCAAGGAGCAGGGCCCTCCTAACCCTCTTGTATTGAACTGTATTGTTGCTGTATTGTCTCCCGTTATATTGAGCAAACTGTTGGCGCTATATAAATCCTGTATAATAATAATCCAATCACATGGTTGTGGTGGGAAGGAGACCCTGTTAAAGTGTATACCTAAACCCTACAATGGACCTCTCCTATTTACTCCCTTTTAGGCTGGTAAATATATCATTGGAAGCACTGTGCATTTATCTGTTTGATAGTTCATAAAAATACCAGAAGTTCAGAGCTGTCCTGTTTCCAGTGCTCTCTGCCTGTGTTATCTAAAGAAGAGTAATTAGAACTCTCAGTTCTTATCTTGGGGCTACAGAATGTTTAGCTTCTGGTGTAGAGATCAGAAAGTAGATGGGTCTGAGTAGTTCAGTAAGAAAAAGCTGGGCAGAACACCACTCAGTCCACAAAAAATAATACAGCTGCTAAACGTGACAGCTTCCCCACAGACTGGTTGTTAAGAAACCAGCAGCTGCCAGCATCCTAGCAACCATGAGTCATCCCCGCCATAAGCCAGGAATCAGCAGATTGTAAACAAATAAGTGAGAATTGTATGGGGTTTAAAGCGGTAGTAAACCGCCTCTTGAAAAAAAAAAATCCCCTGCAAGATAATGTCATAATGAGCTAGTATCATGCACATCATGAAGGACTTACCTTAAAATGAAGCCCTCCAGTGGTGCGCTGTCTCTGCTGCAGAGGCTTCCATCTTCACCCAATCTTCCTTACTTGTTCGCGAGCTTTGGCTGTCTGGTCAAGACTGGTCGAGCCGCTATGACGTCACTCCTGCACATGTGCGTGGGAGTCTCAGGCCGCAGCACAGTGGTCTGAAGGAACGGAACAAGTACGCTGTTCCTTCCGAACACATGCTCTGGTTGTCAAAAAGAGCGAATGTCTCCTAAGCGGTGCACATTTAAGAGATATTCATTTTACCTATAGGAAAGCTTTATTATAATCTAACCTGTAGGTAAAACTTTCAAGTGGGCTTACTTCCATTTTCAGGGGGAACCCCATACAAAAGCAAAAAAAACACATGGGGTCACGTGGCCTGGCATGGTTGGGAAGGGGTGGGGGCTTGTGTTCCCCCTTTCCTGGCTTGTCAGGCTGCCTGTTTGGATACAGTTCTGGTATGGATTTTTGAGGAGGACCCTATGCTTTTTTTTAATGGGGTCCCCATCGACATCCATATCAGATCTTCATCAAGGCTAAGGGTTTGGTATGTATTTTTAGGGAGAATCTTACACCATTTTATGTGGAGGCCCCTGTATTAGCATCTATATCAAACCTTCATTTAGGATAAAAGTCTGATATAGATGAAAGGTATTCCTAGCAGCTTGTAGGTAGGGCCAGGTATTTGGTACCCAAATTGGAGAGAATGCACACAGAGGTCAAGGACTACAGCAAATTGTATTAATACAAAGTTCTGAAAAAGTGGCAGCAGAGTCTGTGTAGCACAGCTGAAAGCGGCACAGCAGTACTTTACATAGGATTTTGCAGAGAAAGGAAGGGATATAATACACAGGGTGCCAACATCCCTAAAGAATTCATGGGGGGAAGTCCTCTTTTGGACGGGACTTTTATCCGGCATTTATCCTTCACTGGTTTCAGTTTTTCTTTACTATTTTTTGTTTTATCATTTTTGCCTGAGATATATGAGAAGTCCTTGGCTGTGTTCATATAACAATTAGTTCTTACATTTTTGGTGGTTTTTACCTCACATGGAATCATGCATCATGCCTTCTGGAGCACTTCTGAGGAAGAGATTTTTGTTGATCTCGAAACATGTCAAGTGCGAACTATGCATGATCCATGACTAGATTTGCAATACCGTCTTTGGTTACACCGCCGCAATATGTATTGTAGCTTTATGTTTGTTTATTCAGATTGAAAAAATAAAACTGCATATTATTTAAAAAAAATCTTTATTGAACTGTTCAAATTTACTATATACGAAAATTGTGCCGTTAAAGTCCCATCCAACAGAGTACTTCTCCCCCATGGTCACTATTACAGAAGATGATCTAGATGTTACGATGCCTTGATGAAGGAGGTGGCTGGAAGGCAGTCTGGCAACAAAGGAACATGGTGGTGGGAAAAGTTCCTAGCTGGCAGCACAGATGTTCTGTCCCTACCCTGTCCCTCCTCCACTGGAACCTCTCCCTATGCTAGACACACTGTTCCTAACCAGCGATTTCCTAGGTCATCCAGAGCAGGAGTGCCCAATCAGATGGCTGCTCCCCTGATGACACCTATGGAGGCCTCAGAAGTACAAGAGTTCCTCCTCTCTTCCATCATCTGCTGTAAGAGCACCACCTCTGCAGGGAAGCTAAACTACACCTGCCTACACGTTTGTGTGCAAACAGAAGTAAAGCATCCAAAGCTGTCATTTGCTGGCAATGTAACCCCTTTGCGCTGGCACCTCCCAGGCCCTTTAAGGGGTTTCTGATGCCGGGAGGTGGGGTGGGGTTAGAGTCATGTGACCGCCATGGTTGGCTGTCACGGCATTCACATGATCGGAAAGGTCCCGATTGCAAGGAGTAATCGGGACCTTTCCGTGGGACACCGACACATGTGCTGGGAGCGCACAGGGTGCAAGCTCTCAGCACATGTTTGTTTACAAATGGTACGTAAATAAGCGGCCGCTCGGCGTCAAGGCCCAGCTGCTGAGAGACCGCATATTTGCGTACGCTCAGCGTGAAGAGGTTAAACTGAATGTTTTTTTTCTTTGTAAATGTCAGGGTTGTTGTAGTAGGTTGTATATATCATACAGATGTGCCACTTCACAGGCAGGGTCAGGGCATCCCCCAGGCATGTTATTTAAAATAATATTGCACTTTCAATAAAATCACTGATTTTTAATTTTAAGAATGTAATTTTTATCTCTGGTACAGTGCCTGGTCCCCTTTGACATTTGTTTTAAAAATCCCTTGTCTGTTAGATTAGAAAATGGCCATTACTGGTTTTTTTTTGGCTACCATTTTGGCTACCATTGAATTCAGGTGGTTTGGATTTACCAACTCCGAAACCACCTAGAACCAAATCCAGGTATGTTCAGCTTATCTCAGGCACTGCAGTGGCTAAGTGGTTAGCACTTTCCCCGGGCAGCACTAGGGTCATTGGTTTGAATCCCAACCACGGCACGGCATGTTCTCCCTGTGCCAGTTGCCTCCCACACTCCAAAGATATGCTGGTAGGTTAATTGGCTACTGTCTAAATTTCCCCAAGTATGTGTATGTATGAATGTGAGTTAGGGACCATAGATTGTACACCCCTGGATGGCAGGGACTAATGTAAATGTACAATATATATGTAAAGCGCTGCTTATATGCACCTGTAATGATAATAATTGTTACATGCCTCTGGCATAGAGTACTTTCACGTCACCTGCTCTGGTTCCATATACCTACAACTGAACTGTAATGACAGAATGCTTACTTACCTAGTGATCAGTTCTAAGTGTACTTACCTAGAGAGGGTTTCCAGCCTCTCCACCCTAGGCCAAATATAATCTTTGATACATCTGATTCTGTAATTATGATAGTAAGGCTATAGTCAATACTAAGTTGAATGGCTTAGTGAAGCAATCAGTTAGGCATAAAACAGTTAAACTAAGGGGGTTGGAATCTAGAGGAAACATATCGACTTAATTGTTCAAAACTACATCAAAATACCTAAATTACAAACGGATAAAAATTTCCCAGAACACTTACCAGCTAGCCTGCAAAAAAAATAATCAATCCAGTCTAACGCTTTGTGTTAAAAACAGAGGGTTTAGTTAGACACATTTGCAAATATATATGGAAGCCACCATGCCCACGCCAAGGCTCCTCTGTATACTGCATTCCTAAACAGGGGCGGACTGACAACTCATGGGGCCCCTGTATCCTTGCCCAAACTCAAAAAAGCCTATGAAAAAGGTACCAGGGGCATCTCATGGGGCCCCCTACTGACCCCGGGCCCTTGGGCAGTGCCTGAGTTTCCAAATGGTCAGTCCGGCCCTGTTCCTAAATCTACATTTTTGAGAGTCTCCAAGTTGGAACATATACAGTTGTGTTCAAAATAATAGCAGTGTGTTGAAAAAAGTGAATAAAGCTCAAAATCCGTCTAATAGCTTTTATTTCCATACACACAAATGCATTGGGAACAATACACATTCTATTCCAAATCAAAACATGAAGAAAAATATATCAAATTTGTGTTGTTCCTCTAAAAAAACTGAAGAAAAGTGAATATTAGACTGTTCAAAAAAATAGTAGTGTTTGTATTCATCTTTACAAACTCAAACATTCACTATATAAACTGAAAAATGTTTGAAGATTTTGCTTTCCTTTGAATCACTTAATGAATATTTTGTTGTATAAGCACTGTTTCTGAGAACTGCTGTACATCTGTGTTGCATGGAGTCAATCAACTTCTGGCACCTGTGAACAGGTATTCCAGCCCAGGATGATTGGACTACATTCCACAGTTCTTCTCTATTTCTTGGTTTTGCCTCAGAAACTGCATTTTTGATGTCACCCCACAAGTTTTGTATTGGATTAAGATGCGGGGATTGGGCTGGCCAATCTTGTTGGTCTGGAACCAAGATGTTGCACGTTTACTGGTGTGTTTGGGGTCGTTGTCTTGTTGGAACACCCATTTCAAGGGCATTTCCTCTTCAGCATAAGGCAGCATGACCTCTTCAAGTATTCTGATGTATTCAAACTGATCCATGATCCCTGGTATGCGATAAATAGGCCCAACACCGTAGTATGAGAAACATCCCCATATCATGATGCTTGCGCAACCATGCTTCACTGTCTTCACAGTGTACTGTGGCTTGAATTCAGTGTTTAGGGGTCGTCTGACAAACCACTAGACCCAAAAAGAACAATCTTACTTTCATCAGTCCACAAAATGTTGCGCCATTTCTCTTTAGGCCAGTCAATGTGCTCTTTGGCAAATTGTAACCTCTTCAGCACATGTCTTTTTTTTCAACAGTGGGACTTTGCGGGGGCTTCTTGCAGATACCTTGGCTTCACATAGGCGTCTTCTAATTGTAACAGTACTCACAGGTAACTTTAGACCTTCTTTGATCTTCCTGGAGCTGATTGTTGGCTGAGTCCTTGCCATTTTGGCTATTCTTCTATCCATTCGAATGGTAGTTTTTCTCTTGACCTCACTAATAGAACTCCACACTGCTATTATTTTGAACATGCCCCTTTCAATTAGTGATTCAATTACACAGAATCAGCAGCATGCATGTCATGACTGTTGGGTCTGTTGGATTTCTATTACTCTACTACACCTGCTAGTAAATTATTTGCCATGTAGAAATATAATTTCTACCAAAAACAGTGATTGATCAGGTTAGTGATGTCTGACTGCTATTATTTTGTATAGCAGTGGATACATTAAGGTTTGCCTGCAGGGAGCCCACTCCCTCCTCTCTTTGTTAGATGGGGCTAATTCGTTTTTTTTTTGCAGGCTAGCTTGTAAATGTGCTGGGAAATTTTTGTCTGCTTGTGTTGTGCATTGTCCTTTCATATGCACCTTACTGCAAATGTTAGTTATAAATTGGGGTGGTTGCCATCTTCTTGCATAACTTGTTCACTGATTTGATGTGGGGACACAATGCATGCCTTCAGCTGCCATTGTGCTCTTGCAGTGTGTCCCTGTGCCTTTAAGGAGGAGTGGGCTCCCTCCAGCCAAACCTGTCCTTAAAGAGAAGCTTTACCCCCCCCCCAAAAAAAAGAATAAAAGTTAACAGCTACAAATTCTGTAGCTGCTGACTTTAATAAAAGGACACTTACCTGTCCATGGATCCATCGATGTCCTTGCCCGAACCAGTTCTTCACTGGTTTTTGGGTCCCCAACACCGGCATCTTAACTAAGGGAATCCGGCTTTGAACCCTCGCAGCTTCACAGCCGGTTTCACACTGCACATGCTACGCTGCTGTTTCTAAATGGTCCTTCAGTTTTCTGGGACCTGTGACGTGCCCTAGAAGGCAGCAGGGGCTGTTGGGGGTGATCTTCCGCTCGGATCATCTAGGCCATGGATGTCAAACTGGCGGCCCTCCAGCTGTTACCAAACTACAAGTCACATGAGGTATTGCAAGGTTGACAGTTACAAGCATGACTCCCAAAGGCCGAGGCATGATGGGACTTGTAGTTTCGCAACAGCTGGAAGGCCGCCAGTTTGATACCCCTGATCTAGGCAATCTAAGCAGAAGTGAGAATGGGTACCTGTCAAAACCAGGTACCCACTCTCCTCCAAAAACAAATTCAAGTGTCCAAAAGTGGGAGAGAGGAGGAACCAGAAAAGTGGAACTTCCCTTTTGGGTGAAGTCCTGCTTTAATTTATCCACTGCTATATATGCCCTAGCTTGGAGACTCTCAAAAATATTTTGTTAGGACCGCAGTATCCAGAGGAGCCTTGGCGTAGGCACTGCAGCTTCCACATATATTTGCAAATGTGTGCAACTAAAACCCCTGTTTTTAACGTGAATTTTATTTTTTTTCAGGCTAGATGGTAAGTGTGCTGAGAAATTTTAGTCTGTTTGTTATGTGCACCTTGCTGGAAAGGCTAGTTATAAATTGGGGTGGTTACCTCAATATCTACATCCCCATAGTTAATTGCAAGTCTGGATATGGTGAGTGTGAATTTTTAGTGTACCAAAAATGTCTACGTTCGTATTATCTAAAAAGGTTTACATTTTATTTGTGTATCACATAAAAGCATACATATCACATAGCATAAATGTTTTGCTGCATCCTCCTGCTTATATCTCATTCAACGCCATATTACAAAATGGTGTTGTATGAGATATGAGCAGGACGGTGCACTAAAGATACAAGGTGATATCAAAAAGTTTTGAGACTAGCTTTGTTTACAAGAAAGTACTTTTTTTATCTATGTTTACATACTATCACCTTCAGAATAGTCCCCTTGCACAGCACTATAGCACTCCCAGCTTTCCTGCCACCTCTGGTTGTGCCCTAGGAGTCTTCTTTTCAAAGCAAGTCAAGCACCTTCTGCTATTTGTGCTGGATCTCTGCAATGTTGTCAAAATGGCAACCTTTGAGCTGGATCTTCATCTTCAGGAAGAGGGCAAAGTCCACAGGAGTCAAATCTGGCAAGTAGGGTGGGTGCGGAAGTGAGATCATTGCAGCCTGGGGACAAACTTGGCAGCAACACGGTGCATGTTCAAATCACTTGTAAGGATTGCCTGGACTGTTCCATATGACACACCGACAATGGCAGAAATGTTGTGGATTGTTCACCAACAATTATCAGGCACAAGTTGCTGGATGGTTTTGACATTTTCGGAGGTTGAGCTCGTTGAAGGTCTTCCTGATCTCTCTCTTCATCTTCCAGTAATGTTCTTCCACTCTTAAAGCTTGCTTTCCACTCAAAACACCTTGAAAGACTCATTGCATCATAGCCGTAAACTTGCCGAATCACGTCAAACATTTTAGTGGCAGATTTGCCCTGTTTCATGCAGAATTTCACGTTTGCTCTTTGTTCTAACTTGCTGTCCATGATAAAATAGCAGACGCGAAAACGCACGTGGTCAGAATAGCACCAGTTGCACAGCTCCCAATGTACACAGGACGATGCCTTTTGGCACACTGACTTAAGAAGGTCAGTGCTCCCTGCAACTATGCATAGAGCCTTGTGCTGTCATCTATTGGCGTGTCTTGAAACTTTTTTATACCATGTCGTATGTATTGAGACATTTTTTGGTACCCTAAAAAGTCTCACCTACCATATCTAAACTTGCTAATGGGGCTGGAAGACTAAATTTGTCTCAGCTTCTACTAGATTTATTTTAACTGTGTGTTTAATGTATATATTTTATGTCTGGAGTTAAGCTTTAATATTTACATTTCACACAACTTCTATCGTAGTAGTGATGATGAAACCAGGAGAATTGCTGATTCATCAATTTTTAATTTGCCTCAATAATATAGTGTAAAACTGTCTGATGTGCAGAGAAACGCACATTTTAGGAATCTGAGCTGTTATTCATGAATTGTATGATTTTCTGCAGATCCAACAGATGGCAATACAAGGAAATATTGGGGAGAAATTTAAAACTGATTCGCTTGTTTAACATTTCATAGTACAATTCTCTTAGGACTGTTAACATTAATTCAGATTTTGGAGAACTGGATGCAGTATTATTAAACATTATAATGTACATAGTTTTAACTTAAACATACAACCTACACAAATGAATGCAGATTTTATATTGAATAATACATTTTTCTTTTAATGCAAGCTCGGTAAGTACCTGAATTTTACTTAGTATCATCCTCTTATAGTTCTTGTACAGTAGAAACTCAGGGCAAGAGAGCCAGAAGCAGCACATGAGAGCTAATGAGTTGTGCTGCATTGCAAAGAGAAGGAGGAGGAGGAGGAGTACTGCCCTAGCTAATGCCTAAATCATAGGCAGAAGCTGCAGCCATGTGAAATCAAAATTAAGGTGACACTCCAGACATAGAGGCGAGCATGCAACTTGCACAGTGAACACTTTGTAATCTGTGGTCACACTGAACTCCAGGTTTCTGCTATATTTTGGCTACTAAATTCTCCGCTGCCCCAATTAAATTACAGCCAAATTTTATCAGAAAAGGACTTACTTTTTGAGAAATCCATGACTTTATAGCTTTGGGACATCACAGTGTTTCACTGAAAAGCGCCCAGCTTTCGAGCACCAGGAGGAGAACTTTATATATAGACACATCACATCTGCACCACTATAGAAAACTACATTTCTAATGATGCATTGGGAAATGCAGGATAATGGACACATGTGCGAGCGGACCTGAGGGTGGAACAGAGGGAGTGGGTATGTCTGCAGATGGAGCTGAGGCATGGATGTAGATGGAGTGGGTGGATCAGACCAGGAGTCTGAGACTCCTAGGCCCACCCATTATAGCGAGCCGAGCATAACTACGTCATTGCTTACTGTTTAAAGTACTACAGCGTGGAAGTTACAAGAATGGGGCCAGGGGATAGAGAGCGTAACAGCCACTGGTCTTATATAATAAAAGCTAGAGGGAAAGAGCACTTTAAAACACTAGTGAAAGGAATATTTCCTCACTACCTGGATGGCAAACAATGGAAAGAAGAATGTTTTGCTCAGTGGTAAAGAACCTTTACAATGATGCATTAATATTTCTGCCCAGAGTTCTGCTTTACAACTAAGCATTTCAAAGGGCAACTTCTGTTAAAGAACACCATTCCCCATGTCTGCAGCATTTCTGAGCCTATACTGCTGAGCATGCACTGGTCTCCACCAACCCAACAATCCCGTCACCTCACTCCAAGTGCCATGTCCCAAATGTTACTTTAGGACACAAGAAATGCACTTCTCCAAAACTTCATGCTTGTTTTGCTTCTGAGACCTCACTTCATAACTCTCGTGACTCCCAGGATGGGTTCTCTAGCTACTCTCTGCTGCAAGGTTGGTCCCAGCTAGTGGGGAACTGGTCATTAGTGAAGGGATCAAGCATAACACCCCTTCACTACCATAATATCCATCACCTCTGCCATGTCACCTGTCTCCTGGCTGGTTGGTTGCATTAGCAAGTGGCACAAATACTGTAGTCCTTAGCAATGGAAATATAGCCTCCTCTGGACAGCGTTCTGCCCATTAGACTCTGTATTGTATCTTCTCTAACCTTCTCCCTTCCCCTGATGTAAGCATTGTTCTTTTGATATGTCTTAAATGCACCCCTTTAGGAACTTCACACCATGTAATTTAGATGAACAATAAAGATATTTTACTGAGGTAGTTGAAGGTAACAAACAAACAGTTCCCAAAGACATCTTTCGCACACTTTCTTGTACAAAGTTCTCTAATTCCCCCGGAATAGTGCCCCATGGGGCAGTCATATCTTAGGGAAATAGCAAAATCCATAGAAAGTTATCTTAAAGGCAAGAGTCCATAATTGGCAGTAAATCCACAATAGGTAGCAATAATCCATAACAGAGTCCAGCTTAAGATAGCACAGTGTTTCTCAACTCCAGTCCTCATGGACCCCCAACAGGTCATGTTTTCAGGATTTCCATTATTTTGCACAGGTGATTTGATCAGTTTCACTGCCTTAGTAATTACCACAGCTGTTTCATCTGAGGGAAATCCTGAAAACATGACCTGTTGGGGGTCCATGAGGACTGGAGTTGAGAAACACTGAGATAGCACAAGTCCATAGAAGTCCATAGGTTCCAGACACCACTGGAAACCCCAACTGGGCTCCCTCAAAGGGGTGGTTCAGACCGATAGCAACACGGCTACATTTTGGCAGTTGTTCCCCTAACCAACTTCAACTGGACACTAGTAAGACCCTATGTATATGGGACATCACAGCGTTTCACTGAAAATCGCCCTGCTTCCGAGCGCCAGGACGAGGATTTAGATATAGACACACATCACATCTGCACTACTATAGAAAGCTACATTTCTAATGATGCATAGGGAAATGTAGGATAATGGGCATATGTGTGGGCAGAGTTGGGGGCGGTATGGAGGGAGTGGGTGTGTCTGCAGACAGAGCTGAGGCACGGATGCAGATGGAGTGGGTGGATCAGACCGGTGGATCAGTTCTCTTAAAGGCAAGAGTCCATAACTGGAAGTAAATCCATAATAGGTAGCAATAATCCATAACAGAGTCTAGCTTAAGATAACAAAGGTCCATAGAAGTCCATAGGTTCCAGACAACACTGGAAACCCCAACTGGGCTCCCTCAAAGGGGTGGTTCAGACCGATAGCAACACGGCTACATTTTGGCAGTCTTTCCCCTAACCAACTCCAACTGGGCACTAGTAAGACCCTATGAATATGGGACTTCACAGCGTTTCACTGAAAATCGCCCTGTTTCCGAGTGCGAGGAGGAGGACTTTAGATATAGACACACATCACATCTGCGCCACTATAGAAAGCTACATTTCTAATGATGCATAGGGAAATGAAGGATAATGGGCACATGTGTGGGCGGAGTAGAGGGCGGTATGGAGGGAGTGGATGTGTCTGCAGATGGAGCTGAGGCACGGATGCAGATGGATTGGGTGGATCAGACCAGTGGATCAGTTCTCTTAAAGGCAAGAGTCCATAATTGGCAGTAAATCTAAAAAAGGTAACAATAATCCATAACAGGGTCCAGTTTAAGGTAGCACAAGTCCATAGAAGTTCATAGGTCAACTGGGCTCCCTCAAAGGGGTGGTTCAAACCAATAGCAACACCACTACATTTTGGCAATCGTTCCCCTAACCAACTCCAACTGGACACTAGTAAGACCCAGGGGTCAGTAAATTTCCTGAAAAGAGCAGGAAACCTCCTCAGCAGTGTTAACCCTTTCTTCTCAGGAAACACCAGCTCAGCAGGTCAACCTAAGGACAGAGTACAACAAATCTACATTGTAACAATTTGCTTTGAGGAATAAACACAGTTGACCTGATTAACCTCAAAGCATGAACACAGAAAAAGAAAACTTAACACTTTGGAACCTACTTGGAAGTGCCTGGTTACACACTGATCAGTGGTGCCGACTATAGCCAGTGGCACTGATCTTTTGGAAAAAAGCTGACAGGCTGGTTGTGCAGAAGTCGATCTTACCAAAGCTAACAAAGAAAAAAAAAACATGCTTTGCCTGGAAGTAAACTTTTAAAGTGGAATTCAAGCCTAACAACTCTTTAAAATGTTCTCTCACCCCTCCTCCTATCAGGGGCAGACTGACAACTCATGGGGCCCTGGGCAATAGAGGATCATGGGGCCCCTGTGTCCTTGCCCAAACTCAAAAAAGCCTATGAAAAAGGTACCAGGGGCATCTCATGGTGCCCCCTACTAACCCCGGGCCCTCGGGCAGTACCCGAGTTTCCAAATGGTCAGTCCGCCCCTGCCTCCTACCTATTCTTGCCTAACCTATATAAAAAAAATTTCTGTACTTACCTTTTTAAGTCTGGTCTGGTCCCACCATATTAACCATGCACTTCTTGCTCCCCTGTGCCATGGAGTTCTCAACAATGGCTGGGAATTCCAGGAGTTATGACATCACTTATAGACTCCCATGTCCCAGTCATTGTTGGTGCTTCCTCCTCCCGGCAGCAACGGCTTACTGATGCAGGGGACCTGGAGCTGCAGAATCATGTGACCGGTCTGGAGTGAATTTAAAAAAAAAGATAAGTATACAGATCTTTTTTAAACAGGATAGGCAGAATAAGTAGCCATAAGGGGGAGAGAACAATTTTAAGAATAGTTTGTTTTACGCTTGAATTCCATTTAACAGGCAGAAACTCAGCGAGGTCATAGTTGAACTTCACCCTAGTCTTTGAAGGCTAATACCTTTTAACCTCTTATTCACCATGAAGGAAAATTCTATGCGTTTCTCAATCCCTTCTAACCAGCAAAGCTCACTGTTGCGATTTTTCTTTTGTGTCCTAATATCATTTGCTGTGTTTGGATGCTGCTATAGTTTACATACCCCTCGGGTGGAGGATGTGCAATCAGACTCCCATGAACAGTATTCAACGCACTTTGATTGTCATCAGCTGCAGCTTATTATTCCGTCAAGGATTCCTCCTGTTTATCGATGACAAACAATGTGCAATCACTTTCTATTGATTGTAAATCGCTTTGCATAGGCTGGCGGGCTTGGCAAAGTAGACTGTGACGCCTCTTGTCCATTGCTAGGCACGAGAAGGCCCATGGCACTGAAATGGATTCAATTAAATATTGTTACCTTTGTGCATGAAAGTCACATTGCAGCTCCCAAAATGTTGGGTACAGCTCGAATCATTGCAATAGCTGCTATTATGTACTAGAAACTTTCTCAAGCTGGGTCATTGATATTTATTTTGTTTTTTTGCACTTTGCCTTTTGTATTGACTCATTCAACAAGTTGATTTAAAGGAGAACTGTGCTAAGAGAATTATGAAGCCTGCAATTGCCTATCTCCCTGTAAAGCTCAGTGGTTCCTTTTGCCATTGAACCACTGAGTGTGGTGAGGGACATAGAAGATCAACAGTCCTGGAAGTGTTAGTTCCTGCAGAAGACTTCAGCTGAGGCATCTCTTGACTGGATGGTGCTTGACAGTGCAGGAAGATGGGGAAAATTTACAGTCTCAGCTTACTCTCTAGTTTGGGGGCTGGGTCACTTTAAAGCAGGGGTATCAAACTCATCATAATCTCCTTCTGCCGGCCAATCAAAGGGTCGTTTGTATCTGTAAGATTAGATGTCCAAAGCACCCCACCCCCTTACATCAGATGTCAAGAGCCCCCCCATCATCAGAAGCTAAGAATCTACATCACAGTGCACCCCCCTTACCTTGTTCTGCTACCGGTAAGAAGCTAGAGGCGACATTGGGAAGCAGCAAATGCAGGGTCTGGACAAGGACCAGAGGAGAGCTGGAGTCTGCTGAATGGGCAGCACAGTGGCTAAATGGTTAGCACTTCCGCCTGGCAGTACTAGGGTTGTTGGTTCAAATCCCAACCACAGCACCACCTTCCTGGAGTTTGCATGTTCTCCTTGTGCCTGCATGGGTTTCCTCCAGGTACTCCGGTTTCCTCCAACACCTCAAAGACATGCTGGTAGGTTAATTGAATCCTGTCTAAATTGGCCCTAGTATGTGTATGTATGAATGTAAGTTAGGGACTTTAGATTGTACACCCCTCGATGGTTAGGGACTGATGTGAATGTACAATATATATGTAAAGCACTGCGTAAATTGACAGCGCTATATAAGTACCTGAAATTAAAATAAATAGTAATGCTAAGACCAGAGATGGAGATGATGGGCTGCACAGAGAGGCACAAGATCTGTAGGAGGAGTTCTGACCTCAGCTCAGACAAACCTCTCTGTGGCTGCCCAGAGAAGTGCAGGATCTGGTGGAAGAGTTCTGTTCTCCTCTCTGCTCCCGACTGCTGAGACTTGGTGGAGGCAGAGAAAAGTGGGGTGCAAGAGAGGTGCAAGGGCCAAATGAAATGGCCTGGCAGGTCTGATTTGGCTCCTTGTGTTTGATACATGTGTGTTAAAGGAATCAGTATTTTGCCATTATATTTAATCTATCTGTAAAGAGAAGAATTAAAGTAGAACTAAAGGTAAAACCATTTTTTTTAAATTCTGGATAATGTAATGGAGGGTTATAACCCCTCTTAGTTATTTTTTATTTTTTTTTATGTCCCATTGGGGTGATTTCCTTTCAATTCCTGTCCCATATTCAAGACAGGAAGTAAGAGGAAATCCCTATAAAGCGAGGACATTCTTGGTTGTCATTAGAGTCACCAGTGCTTATTGAAAGGATCCCCCTCTATTTCTGTTCTGACGACAACCCAAAATTTTGGATTTCTTTCACTTTATTGCATTCACATAAGACGATGACATGCATGCCCTGTACAGGTCTGTGTTTTGTTGGCACGGGGATACACAAGTGTTCCCTGCAGGGGCGGACTGACAACTCAAGGGGCCCCCGGGCAATAGGAGATCATGGGGCCCCTGTGTCCTTGCCCACACTAAAAAAACCTATGAAAAAGATACCAGGGGCATCTCATGGGGCCCCCTACTGACCCCGGGCCCTCGGGCAATGCCCGAGTTTCCAAATGGTCAGTCCCATTGTTGTCTAATGGAACACATCAGCAGCACAATCACAGCCACTGCTCCAAATATGACTTCTGTGTGGGAGCAGGTACATGGCCCACACACACCTGCATGCACATGGATGTCCTATTGACCAGAACTTACAGACAGTGCCCTCTAGTAAAAAGTCCATTAGTAATCTCTCTTGACCTCCTGCTCCTGCTGAGGTCCAGACTCTCTTTGTCTCATTAGCTGTCTTTTGGGGGCAGTAGCCCTAGGAGAACTATAATCCTACCTGGAGAGGAAAAAACACTCTGCTGAGGCATCCAAAATATTTATCCCCTCCTCAGCTACCTTCTGGAACCCTTCTTTCAGGGATTGGCTGGAGCAGAATAAATATTCACACCGGTCATTTGAATCTCCCTGCCCTATACTCTGGAATCTTCTTCCAGAGGCAGGTGGGTGGGCACTACGCAGAGATCTGTCAGGTTTTATTTTTGTT
This sequence comes from Staurois parvus, assembly GCF_062004578.1. Classification (NCBI taxonomy): domain Eukaryota; kingdom Metazoa; phylum Chordata; class Amphibia; order Anura; family Ranidae; genus Staurois; species Staurois parvus. The sequence continues at coordinate 3,823,429 of NW_028318294.1, read as the reverse complement.
CAACCCACTGGTTGAACATGTAGCACTACCCCCGTAAGGGTTGCTTAGTAATTTTTGGGTTCCCCATCAATCTGGACCTCTTTCTGAAAGCCCAACCTCTGCTGACATCACCGTACTCTTGTGACCAGAATAAGTCACCACTGTAAAATGGACTCAAGTTAGTATAAACCGATATGAACTTTATATTGAATTTGAAGGTAGCTTGATCAAAAAGCACAAAATACCATTGGCATATGCAGCAGATATAATCACTCTTGTCAACTTTAAGTAAAAGTAACAGCATCCACAGTAAAGTACCAGTAAGTGTTAGCAGGGCTGCTTTCAGAAATAATTCACTGCCTCCAATCTGAGGTGGCTGCTGAATCCCCAGCGAGCGAGAACAACTATCAATAAACAAGTGGGCTCACTGTGGGTCCTCGGAACCTGATGGCAAGGATTAGATTTGAAAATGAAGAGAGCTCTTGTCTATAATCAACCAATGTCCCTTTAAGAACAATATGGAGTCTTCTGCAAACTAGTTGGGGCCCAATTGGTGTGAAGATGATCTAGATGATAGTTAATAAGTTCTTCTCCTCTTAATAGTAGTAAACTGATGCAAAGTCCCCTTCAAGGCACTAAACAAGGACAGATTCGAAGTAGTGAAGTGTTACAGTTGGCATAAGTGTCTGTGAGCAAGAACGACTCTCCCTGGGAGACCAGGGCCAAAGGCAGCAGTAGTAGAAATGCCGATTAGCTGGGAAGGGTAAATGTAATTTCCTGTCTATGTGATTGGTTCACTGATTTTCCCAGATGTCTTCACTGAGATACAAGTCAAATTTTAGGCATTCCCTGAATTTAAGTTTAGGTGAGATAATCCCCAAGGGTTAAATACTTCTAAAGGGACTCAGACCCTGCAATTTTTCTCACGAGAACACTGAGAGCACAAGGTGGTTATGAACCATGAATCCCTTCAATATACATAGATCACCCAGAGGGGATTGTTTTTTTCTCAACAGAAGTGGAGTTACTCTTTAAGAATCAAAAAAGCAGACAGTGTTCAAGTAAAATTACAACTTTAAAGCAACAGTGTCTAAATAATTATCAAAATTAAAATACAAAAACACAAAATACAAAGAACTCTAAATGAAATAAACTAAACTATCCTAAATTCACCCTCCAAAAAACTCACTTTAAAAAAAAGCATTTTTTTTTTTAGTTTTTTTTCCAAACAAGTGAGAAACAGTGTCTGCATTTCAGTGAAATTTCATCAATGGCAATTAATTTTCATGGTGAAATCTATTTCACCAAAATCATTATACAGATTCCTGGTTGGAAACATTTTTTAAAAACTGTTTTATGAACATTATAGTTAAATTGTAAAAAAAAAAAAAACTCATTGGCTATAAATCATACAATAGGTGGAGCCAATACCAATTACCACCAATCAGGTTTACTCTTTCAGCCGAGGAAACGAATAATTGGTTGCTTTGTACAACTCTTCCACGTTTTGTTTAGTTTTATTTTGTTTCTGGTTAACGGCTTCAGCTTTTTCCCCATTATCCTTTCTCCCATTTTTGTAAATCAGCCCATTGTATGAATTTTAATTTGTGAGATTTCCTCTGGGTTTTCTATAATGCACATTATGTTTTTGTACACCAGCCTTGTGAGTATTTTGCTGAGCTTGGCTCTGATTCAGGAAGGACTTCATACTTTCAGCAGGAGCTTCAATGCAACAAATCAATTTTCTGACATTTCCCTTTAACCTGTGATGGGGCTGAGGAGAGTACGGAAATCACAAAACAGTGGAGTCATGGCACTCTGCTCTTTTCATGCTCTCTCAACAAATATGAAAGATTTATGGCTGCAGATGGGATTCCCCAGAGGTAGGGAAGCGCCATGGCTCTTGCAATCAGCTGTGTTTTACTGCTGTCCATGGCTCTCCCTGGGGCCCTATGCCTTTGCCTTTCAAGTTAGATTTAAATCTGAACTCCTGGGAAATTAAAAAAAAAAAAACTCAGTGGGGCCCTCCAGCACTATTTAAATGCTCATTTTTTCCTAGGACAGCTTTTTGCAACCAGAGTGCCTCAGCACCCTGGGGTGTTATCTGGGTTCTTCAGGGGTACCATGGCAAAATGCCTAAAATTGCCCCAAATTGCCCAACAAATGTCAATAAGCCAGTGGTTAGATCAAGCCTGCCTTTTTTTTGTAACACAAAATCATAGGTTTTTATTGTTCAGCCTTGGGCACCAAGCCTCCAGGTCTTAATAACCAAAGATGTCATCGGTTGATAAGCAGCGTGTTGGGTGTCTGTACAATGTCCTCGTTTGCCCCAACCCTGCCACTCTCTATCACAGTGGTTCTCAACCTTCCTAATGCCGTGACCCTTTAATACAGTCCCTCATGTTGTGGTGACCCCCAACCATAAAATTATTTACCCAGTAATTATAATTCATGAGTGTCGTTTTACCTCCAATACTGCTGCTTTCAACACAGTAACTGCTTTTAACAGAGTAGCTGCTTTCAACACAGCAGCTGCTTTCTACACAGTAGCTGCTCTTTACACATCGGAAATATGTGTTTTCTGATGGTCTTAGGGGACCCCTGTGAAAGGGTCGTTCGACCCCCAAAGGGGTCGCGACCCACAGGTTGAGAACCACTGCTCTATCAGCTCTGGAGTAACAATAGCTGCGTGAGGGAGAGGAAATAAAGGAGAAGAGAAACTCTGGAATACTAGTCAGCATCAAGGTACAAAGAGAAAGGCAAAAGAAAACTGCTCGCTGCCAAATAATGAGAATAATAATAGATGAGCTGCTGCAAACACGTGTTATGTGTGTAAACATAAAAAAAACAGACTATTATTATTATTATTACCTCGAGTTTATATAGCGCCAAAGGGTTTGCTCAGCGCTGTACAATAGAGGGGGGGGGGGGAATACATAAAACAGTACAGCAACAGCAAACAGCACACGAGGGGTTAGAGGGCCCTACTCTTTCGATCTTACAATCGAGGAAACTAAATCAAATGAAAGTGTTGTTCTGCTAGCATAAATCAGTACATGTAAATATACAAACAAAAACATGATAGTCCCAAAAGATGATAAAACATAAAAATAAATGCAATTCTTCAAAAAATTCAAATAAATGTAAAATCTTCCTGCCGGTGATTGGACCCAAAATCCCAGTGCTGTAAATCTTCAATACATGTGAATCACAGTGAACATAGACTTCCAGGTGGACTCTCACCTTCTCGCATGGACCTGTATGTGGAAACAGGTCAAACAAAGCACCTCCCCTTTTAGTGGAGGTAACACATAACTTGCTCCTCTGTGTGCTCTTCCCCTTATGAATCACCATTGGACCTTCACAAATGGCACCCAATTTCAGTACAGCTGGCTCTGTGGATAAAGTTTGACAACCACAAAGTAGACCATAGTGCAGTAGGCTTCTTTAAAAGGCATATATGAAATCACATGATAATACTGTTAAAAATGCATGAAACAGCGGTCAGAATCAAACAATGGAGAGCAAGACCCTGCCTGTTGGAACGATATAGGAGCGTTGACGTCACCTGACTTCTTCCCACACGTATCGTCACACACCACGTGACTTCATCAGAGGTACCTTCCGTGAAATTTCCTCACTATTAAATAGTCCATGGTCAACTGTTAGCGGTATTATAACAAAGTGAAAGCAACTGGGAACAACAGCAACTCAGCCACAAAGTGGTAGGCCACGTAAATAACAGAGCGGGGTCAGCGTATGCTGAAGCACACAGTGCGCAGAAGTCGCCAACTGTCTTCAGAGTCAATGGCTAAAGGCCTCTAAACTTTGTGTAGCTTTCAGATTAGCACAACAACAGTGTGTAGAGAGCTCCAAGAATGGGTTTCCAAGTCCAAGCAGCTGCATCCAAGCCTTACATCACCAAGTGCAATGAAAAGTGTAGGATGCAGTAATGTAAAGCACACCACCGATGAGCTCTAGAGCAGTGGAGACGTGTTCTCTGGAGTGACCAATCACGCTTCTCTGTCTGGCTATGCAATGGATGTGTCTGGGTTTGGCAGTTGCCAGGAGTAACTTTGTGCCAAGTGTAAAGTTTGGTGGAGGGGGGATTATGGTGTGGGGCTGTTTTTCAGGGGTTGGGCTTGGCCCCCTAGTTCCAGTGAAGGGAACTCTTAAGGTGTCAGCATACCAAGACATTTTAGACAATTTCATGCTCCCAACTTTGTGGGAACAGTTTGGGAATGGCCCCTTCCTGTTCCAACATGACTGCGCACCAGTGCACAAAGCAAGGTCCATAACGACATGGATGAGGGAGTTTGAGGTGGAGGAACTTGACTGACCTGCACAGAGTCCTGACCTCAACCTGATAGAACACCTTTAGGATGAATTAGAGTGGAGACTGTGAGCCAGGCCTTCTCATCCGACATCAGTGCCTGACCTCACAAATGCACTTCTGGAAGAATGGTCAAACCTTCCCATAGACACATTCCAAAACCTTATGGACGGCTTTCCCAGAAGAGTTGAAGCTGTTATAGGTGTAAAGGGCGGGGCCAACTCAATATTGAACCCTACGGACTAAGACTGGGATGCCATCAAAGTTCATGTGCAGTAAAGGCAGGCGGCCCAATACTTTTGGCAATATAGTGTATATTGGCATTGTAAAAATGGATCACCTCTAATGCCAAAAACGTGGTGACCTCCCATTACACCAGATGATTAGTCAGATGGTCTCTGTCAACATCCCTTTAACACCACAGAAAAAGAGAATGGTAGGATCGGTTGTCAAACTCTCACTTTAACATCAACCAAGGAACACCTAACAGGACTTGAGAGAGCCACAGCACCATTTTTGTTTGGCAATTGGACTCTCAAGGACTTTGCAAATATTCTTCATTTTCTACTCCTTAATTCTCTGTTGCTTTATTGTTCTCTTTATTTCTTTTTAACACATTTTTTCTGTAAATATTTTATTTTTGCACCATTGTGACTAGAGATGAGCGAATCAAACTTGGCGAAGTGGAATTCGTTTCGAATATTAGGAAAAATTCGATTCGCATCGAATCCGAATTTTAGCCAACTTCGGATGCACGAATCGAATTTTCCCCGATCAGCCGGCAAAAGTGTCACTGCAGAGAGCTCCGCTATTTCTGACAGTTCTCTGACAGTTCTGACAGTTCATTTACAGCGGTTGAAACATTGTATCTATTTGTTTCCATTTAGGATACAGATGTTTTTATTTGGAAATAAATAGATACAATGTTTCAACCGCTGTAAATGAACTGTCAGAACTGTCAGAGAACTGTCAGAAATAGCGGAGCTCTCTGCAGATACACTTTTTGCTGTACTGGAATTCTTCTTTTCATTCTTCTTCTTCTTTTCATTCTTCTTCTTCTTCTTCTTCTTCTTCCTTTCATTCTTCTTTTCATTCTTCTTCTTTTCATTCTTCTTCTTCTTCTTCTTTTCATTCTTCTTTTCATTCTTCTTCTTCTTCTTTTCATTCTTCTTCTTCTTCTTTTCATTCTTCTTCTTCTTCTTTTCATTCTTCTTCTTCTTTTCATTCTTCTTTTCATTCTTCTTCTTCTTCTTTTCATTCTTCTTCTTCTTCTTTTCATTCTTCTTTTCATTCTTCTCATTCTTCTTTTAATTCTTCTTTTCATTCTTCTTCTCATTCTTCTTTTCATTCTTCTTCTTCTTCTTTTCATTCTACTTCTTTTCATTCTTCTTCTTCTTTTCATTCTTCTTCTTCTTCTTTTCATTCTTCTTTTCATTCTTCTTCTTCTTCTTTTCATTCTTCTTTTCATTCTTCTTCTTCTTCTTTTCATTCTTCTTCTTCTTCTTTTCATTCTTCTTTTCATTCTTCTTCTTCTTCTTTTCATTCTTCTTCTTTTCATTCTTCTTTTCATTCTTCTTCTTCTTCTTTTCATTCTTCTTCTTCTTCTTTTCATTCTTCTTTTCATTCTTCTCATTCTTCTTTTAATTCTTCTTTTCATTCTTCTTCTCATTCTTCTTTTCATTCTTCTTCTTCTTCTTTTCATTCTTCTTCTTCTTTTCATTCTTCTTCTTCTTCTTTTCATTCTTCTTTTCATTCTTCTTCTTTTCATTCTTCTTCTTCTTCTTTTCATTCTTCTTTTCATTCTTCTTCTTCTTTTCATTCTTCTTCTTCTTCTTTTCATTCTTCTTCTTCTTCTTTTCATTCTTCTTCTTCTTCTTCTTTTCATTCTTCTTTTCATTCTTCTTCTTCTTCTTTTCATTCTTCTTCTTCTTTTCATTCTTCTTCTTCTTCTTTTCATTCTTCTTCTTCTTCTTTTCATTCTTCTTCTTCTTTTCATTCTTCTTTTCATTCTTCTTCTTCTTCTTTTCATTCTTCTTCTTCTTCTTTTCATTCTTCTTTTCATTCTTCTCATTCTTCTTTTAATTCTTCTTTTCATTCTTCTTCTCATTCTTCTTTTCATTCTTCTTCTTCTTCTTTTCATTCTACTTCTTTTCATTCTTCTTCTTCTTTTCATTCTTCTTCTTCTTCTTTTCATTCTTCTTTTCATTCTTCTTCTTCTTCTTTTCATTCTTCTTCTTCTTCTTTTCATTCTTCTTCTTCTTCTTTTCATTCTTCTTTTCATTCTTCTTCTTCTTCTTTTCATTCTTCTTCTTTTCATTCTTCTTTTCATTCTTCTTCTTCTTCTTTTCATTCTTCTTCTTCTTCTTTTCATTCTTCTTTTCATTCTTCTCATTCTTCTTTTAATTCTTCTTTTCATTCTTCTTCTCATTCTTCTTTTCATTCTTCTTCTTCTTCTTTTCATTCTTCTTCTTCTTTTCATTCTTCTTCTTCTTCTTTTCATTCTTCTTTTCAGTCTTCTTCTTTTCATTCTTCTTCTTCTTCTTTTCATTCTTCTTTTCATTCTTCTTCTTCTTTTCATTCTTCTTCTTCTTCTTTTCATTCTTCTTTTCGTTCTTCTTCTTCTTCTTTTCATTCTTCTTTTCATTCTTCTTCTTCTTCTTTTCATTCTTCTTCTTCTTTTCATTCTTCTTCTTCTTCTTTTCATTCTTCTTCTCATTCTTCTTTTCATTCTTCTTCTTCTTCTTTTCATTCTTCTTCTTCTTCTTTTCATTCTTCTTCTTCTTTTCATTCTTCTTCTTCTTCTTTTCATTCTTCTTTTCATTCTTCTTCTTTTCATTCTTCTTCTTCTGCTTTTCATTCTTCTTCTTCTTTTCATTCTTCTTCTTCTTTTCATTCTTCTTTTCATTCTTCTTCTTCTTTTCATTCTTCTTCTTCTTCTTTTCATTCTTCTTCTTCTTCTTTTCATTCTTCTTCTTTTCATTCTTCTTTTCATTCTTCTTCTTCTTCTTTTCATTCTTCTTCTTTTCATTCTTCTTCTTCTTTTCATTCTTCTTCTTCTTCTTTTCATTCTTCTTTTCATTCTTCTTCTTCTTCTTTTCATTCTTCTTCTTCTTCTTCTTTTCATTCTTCTTCTTCTTTTCATTCTTCTTCTTCTTCTTTTCATTCTTCTTTTCATTCTTCTTCTTCTTCTTTTCATTCTTCTTCTTCTTCTTTTCATTCTTCTTTTCATTCTTCTCATTCTTCTTTTAATTCTTCTTTTCATTCTTCTTCTCATTCTTCTTTTCATTCTTCTTCTTCTTCTTTTCATTCTTCTTCTTCTTTTCATTCTTCTTTTCATTCTTCTTCTTCTTCTTCTTTTCATTCTTCTTCTTCTTCTTTTCATTCTTCTTTTCATTCTTCTTCTTCTTTTCATTCTTCTTCTTCTTTTCATTCTTCTTCTTTTCATTCTTCTTTTCATTCTTCTTCTTCTTCTTTTCATTCTTCTTCTTCTTCTTTTCATTCTTCTTCTTCTTCTTCTTCTTTTCATTCTTCTTTTCATTCTTCTTCTTCTTCTTTTCATTCTTCTTCTTTTCATTCTTCTTCTTCTTCTTCTTTTCATTCTTCTTTTCATTCTTCTTCTTCTTCTTTTCATTCTTCTTCTTCTTCTTTTCATTCTTCTTTTCATTCTTCTTCTTCTTCTTCTTTTCATTCTTCTTCTTTTCATTCTTCTTTTCATTCTTCTTCTTCTTCTTTTCATTCTTCTTCTTCTTTTCATTCTTCTTCTCATTCTTCTCATTCTTCTTTTAATTCTTCTTTTCATTCTTCTTCTCATTCTTCTTTTCATTTTTCTTCTTCTTCTTTTCATTCTTCTTCTTCTTTTCATTCTTCTTCTTCTTCTTCTTTTCATTCTTCTTTTCATTCTTCTTCTTTTCATTCTTCTTCTTCTTCTTTTCATTCTTCTTCTTCTTTTCATTCTTCTTCTTCTTCTTTTCGTTCTTCTTCTTCTTCTTTTCATTCTTCTTTTCATTCTTCTTCTTCTTTTCATTCTTCTTCTTCTTCTTTTCATTCTTCTTCTCATTCTTCTTTTCATTCTTCTTCTTCTTCTTCTTTTCATTCTTCTTCTTCTTTTCATTCTTCTTCTTCTTCTTTTCATTCTTCTTTTCATTCTTCTTCTTTTCATTCTTCTTCTTCTTCTTTTCATTCTTCTTCTTCTTTTCATTCTTCTTCTTTTCATTCTTCTTTTCATTCTTCTTCTTCTTTTCATTCTTCTTCTTCTTTTCATTCTTCTTCTTCTTCTTCTTTTCATTCTTCTTCTCATTCTTCTTTTCATTCTTCTTCTTCTTCTTTTCATTCTTCTTCTTCTTCTTTTCATTCTTCTTCTTCTTTTCATTCTTCTTCTTTTCATTCTTCTTTTCATTCTTCTTCTTCTTCTTTTCATTCTTCTTCTTCTTCTTTTCATTCTTCTTCTTCTTCTTTTCATTCTTCTTCTTCTTCTTTTCATTCTTCTTTTCATTCTTCTTCTTCTTCTTTTCATTCTTCTTTTCATTCTTCTCATTCTTCTTTTAATTCTTCTTTTCATTCTTCTCATTCTTCTTTTCATTCTTCTTTTCATTCTTCTTCTCATTCTTCTTTTCATTCTTCTTCTTCTTCTTTTCATTCTTCTTCTTCTTTTCATTCTTCTTCTTCTTCTTTTCATTCTTCTTTTCATTCTTCTTCTTCTTCTTCTTTTCATTCTTCTTCTTCTTCTTTTCATTCTTCTTTTCATTCTTCTTCTTCTTTTCATTCTTCTTCTTTTCATTCTTCTTTTCATTCTTCTTCTTCTTCTTTTCATTCTTCTTCTTCTTCTTTTCATTCTTCTTTTCATTCTTCTTCTTCTTCTTTTCATTCTTCTTCTTCTTCTTTTCATTCTTCTTCTTCTTCTTCTTTTCATTCTTCTTTTCATTCTTCTTCTTCTTCTTTTCATTCTTCTTCTTCTTCTTTTCATTCTTCTTCTTTTTCATTCTTCTTCTTCGTCGTGCCCCGTGACTGCCCAAATGAGTGAAGTGTGCGGTGATTCTAAGATCGACGGCACTCATCTGCATGTCATACTGACTGACAGTATTATTTCTCTTCCCCAGCAGACTCCAAGGGCATTTAAATTAAAGGTACAGTGTTCTGCACTAATATAAAGGCTCTCTGAAGCCCAGAAACCCTTTAAATAAGTTAAATTCGCGGCGAATAAATTCGCATCGAATCGAATTTCTCCCGCAAATTCTTCTTCTTCTTCTTTTCATTCTTCTTTTCATTCTTCTTCTTTTCATTCTTCTTCTTCTTTTCATTCTTCTTCTTCTTCTTTTCATTCTTCTTTTCATTCTTCTTCTTCTTTTCATTCTTCTTCTTCTTCTTTTCATTCTTCTTCTTCTTCTTTTCATTCTTCTTTTCATTCTTCTTCTTCTTCTTTTCATTCTTCTTCTTTTCATTCTTCTTTTCATTCTTCTTCTTTTCATTCTTCTTCTTCTTTTCATTCTTCTTCTTTTCATTCTTCTTTTCATTCTTCTTCTTCTTCTTTTCATTCTTCTTCTTCTTTTCATTCTTCTTCTTCTTCTTTTCATTCTTCTTCTTCTTCTTTTCATTCATCTTTTCATTCTTCTTCTTCTTCTTTTCATTCTTCTTCTTCTTCTTTTCATTCTTCTTCTTCTTCTTTTCATTCTTCTTTTCATTCTTCTCATTCTTCTTTTAATTCTTCTTTTCATTCTTCTTCTCATTCTTCTTTTCATTCTTCTTCTTCTTCTTTTCATTCTTCTTCTTCTTTTCATTCTTCTTCTTCTTCTTTTCATTCTTCTTTTCATTCTTCTTCTTCTTCTTCTTTTCATTCTTCTTCTTCTTCTTTTCATTCTTCTTTTCATTCTTCTTCTTCTTTTCATTCTTCTTCTTTTCATTCTTCTTTTCATTCTTCTTCTTCTTCTTTTCATTCTTCTTCTTCTTCTTTTCATTCTTCTTCTTTTTCATTCTTCTTCTTCGTCGTGCCCCGTGACTGCCCAAATGAGTGAAGTGTGCGGTGATTCTAAGATCGACGGCACTCATCTGCATGTCATACTGACTGACAGTATTATTTCTCTTCCCCAGCAGACTCCAAGGGCATTTAAATTAAAGGTACAGTGTTCTGCACTAATATAAAGGCTCTCTGAAGCCCAGAAACCCTTTAAATAAGTTAAATTCGCGGCGAATAAATTCGCATCGAATCGAATTTCTCCCGCAAATTCGGCGAATCAGCCGAATCGAATTTTTGAATAATTCGCTCATCTCTAATTGTGACCTTTTCATTATTAAATCCTATTATGAAGAGTGTTAAACTGGCCCTAAGGCTTTCAATGCTAACTAAAGAATCTCAGTCTCTTGAAGAGTGCTACTGTTTATGACAAATCTCTGAATATACCTGTCTGGGGTGACAGTGTGTATACAGACATTTATTTTTCATATTTGTTATTGCTAAAATTATGGGTTTCCTCCTTCTAACTCAAAAGGTGGTGGTGGTAGCATAAAGAGTTAAAGTGTTCCTAAACCCAGGACCAGGGGCGGACTGACCATTTGGAAACTCGGGCACTGCCCAAAGGCTCGGGGTCAGGAGGGGACCCCATGAGATGCTCCTGGTACCTTTTTCATAGGCTTTTCTGAGTTTGGGCAAGGACACAGTGGCCCCATGATCCCCTATTGCCCGGGGGCCCCATGAATTGTCAGTCCACCCCTGCCCAGGACTCTGCATTCACTATATCTGGTCTCCCACAGTACACCCAACATGGAAATGCAATTATTTTAGTAAATATAAACTGCTAAATACCTTTTCTCATCAGCAGTTAGAGCAGTCTTGTGACTTATATCAGTGTCCAGCACAGCACATGTTAATGCTTGTAGGAGGAGTTTTCTTTCTGCTCTAGAAGGATGCAGAACCCCTGACCCTCTGTCTGGACAGTGCTGATTGGCCCTGTGCTGATCACATGCATCTACCCCCCAAAAATATCTCTAGCAATACACACCAAACTGAGTATGTGCAGAGCGACTCCACACAATATGTCTTATCAGGAGATAAGTGGGGGACACTGGAAGGAGAGGATCAGAGAAGTCAGGATAAAACAGCATTTTTAAACAATGCAGAGGATTAACTCCTTAGTTTCCACAGTGAGTATAACAAGCATGCTTTGCTGCATATACAGACTGATTTTACTGTTGTGGGTTTAGTGACACTTTAATTGCCTAATAACCTAACCCAGTGACAATCGTTCTCAGGCTGCAGGACCTAGATTGTGACCCCGTGAGCTGGGAAATCATTGTACAGGGTGCAGCTGAGAATGGCAGTTATGTAAGTGATGGTACAGTGTGAGATTGGCCTGTCCTTTGTCACGAGTTAATGAGAAGGGCAGGGGTTGGGCATAGCATTCATCACACCTGCCAGCGCTCCTGGCTCCACCTCTTCATCCAGTGACCCCTTAGGAAGCCACATTCTATGAGGGCACCTGTGAGGGCTAGCTTCCAAGTCCAGCTGCCTGCATCCATAGACACAGACAGAGGGGCATGGCCCGCCCCCTGCTCCCTCATCACAGAGTTTGATTGACAGCAGTGGGAATTAATGGCTCCCACTGCTATGGATCTGTCCTGAGTGAAAGGACAGAGAGGAGAAAACTGCTGCTCTCATGCACAGCGCTGAATCGTGATCAGGTAAGTAAAAGGTGGGGGGCTGGGGGATCCCTTAAGGCTTTAGAAGCGCTCTATGTAATTCTCAGGAGTAATGAGACCCCCCCTCCCCTAGCAGTCACATGCCGTATGATGTCATTTATATAGGTCCTGGATAATCAGGCATGACATTCCCTAACCATTTCTTTCAAAGCTGTCCCAATTGGTTATAAAAACGCAAGTACAGTATGTTAACATATCTTTGAAAGATGATTGATTTGGGTTCATTAAAAACTTGATACTGAACCAGATTCCAGAAAACCGAGCCGATATGACTGATTTTTTTAATTTACTGTTACAAACAGTAATGAAAATAACTACTTAATGCACTATATAAAAGCCTGTTTATTATTTCCAATGGGATGATATCATTTTATGATTAGTACTCCCACATGATCTGGTTTAAATTGGGTCAGTTCTCTTTCAACATCAACCAAGGCTTTCTGCCGAGCCTAGAAAATGGGTTTAAAACGAGACTCCAGGAAAACATCTCAATGTGCAATGGAAATGCTTTTATGCTTACTGTTTTACCTGTCAAGGGATTTGTGAGTTTGTTCGGCCAGTGTTGTGATTCATGCATCTCTGACACACTGCGCAGCCAGGCAGGTGACACATGTATTTCCTAGTTCTGTTTTGCAGCATCCTTTTTCATCCCTCTGCCTCCAGATCAGGGGCGGACTGACCATTTGGAAACTCGGGCTCTGCCCAAGGGCCGGGGTCAGTAGGGGGCCCCATGAGATGCCCCGGTACCTTTTTCATAGGCTTTTTTGAGTTTGGGCAAGGATACAGGGGCCCCATGATCCCCTATTGCCCGGGGCCCCATGAGTTGTCAGTCCAGATTATTAATTGGGCAAGAAATCAGCATCAGCATGTCTGTTTAATTAGGTAGGTGGTGATCCAGTGAGTTAAAGCAGTTGTTAACATATGCCCATTGAAGTGACTGGCCTTAGGTGATACACAGAGATGAAACAAATACTCCAACATAAGTTGTACCTGTTTATCTGCAGTATTCTCTTCTCCACAGTCATACAAAGTGCTACATTTATAAAGTTTATCTGAGTTCAGAAAAAAGGGTCTGGAGAGCTGAGGTTACACTCTGCAGAGCTCAGTGAGTAGAGTTCTGAGAGCATACCCCCCCTCTACAAAGTGCACAGGAAAAGAGCTGAGACCGGCAATCTGCTGGAGGTCCCTCCCCTGTCACCACTTTTCTCTTGGTGTCAGGAAAACTTGTCAGAAGTGACTCATGCTGATAGTAGACAGAAATTACACTTAGTTCTCAGGATAGAGACAAATACACAAGAGGAGGGGCATGGAGAGGGCAACGTGTGTGTGTGTGTGTGTGGGGGGGGGGGTGATATATGCAGGGTGGCAGGTGGGTAATATGTATAGGAGGGGGCCTTGTGTATAGGGAAGGGGGAGTAATATGTACAGGAGGGGAAACTGTGTACAGGGATAGGAGTAATATGCACAGGAGGGGGCATTGTGTACAGGGAGGTGGGTAATATGTACAGGAGGGGGCATTGTGTACAGGGACGGGGGAAATATGTACAGGAGGGGAAACTGTGTACAGGGATAGGAGTAATGTACACAGGAGGGGGCATTGTGTACAGGGAGGGGGGTAATATGTACAGGAGGGGAAACTAAGTACAGGGATAGGAGTAATGTACACAGGAGGGGGCATTGTGTACAGGGAGGGGGGTAATATGTACAGGAGGGGAAACTAAGTACAGGGATAGGAGTAATGTACACAGGAGGGGGCATTGTGTACAGGGAGGGGGGTAATATGTACAGGAGGGGAAACTCTGTACAGGGATAGGAGTAATGTACACAGGAGGGGGCATTGTGTACAGGGAGGGGGGTAATATGTACAGGAGGGGAAACTGTGTACAGGGATAGGAGTAATATGCACAGGAGGGGGCATTGTGTACAGGGAGGTGGGTAATATGTACAGGAGGGGGCATTGTGTACAGGGAGGGGGGTAATATGTACAGGAGGGGAAACTAAGTACAGGGATAGGAGTAATGTACACAGGAGGGGGCATTGTGTACAGGGAGGGGGGTAATATGTACAGGAGGGGAAACTCTGTACAGGGATAGGAGTAATGTACACAGGAGGGGGCATTGTGTACAGGGAGGGGGGTAATATGTACAGGAGGGGAAACTCTGTACAGGGATAGGAGTGTCAGGGCAGGAGCTGAGGAACGGACAGGCAGGCCTAACAATGTAACGCACTGCTTGACGACAACCACCACCCACAGACCGAAGTCCCTCAGGGCGCGGAGTCTAAGTCCCAGGCTGCCCTTCACCAGGGCCCCTGATGGTGGGGATGGACTTGACGCAGCCAGGAACCAGGTCGCGGCCCCCGAGACACCTCAGCTGCGGTAATGGCCGCCGCCAATGGCGTGTAGCTGGTGGAAGAGACAAAAGAGTAGTCAGACAAGCCGGGGTCAACAACAACAGGACAGGACAGTACAGGACAGCAGACGAGAATCACAGGTCACGAGCCGGGTTCAGCAACAGAGGGTCAGATCAAAGGAGAATACAAAGAATAGTCAAGACAAGCCGAATCAGATACCAGGAGAGTCACGAGAGTCAGAACAGAGTAACAGCAACACAAAGACACAAGACACAAGTGCAAAGAGCATGTGCGGGCCACAGGCTTATATGTCATCAGCCACACCCCTCTGGAGGATGGACCACAGAAACCTGAAGGCATAAAAGGGCTCCCATCATGCACAGCAGAATCCAAGATGGACACCAGCACATGAAGTAACATAACCACAGGGAAAAGGTAGGACCTTGACAGTACCTCCCCCTCAAGGGCCCCTCCCCCTCCGCGGCTCAACAAAAGGTTTCTGAGGAAAGCGGGTATGAAAAGCGCGGAGGAGGGCAGGAGCATGGACATCCGCGGAAGGAACCCAGGAACGCTCCTCGGGACCATAACCGCGCCAATGAACCAGGAACTGTAATTGACCGCGCACCAATCGAGAGTCCAGGATCCAGCTCACCTCATACTCCTCATGACCGTCAACCCGGACAGGACGGGGCCGAGGAAGAGAGGTAGTGAAGCGATTGCAGATCAGAGGTTTCAACAGGGAAACATGAAAGATATTGGAGATCCGCATCCCAGACGGAAGGGCAAGTGCATAGGCCACCGGATTCACTTTGCGGAGAATGCGGAAAGGACCGACAAAACGGGGAGCCAGTTTGGGTGTGGGCACCCGAAGATTGAGGTTGCGAGTAGACAACCACACCCGATCGCCGACCTGGTATGAAGGAGCGGGCAACCGTCTGCGATCAGCCTGGAACTTCTGGCGCTGAGCTGAGTCCCTCAAGGCCCTCTGGATCTGCCCCCAAGAAGAACGCAGGGCAGCAAGATGGTTCTCCACAGCCGGAATGTCCTGTGGTGAGAACCTCTCAGGTAATACCGCGGGTTGAAACCCATAGTTGGCCATGAAGGGAGACATCCCGATGGAGGAGTTGACCGCCGAGTTCCTGGCAAACTCTGCCCACGGCAGGAGATCGGCCCAATCATCCTGATGGTCTGAAATATAACACCGAAGGAATTGTTCTAAGGCCTGATTGGAACGCTCCGCAGCCCCATTGGACTGCGGGTGGTAGGCTGATGAAAAGGAGAGACTAATACCCAACTGGGAGCAGAAGGCACGCCAGAATCTGGACACAAACTGACTCCCGCGGTCTGAGACAATCACCTTAGGTAACCCATGCAGGCGAAAAATCTCCCTGGAAAAGACCGTGGCCAGTTCCTGCGCTGTGGGTAATTTCCTGAGTGGAATGCAATGGCACATCTTGGAAAACCGATCGACGATCATGAGGATGACCGTATGACCCCGAGACACCGGGAGGTCTACAATAAAGTCCATCCCTAGATGTGACCAAGGACGCTCCCCATTGGGAATGGGTTGCAGAAG